>NC_089838.1:193794859-194104859 GCF_035609145.1 Eleutherodactylus coqui | reverse complement strand
CCTGCCTCTGTCAGTCCTAAGGGCTCTGTGTACGTGTGTGCTGCGTGGAGAACGTAAAAAAATCATACGCAACCAGCTACGGTTGAGTGCAGGCTTGCGCCAATTTCTTTCCTGCCTGGGAAATACCTGCTCTGCCACAGTTAATAACTCTGCAACAGTAAAGTTCTGTGACACTTTTGCAGGGCCGCAACACAGTTATATTAGTCATTGAATAGGCACAGTGGGCCTTTCCTTTTAAACAAAAGGGAAAAAAGTATATTTGCCCTGCCTCTGACAGCCGTCAGGGCTCTGGGTACGTGTGTGCTGCGCGGAGAACGTAAAAAAATCATACGCAACCAGCTACGGTTGAGTGCAGGCTTCCGCCAATTTCTTTCCTGCCTGGGAAATACCTGCTCTGCCACAGTTAATAACTCTGCAACAGTAAAGTTCTGTGACACTTTTGCAGGGCCGCAACACAGTTATATTAGCCATTGAATAGGCACAGTGGGCCTTTCCTTTTAAACAAAAGGGAAAAAAGTATATTTGCCCTGCCTCTGACAGCCGTCAGGGCTCTGGGTACGTGTGTGCTGCGCGGAGAACGTAAAAAAATCATACGCAACCAGCTACGGTTGAGTGCAGGCTTCCGCCAATTTCTTTCCTGCCTGGGACATACCTGCTCTGCCACAGTTAATAACTCTGCAACAGTAAAGTTCTGTGACACTTTTGCAGGGCCGCAACACATTTATGAAACTTATTATTCATTCACTAGGCAGTGGGCCTTTCCTTTATAAAAAAAGTTAATAAAATTATATTTGGCCTGCAGGCTTGCGCCAATTTATTTCCTGCCTGTGAAATCAAATCACTGGTAATACAGCATGCTGAGGGGTAGGGGTAGGCCTAGAGGACGTGGACGCGGCCGAGGACGCGGAGGGCCAAGTGAGGGTGTGGGCACAGGCCGAGCTCCTGATCCAGGTGTGTCGCAGCCGACTGCTGCGCGATTAGGAGAGAGGCACGTTTCTGGCGTCCCCACATTCATCGCCGAATTAATGGGTCCACGCGGGAGACCTTTATTAGAAAATGAGCAGTGTGAGCAGGTCCTGTCCTGGATGGCAGAAAGTGCTTCGAGCAACCTATCGTCCAGCCACAGTTCTGCGCCGTCCACTGCTGCAAATCCGAATCCTCTGTCTGCTGCTCCTCCTTCCTCCCAGCCTCCTCACTCCACTACAATGACACATGCTCAGGAGCGGGAAGACTCCCAGGAACTGTTCTCGGGCCCCTGCTCAGATTGGGCAGCAGTGGTTCCTCTCCCACCAGAGGAGTTTATCGTCACTGATGCACAACCATTGCAAAGTTCCTGGGGTCCGGAGGATGAGGCTGGGGACTTCCGCCAACTGTCTCAAGAACTTTCTGTGGGTGAGGAGGACGATGACGATGAGACACAGTTGTCTTGCAGTGAGGTAGTAGTAAGGGCAGTAAGTCCGAGGGAGGAGCGCACGGAGGATTCGGAGGAAGAGCAGCAGGATGATGAGGTGACTGACCCCACCTGGTGTGCAACGCCTACACAGGACAGGTCTTCAGAGGGGGAGGCACGGGCAGCAGCAGGGCAGGTTGCAAGAGGCAGTGCGGTGGCCAGGGGTAGAGGCAGGGCCAGACCGAATAATCCACCAACTGTTTCCCAAAGCGCACCCTCGCGCCATGCCACCCTGCAGAGGCCGAGGTGCTCTAAGGTCTGGCAGTTTTTCACAGAGACGCCTGACGACCGACGAACAGTGGTGTGCAACCTTTGTCGCGCCAAGATCAGCCGGGGAGCCACCACCAACAGCCTCACCACCACCAGCATGCGCAGACATATGATGGCCAAGCACCCCACAAGGTGGGACGAAGGCCGTTCACCGCCTCCGGTTTGCACCGCTGCCTCTCCCCCTGTGCCCCAACCTGCCACTGAGATCCAACCCCCCTCTCAGGACACAGGCACTACCGTCTCATGGCCTGCACCCACACCCTCACCTCCGCTGTCCTCGGCCCCATCCACCAATGTCTCGCACCGCACAGTCCAGCCGTCGCTAGCGCAACTGTTGGAGCGCAAGCGCAAGTACGCCGCCACGCACCCGCACGCTCAATCGTTAACCGTCCACATAGCCAAATTTATCAGCCTTGAGATGCTGCCGTATAGGGTTGTGGAAACTGAGGCTTTCAAAGCTATGATGGCGGCGGCGGCCCCGCGCTACTCAGTTCCCAGTCGCCACTACTTTTCCCGATGTGCCGTCCCAGCCCTGCACGACCACGTCTCCCGCAACATTGTACGCGCCCTCACCAATGCGGTTAGTGGCAAGGTCCACTTAACTACGGACACGTGGACAAGCACAGGCGGGCAGGGCCACTACATCTCCCTGACGGCACATTGGGTGAATTTAGTGGAGGCTGGGACAGAGTCAGAGCCTGGGACCGCTCACGTCCTACCCACCACCAGAATTGCGGGCCCCAGCTCGGTGGTGGTATGTTCGGCGGTGTATGCTTCCTCCACTGAAACACCCTCCTCCTCCTCCTCAACCTCTGTCTCGCAATCTAGATGTGTCAGCAGCAGCAGGACGTCGCCAGCAGTCGGTGTCGCGCGGCGTGGCAGCACAGCGGTGGGCAAGCGTCAGCAGGCCGTGCTGAAACTACTCAGCTTAGGAGATAGGAGGCACACGGCCCACGAACTGCTGCAGGGTGTGACAGAGCAGACCGACCGTTGGCTTGCGCCGCTGAGCCTCCAACCGGGCATGGTCGTGTGTGACAACGGCCGTAACCTGGTGGCGGCTCTGCAGCTCGGCAGCCTCACGCACGTGCCATGCCTGGCCCACGTCTTTAATTTGGTGGTTCAGCGCTTTCTGAAAAGCTACCCATGCTTGTCAGACCTGCTCGTAAAGGTGCGCCGACTCAGCGCACATTTCCGCAAGTCCCACACGGACGCTGCCACCCTGCGCACCCTGCAACATCGGTTTAATCTGCCAGTGCACCGACTGCTGTGCGACGTGCCCACACGGTGGAACTCTACGCTCCACATGTTGGCTAGGCTCTATGAGCAGCGTAGAGCTATAGTGGAATACCAACTCCAACATGGGCGGCGCAGTGGGAGTCAGCCTCCTCAATTCTTTTCAGAAGAGTGGGCCTGGTTGGCAGACATCTGCCAGGTCCTTGGAAACTTTGAGCAGTCTACCCAGGTGGTGAGCGGCGATGCTGCAATCATTAGCGTCACCATTCCTCTGCTATGCATCTTGAGAAGTTCCCTGCAAACCATAAAGGCAGCCACTTTGCGCTCGGAAACAGAGCCGGGGGAAGACAGTATGTCGCTGGATAGTCAGAGCACCCTCCTGTCTATATCTCAGCGCGTTCAGGAGGAGGAGGAGGAGCATGAGGAGGATGAGGAGGAGGGGGAAGAGACAGCTTGGCCCACTGCTGACGGTACCCATGCTGCTTGCCTGTCATCATTTCAGCGTGTATGGCCTGAGGAGGAGGAGGAGGAGGAAGATCCTGAAAGTGATCTTCCTAGTGCGGACAGCCATGTGTTGCGTACAGGTACCCTGGCACACATGGCTGACTTCATGTTAGGATGCCTTTCTCGTGACCCTCGCGTTACTTGCATTCTGGCTACTACGGATTACTGGGTGTACACACTGCTCGACCCACGCTATAAGGAGAACCTTCCCACTCTCATTCCCGAAGAGGAAAGGGGTTCGAGAGTGTTGCTATACCACAGGACCCTGGCGGACAAGCTGATGGTAAAATTCCCATCCGACAGCGCTAGTGGCAGAAGGCGCAGTTCCGAGGGCCAGGTAGCAGGGGAGGTGCGGAGATCGAGCAGCATGTACAGCCCAGGCAGTGCAACAGTCTTTAAGGGCCTGGACAGCTTTATGGCTCCCCAGCAAGACTGTGTCACCGCTCCCCAGTCAAGGCTGAGTCGGCCTATATGCAAGTTCTATTCAATTCCAAATGAGAAAAAAACTTATATGTCGCCTTACATCAGATATGCCAAGAGGCCTTGCAAGGCGAAGACAAAATGTGTCTTGAACAAAATGTATCTTAAAATGTACAGCAATGAAGAATCAGACGAAGGACGGATGTACTTGGCCGTTTTCCCAGAAGCAAGATATCAAGATGTTCAAATGTACATAACTTTCACTGTCCCAAGCCGGAAATCCGGACTTCCCATATATGGAGAATGCATGCTTGGCCGTTTTCTTAGAATTGAGTGGGTGATTCTTTGCACTGGAGTTAATTGAATACGTGATTTTCTGTACATAAGCCAGAGGCGCCGTAGCAAGATAACGGCTGTTTTCACTGTCTCAGGCCGGAAATCCGGACTGCCCATATATGGTTATGAGCCCATCACCCCTTGCTGGTGATGGGACAAAGGTTATAAGATCTCATGTAATCTGTAATAAAGCACGGCAAAGCGCAGCCATGTCCCGTGTGAGGAATTATACCAGACCTCCGTGTGGGGTCTCTTCTTTACGGCTGGCAGCGGGGCAAGTGGGGTGGGCCTGATTGGTGCTGTACTTAGAATTACCCTGACACCGCGGATGGAAGCATAGTTCTCTCTCACCATCCAAAACGGGGACATTTCTGCTTCATCAATCTGTGTATAATATTCCTCCTCCTGCTCCTCCTCCTGAAACCTCACGTAATCACGCTGAACGGGCAATTTTTCTTAGGGCCACAAGGCTCACTCATATAATTTTTCTAAAAATTTTTTATACGTTTCAATGCTCTTAAAAGCGTTGGAACTTTAACTTGAACCAATTTTTCGTTAAACTGGGCTGCCTCCAGGCCTAGTTACCACTTAAGCCACATTAACCAAAGCGATTAATGGGTTTCACCTGCCATCTTGGTTGGGCATGGCCAATTTTTACTGAGGTACATTAGTACTGTTGGTACACCAATTTTTTGGGGCCCTCACCTACAGTGTAATCATAGCAATTTCTATGTTCTTCGCCTGCACTCATGGTACAGAAAGGTGTGTGGGGTTGGCCTACACTTTAGCTACATAAATGTAACTTGGGCCTTGGCTATACTGCAGCTACTGAAATGGAACTAAGACTGCGCTCCCACTATACTGCTGCTTCGGAATTTTTCCTGGGGCCTGTGTAGGCTGCTACTATTACTTAAATGGAACTTAGACTATGCTCCTCCTATACTGCTGCTTCGGAATTGTTACTGGGGCCTGTCTTGAGTGCTACTATTACTGAAATGGAACTAATACTGTGCTCTCCCTATAATGCTGCTAGTGATATGTTAGTGGGGCCTGTCCTAATGCTACGGCTGAAATGTTACGAATTCTGGGCTCTGCCTATACCGCTGCTAATGGTATGTCTCTGGGGTGTGGAAACAGAGGCTTCCCAAAGACATGATGGTGGCGAGGCCATTTCCCACCAACGCGGTTACTGTTAAGGTGCATATAACCACGGACACGTGGAGAGGACACGTAGTGCCTCAAAAACATCCCCCTCCTCCTCCAACAATGAAAACATTCTTGGCAAATGCCTTTGCATTGGTTCGTCTGGTGGCAGTCCAAGAATTTCACCTTTACCGACACAACAAGAGAGCCCCCCCACCATCCCCCCGCCACGGCCCACTTAATCCTGGCCGCATTCCGAAAACCAATAAAATACAACCGTGCTACTAGGTCCGCAGTCACCACCAAATTACCACCAGCGCGGTTACTGTTAAGGTGCATATAACCACGGACACGTGGAGAGGACACGTAGTGCCTCAAAAACATCCCCCTCCTCCTCCAACAATGAAAACATTCTTGGCAAATGCCTTTGCATTGGTTCGTCTGGTGGCAGTCCAAGAATTTCACCTTTACCGACACAACAAGAGAGCCCCCCCACCATCCCCCCGCCACGGCCCACTTAAACCTGGCCGCATTCCGAAAACCAACAAAATACAACCGTGCTACTAGGTCCGCAGTCACCACCACATTACCACCAACGCGGTTACTGTTAAGGTGCATATAACCACGGACACGTGGAGAGGACACGTAGTGCCTCAAAAACATCCCCCTCCTCCTCCAACAATGAAAACATTCTTGGCAAATGCCTTTGCATTGGTTCGTCTGGTGGCAGTCCAAGAATTTCACCTTTACCGACACAACAAGAGAGCCCCCCCACCATCCCCCCGCCACGGCCCACTTAATCCTGGCCGCATTCCGAAAACCAATAAAATACAACCGTGCTACTAGGTCCGCAGTCACCACCAAATTACCACCAGCGCGGTTACTGTTAAGGTGCATATAACCACGGACACGTGGAGAGGACACGTAGTGCCTCAAAAACATCCCCCTCCTCCTCCAACAATGAAAACATTCTTGGCAAATGCCTTTGCATTGGTTCGTCTGGTGGCAGTCCAAGAATTTCACCTTTACCGACACAACAAGAGAGCCCCCCCACCATCCCCCCGCCACGGCCCACTTAAACCTGGCCGCATTCCGAAAACCAACAAAATACAACCGTGCTACTAGGTCCGCAGTCACCACCACATTACCACCAACGCGGTTACTGTTAAGGTGCATATAACCACGGACACGTGGAGAGGACACGTAGTGCCTCAAAAACATCCCCCTCCTCCTCCAACAATGAAAACATTCTTGGCAAATGCCTTTGCATTGGTTCGTCTGGTGGCAGTCCAAGAATTTCACCTTTACCGACACAACAAGAGAGCCCCCCCACCATCCCCCCGCCACGGCCCACTTAATCCTGGCCACATTCCGAAAACCAACAAAATACAACCGCGCTACTAGGTCCGCAGTCACCACCACATTACCACCAACGCGGTTACTGTTAAGGTACATATTACCAGTCTGACTGGGGCATGCAGACACCTTGACAGAATGAATAGTGTGTGGCACATAGGTTCCCCATTGCTATGCCCACGTGTGCAGCTCCTGATGGAGGTGGCACAGGATTGGATTTCTCATTGCTTCTGTACAGCATTGTGGGCTATCGCCCCGCCCCTTTTAAAGAGGGTCGCTGCCTAGCCGTGCCAACCCTCTGCAGTGTGTGCCTGCGGTTCCTCCTCATGGCACACGCACTTATAAATAGACATGAGGGTGGTGTGGCATGAGGGCAGCTGAAGGCTGCGCAGGGACAGTTTGGTGTGCGCTGTGGACACTGTGTCGTGCAGGGGGGAGGGGGGTTGGGCAGCATGTAACCCAGGAGAAGTGGCAGCGGAGTGTCATGCAGGCAGTGATTGTGCTTTGTTGTAGCTAGTGTGGTGCTTAGCTAAGGTATGCCATGCTAATGAGGGCTTTTCAGAAGTAAAAGTTGTTGGGAGGGGGGGGGCCCACTCTTGCCGCTATTGTGGCTTAATAGTGGGACCTGTGAACTTGAGATGCAGCCCAACATGTAGCCCCTCGCCTGCCCTATCCGTTTCTGTGTCGTTCCCATCACTTTCTTGAATTGCCTAGATTTTCACACATGAAAACCTTAGCGAGCATCGGCGAAATACAAAAATGCTCGGGTCGCCCATTGACTTCAATGGGGTTCGTTACTCGAAACGAACCCTCGAGCATCGCGATAATTTCGTCCCGAGTAACGAGCACCCGAGCATTTTGGTGATCGCTCATCTCTAGTGTTTACACGTGTACATACGCGTGCACAAAACTATGCATCTACTAAAACCATTGGTTCCCCATGGTGTGTTCACATGTCCATGTTTTACAGGCGTGCAAATGACCGCACCTACAAAAGATAGGACATGCGTGCATCATAGGTCTGTGCTATGCATTAATATTCCCGCGGGAGTCCTCTCATCACTGAACACTGTGACAGCACTGTCACAGTGTTCAGTGTTCAGTGTTGGTGGCACTCCTCGCGGGGAGTAAAGAATCCCCTGCCACAGTTGTGACAGCTGTGGCAGAGGATCGCGATGTTCTGCCATTACTTTCAATGGGGCTGCCGGCAGCAGAGGCAGACCCATTGAAAGCAATGGACTGCCGGCAACCCCTTCAGTGATTTTCGGGGAAGAGCTTTAAATATAAATCTATAGTATGTGTAAAAAAATATATATATACTCACCTCTCTGCCCAGTCGGGGCTCAGGTGCATCTAGCCGCTTAGTCTCCCTGCACTGCTCTGAAGCTCTTTCAGCAGGTGCGGATTTAAAATCCCCACCTGCTGGAAGGTCTGTATCTGATTGACTGAGCGCTCAGCCAATCGCAGGCAGCGCTCAGCCATTTATTAAATGACAGCTGAGCCCTACCTGTGATTGGTCACAGCGCTCAGCCAATCACAGGCAGTGCTCGGCCATTCATTGAATTCAATGTCACCAAATATTGTGTTTCCCAATGTTATGCTTAGTGGCCAGAGTAAAATCTGTAAAATATTAGAAATAAAAAAAATATATGCATTGTGACATTGAAAATAAAGAAAAAAAACAGCAATGTAGCACTAATAAGTTCAATGGCTGACTGTGCTACATTAACATTGGCACAAATGTCCCAATCTACACTATAAATGGTACCAGATTGACTTTACACTAAAAGTATGTGTAAGACATAAAAGTAAAATAAGAATCTAGTAATACCCCAGCAATGGATACAATAAGTGAATTCTGCATTTAATAGTACATGGACTACAGAGCCTTTCTGTATCATTGGTGATTAACTGTGAGAGATGTGCCAAATATTTATAGAACTAACACCCATGTGGAATACTGGGTGTTCCCAGTGTTATTGTTTATATGACCCACGAGTTGCCAAAAATGGTATCACTGTCAATATTATTTAGTTTTAGATCATTTGTTATAACTGCTGCTCATGGCATTTTACCATCAACAGGGAGAAGGTTTTTTTTCAAAAACTTTCTTCTCATTGCAACATTTTTCTACAGTCACATGTTACAACTAAGGTGTTTTTTATTAGCTGTAGAACATAAATGTAATCAATAATACTATATATTGCAACATCAATAATGACACAATAACATTAATGATAACATCTAGTTTAATTGAAATCTTTTGAGTCCAATTCAGCTTTACACAATTCACAATAACAAACCCGCAGCCAATCTGACAGCTCCCCTCTACATGTTGTAACTGTCTAGAGAGGCGGAAATGTATCTTTGTCACATTTATCCATGTATTCATTGAACAAGTTTCTTTTTACATTTGTGCTTGCCAGTGATTTTTTTTTATTTAAACAGGAGTCCTCCTTAAAACCAGATAGAGAAACATATTCCATTAATCTGTTTTCATTTTCTAATTGTAGAATTTGTAAAAAATGGAATATCCATGACTATGGGGTCTGCCATCTTTCCTGAGCTGCATTTAACAGCATTTAGAGATATGCTTTGCAGCAGCTTCATGGGCCTTTTACATAATGGATAGGAGGGAACTAGAGATGAGCGAACGTGCTCGGCCACGCCCCTTTTTCGCCCGAATACCGCAATTTCCGAGTACTTCCGTACTCGGGCGAAAAAATTCGGGGGGCGCCGTGGCGGCACGGGGGGTAGCAGTGGGGAGTGGGGGGGAGAGGGAGAGAGAGAGGGCTCCCCCCTGTTCCCCGCTGCTACCCCCCGCACCGCCACGCCTCTCCCCGCCCCCCGAATCTTTTCACCCGAGTACTGAAGTACTCGAAAATGGCGGTACTCAGGTGCGTAAGTACTCGAAACGAGTACGTTCGCTCATCTCTAGAGGGAACCCATTGACTTGTATGGGATATTGTTCTAGACATGTTCTGTGAACTGTGCAGGGGTCATTTTGCAGGGAGGGGAGTAGATAGCCACAGCTAATCACCAATTGTGAATGGTGGATCCTGTGTTATCTACATAAAGGTGATTACCTTTCATTGTAATGCTATCTCTGATGCTAGTGAGATGACTGCTGTAAAGCTTTCTCTATGCATCAGCTTTGGGGTCAGTGGGAAAAAATTTTGGATTTTTTTTTTAAGGGCTCGGTCAGATGAGTAATTTTTCAGCGCATGAATAGCCGCGCTAAAAAAACGCACATCGTGTGCAGAAAATTTGCGTGACCGGGTGCATTTGCACTCGCATGTCCTATCTTTTGCAGGTGCGATTATTTAGCGCCTCTTAAAAACAGACATGTGACTGCTTTCATTGGAATAGAGCTGATTTTTAATCGCACCTATTCATGCGCTAAAAAATCGTTCACCTGACCGCGGCCTAATATAGATTGTGAGTGAAAATTTAAAAAAAAAAAAAAATTCTTTAAAAATATGTTTAACACAAAAATGCGATTTCTATAGGTCGTTGTCTGATGACACATTCCCTTCAAAGTGACCCTTGCTTTGATGAACCAGTGCTATTCACATGAGGAGTGCTGCTAGTCAGAGTAGCCTGCAGTATAAGACTACCAATGTATACTAAAGCACAGTGTGCATCAGGTAGTCAGAGAAGCAATGCGGCTGCCTTTATTTCTCCAGGCCCCGGTGGGTTACTTTAAAGGTTTCCGCCAGAACCTAAAAAGGACAGTGCAGAATCTCTGAAAAGGCTTTAGTGAAACCTAATGGGTAAGCAGAACTGTCTGGCTCTCATCACAATCTAAAAATGTAGTTCTTGTCCAGAATTACTCTTTAAAGAATTAAGTCTTTTCCAAGAATTCTTATTCAATAGAAAATTTAAGATGTTCTTAGGTCAGGTGGTAAATCTGAATTTCTGAGAATAGGAATCTGCAAAAGATGACAGGATTTTAGATTATATATAAGATTATATAGGTTAGGTTAGACAGTGTAACAGTTCCACTGTTTATGAGCAGATAATGGCGACTGAATGAAAGTGCATGGCAGAGCATGAAAGGTCAGCTTTTCAGCTCCCCTCACGGATCGGATCCATGAGCGGATCTGAAAGTACTCACCTCCATCCTCTGCAATGTCCCGCGGCATTCTGGTCCTTCCAGAAGGTAACGCTGTCTTCTGCGCATGCACGCCCGATGTAAAATGTTGGGCACATACGCAGAAGGCAGGGGAGTCCAGGAGATTTAAAATCTCCCTGCTTTGGGCTAGCATGAGTATCCGAGAGCAGGGAGATGTCACTGGGGGCCGTGGTATGTGGTTCCCAGACACATGATCGCCGTTATCCAATGGATAATGGCGATCTTGTAAAGTAAAAAAAAGTGGAAAAAAAGTTTAAAAAGTTCAAGTTTCATCTCCCCTTACAGATCATATCTGTGAGGGGCAGATGAAATTACGTACCTGAGGCCCCAGATTTATCCGCAGACCTTACCCCAACTTCTGCACACGTATCCGTCGCCAAAATGAAGGATGCATGCACAAAAGCCGCGGATTGCTGGGGTAATTTAAAATCTGCCTTTTCCTGGCTACCAAATGTAGCCGAGAGCCTGGTGATTTCACGGGGGGCCGCAGTATGTGGTCCCTGGTCACGTGATCCCCGTTATCCAATGTAAAAGTAAAAAAAATGTAAGTTTCACCTCCCGTCACAGATCTGATCGGTAAGGGCACGTGAAACTATGTACCTAAGCCCTCTGGCAATGTCTCCTGATGGGATCTTTATCCTCAGACCTCTCCGCAGCTTCTGCGCATGCGCCCATTGGCAAGATGTTGGACGCAAGTGTAGAAGCTGGGGAGGGCCCAGGAAATTTAACATCTCCTTGCTCCTGGCTGCTGAAGGTAGCTGAGAGCCTGGAGCAGTGACTGGGGGCCGTGGTGAGCGGTCCCCGATGGATAATGGCGATCATATAAAAGTCTTAAAAAGTTGACTTTTAATCTCCTCTCACCAATGCGATCGGTGAGAGGAGATGAAACTTCTTACCAGAGGCCTCCACATTTAAACCCCGATGCGATCACCCTCCACGGATCTTTCACGGCTTCTATACATGTGCCCCCTGGCAAAATGCCGGACACATGCGCAGAAGCCGGCAAGCGCCCAGGAAATTTAAAATCTCCTTTCTCCCATGACCAGTTGAGTGGTCCCCGGTCATGTGATAAAAAGGTAGCAATCTACCTTGGGCTGGTCTCACAGGACCGGATAGAAATTGCGGATTCCACATGCGTTAGATTTTTAATAGTGCGAGGATCAATCAAATACATTGGATTACACAATTCCACTCACATTAGTGGGTTGGAAGTACATAATCCACTTGCAGAAAACAGAACAGAGCATGTTCAATTTTACAACGAACATGCACAACATAGAGCCCATTGTGCTCTATGGTCATGTATATACCTGCAGCACATTTACAACTAAATTGTGTACAGGGTGCTGATACCTGCGTGATCGCTAAGTGATAGTGAGGGAAATATGAAAAAAAAAGGTGTACTGCGCATGACCGCCTGTATGAGTAGGCAGTTATGCGTAGTACATTACGCAGCTGTACGCAGGGCCACAGCCTGGTCTTACAGCTGCCATCTGCTGGAGGCCTCTGTAAGTGGATTCCACATACGGCCCAACATTATTCAGATCACTACCTGTAATACATACTCTAGAAGAAGTCCCTGGCATGGCTCGCCTTCCTGCAGTTCCAGGAGTATCTTGTTGAGCACCTTCTGTTTAAGATCTCAGCAAGCTTACAAAGCCTTACAGATCTATGTTTTTACACTCAATCCCTGCCACTGAGGTCAAGAAATACCCCCCCAAAAAGTGTCGGGTTTGCAGGAGGGATACCCAGTTTTATTGCCCCATGTGCCGATCCCAACCAGATCTCCATATTTACCCCTGTTTTCAGACATACCACACAGTTTACATTATTACTTTTATTTAAGATTTAGGGAATGCAAAACGGATGGGGGGGGGGGGTAATTATTTTTAGGTAGTCAATTTTTTTTCTGCACAAGTGAGAAATTGGCCCTGAAATTACTTCAGTCATGCTCTGAAATCCAATGAATGTTCTCTCATTGGATTTCATTACTGGTCTAGCCATGTGTCCAGTAAGCAGATTGGGGCCACAATGGGTATGTTTCTGAACACAGAATAAACAGGGGTATCTATTTTGGGGTGAAAGTCTTCATTCATATGTGTGCTGTACAAAAAAACCCTGTTTTTAAAATGACACAATTGCTAAAAATTTTAATTTTTTTCTATTGCTTTGCTTAGATTCATTCAAAAACTGTATGGTCAAAATACTCAGTGCACCCCTAGATGAATTCGCTAAGGGGTCTAGTTTTCAAAATGGGGTAATTTGTGGAGTTTCTCTGTCGCTTTGGCAGCTCAAGGGCTCTACAAGTGTGCTATGGGGCCTAAATCACCTTCAAGCAAAATGTCTGTTCTGAAAGCTGCTGGCTGCTCCTTTCAGTTTGGGCCCTGTTGTGCATACAGATCTGACCACAGGAGAAACAGGGGTATCTATTTTGGGTGGAAATCCTCATTTTCATGTGCACTATATAAAAAAATGTCTTTGAAATGAAATATTTTCAAAAATATGAAAATTTATTTTTTTCTCTTCTAAATTAACTTCTGAAAAGAAACTATGGGGTCAAAATACTCATGACACCACTCAGTAAATACATTACGATGCATATTTTTTAAAATGGGGTCACTGTGGGGATATCTATCATTCTGATACCTATGAGCCTTTGCAATCTTGGCTTGGTGTAGTAAAACAAAATGTTCCTCAAAATGTTAATAAATAATGTTAAATTTGTACATCTCCTAAATGGTTAAAAAAACTAAAGTTTTTACAATGTGCTTCCAGAATAAAGTAAACAGATGGAAATATATCTCATCAAAAATTTGTACAGTATGTTTGCACACATTTGACATATTGCAGTTGAAAATGTGAAAAATTACAATTTATTTCAAAATTTTTACAATTTTGGCACTTTTAATAAAATACACAAATTCTATCAGTCTATTTTTTACCACCTAAATGAAGTACTATATGTGGCGAAAAAACAATGTCATAATCACTTGGATATGCAAAACCTTTACAGAGTTATTCTATATTCAAGTGACACATGTCAGATTTCCAAAATTTGGCCTGGTCATTAAGGCGCAAACAGGCTTCATCACTAATGGGGTTACGGTAATATAATAAGCAAGGAATCTAAATAGGTTCATTTAACTCATTAAGCAGTCCTAGCCACAATTGCGTAATTTCTTCAAATATTTTTTTAATTGTAAAATGCGATTAGATTTACATTATACTATATAATACATCAATGTCACATTTGTTGCCAAGAGAAGTTGTCAACATTGTGATTGAATTAATATAATCATCATTCCTGGAAGAAAATAAAGTTATGCTCATTTATTTGTACACTGGACAGTTTACTAAATGTGCCCATCTTTCTGTGTAGAGTATTGAGATGAGTAATTGGAAATTACATAACCAGCTCTGTTAGAGTCTCGGTAAATCAGATTCACCAAGGGTTACAGAGTGAGTGCAAAAAGAATTAGCAATAAAAAGGTGGGCCTATTTCTTCATCCACTGTGCAAGATGTTAGATTTACAGCCCTTAACCTTTTAAATACTACTTAAAATAATAAAGGGAATCAATTTAGATAGCTTAATGTTTACCTTGTCTTACTTCTGATAGCAGCTACTAAACCTTTAATATCATCTCTTTATTTCACCCTTAGTATGAGGATTAATATTAGGTACTGCACCCCTTGCTCTGACAGCAAGCAATTTTACAAGCTATTCTCATATTCTGAAGCTTAGAGGGAGATTATGGAGACCATACCAATTCCAAGATGTCTTCAAGTGCCTCATCGATGTTGCTGATTGTCATACTCTTCTTTTTCTTCAGCTCTCTTAAAGGGGTTGTTCCATGATTAAATACTACATTTCTCTGTTAGATCACACAAAACAACCTTCTGTGTATAGAGAAAGAACATTCAATTGAACCAAACTTGGCAAGGAGAAGCCAACAGAAACTGCCCTAATGAATCTTCTCCTAATTCCCAACTCCTTTTTAAATTGTTTCCTCTGAATTGCCGCAGCATTTTAGAGTAAAACATTGCTCTCTATAATAAGGATGCCTGTCACATGTCAAGCTGTCCGTCATTTGGGCAACATGAATCTTTTGACAGGTTCCCTTTAATATTTAGAGTTTGACTCAATTTTTTTGTTAGTAGTTAAGTATAACAGATAATCCTTATCAGGACTGAACAGGGATTAGAGCCCTACCGTTGATATAGCAAGTGATAGTATAATTATAACAGCATTTATTTATCTTTTATACACAGTAATTAGATAATTACTAAAGATATCAATGGAAAATGCAAAAATGAGCCTCTCCTTGAGAATTTTGCTGAAATAGAAGAAATTGAGGTCAATCCCCTCACCACACATTTTTAATGTTGAATGATGATTACATTGTGTCTACATGACTTGGCTTGAATTAATCTGCATGCAAAGCAGATTGGGTTTCAATGTGGAATAAAATTGGTGCTAACACTGTGCAAATGTTTGTGTCTCTTCTGGTTTTGTGTTTTCAAATATCCACCTACACAATTGTGGGCAGGGATTTGGATAATTAAATTGTAAAGTAATTTGCCCCCACTGAGAAACTGCACCTGCATTTTAATGCAAGCTATGGTTTGCTCAGAAAATTGTTGTGACCTGTGATAAAAAATAGGGGTCACGGAGAGCGCCAAACACTTTATACGTAGACCACAATAATAATCATATGATAACTCACCTGGTGCTAGGCACGTCACCCTAAGGTGATTATGCCTGCACCCACCATCCTGGTATGCTCGTAATGATTTCTTTATCCAGGAAATACCAGAATCAAATGACACAAAAAATCCAACTTGCTGGAGAGCTGCAGGTCACAGTAAAACTCCGTTCCTCAACAGAGGTCGGATAAAATCAAAAGAAGACTCCAAGAAAAAACTCTCTGGACTTGCGCTACTTTATAACAGATCAATATTAAATGTCTCAATAACCACTATTTGGATAGAGACAAAAAAACTTTTTATTTCATACAAATAAAAGAAAGAGGTCTCAGCCGTATAAAGTAGTATAAAAATACTTGCGGGATCCTATGCAACGCGTTTCGGCGTGATATACGCCTTTCTCAAGCATGTGACCTGTGATAAGATGGAACTGATGTAAATATTATTGTATGAGTATCTGGCAGAATACAAAAAGTTCTAACAATGTGTACATTTTGAAATGTGGTGAGACACAGTAGAGAGAAGAAGCTGCACAGCTAAGCTTTATTGAATGAAAGCATCAACAAATATTGCCCTAGCCAATAATCACACCCTTCCTTTTGAACTTTTATTTTCCTACTAGTGTAGTTAATCGAATTTAGAGCGCAGACTTCAACAAAATATCAGCTGTCTTCAGAGCTATTGCAAGCATAAAATCTAGCTGTCTATGCCATTATGAGCTTTGTGCATTGTAAAGCTATGTATCAAGCATGAATAAAAGGTTCCACCGAATTGCATTAATTTGGAAGATGTATTTCTAGCCTTCTGTGCTTTACTCACTTTGGCCTAGTTTTCATAGAAATGAAGATGTTAATGATCAGTTATATACATAATGAATTCCTAGTCTTGTATACTAGGTATACTAATTCTTGCCCAAGTTCTTCTGCATGTACTGTTCAGTAACTGCAAGAGAAACCTGCTCAAGAGACAAGCAAAGTTGGTAACTATATTTTACCTTCGGTGCACACTGAATTGTTTACTAACTTGAAAACACAGAAGGACTGGTGAATCAGTGAATTAAGGCCCATTTACACCAGCAGATGATCGCTCAAAGATCTCTCAAAGAACAGTTTGAGTGACAGATTTTAGCGATCATTTTGCATAAACTATTAAGTAGCTACCAAGCTACTTAAGTACCAATTAGCCATGCAAATGAAGTCTTAGCTGAATGCAGTTAATAGCCCCAGGGGTATTATCTGTGGTCAGGTTCTTTGTTCTCCATGGGGAAACAATGCTATCAACACTCCCCATGGAGAACTGCTGATAAGAGTGAAGGACAATTTTTAGGTTGGACTGAATTTAACAATCAGCTAGCAGTGCCTGAAAAGCGAATGATGAGCGCACATTTCCTTGCACCGATTATCGCTAAAACAATCGCCGATTAGCGATTTTTTAGCGATCGTCGGCTGGTGTAAATAGGCCTTTAGGATGTTGTATTTTATCAGTTCAATGGAATTGTAACTCAGTAGAAGGAATAGAAACCGATTGGTGAGCTGTTGTAGAGCCACTGAATCCATGTAACAGACCATCTATGGATTTGAATTGTATCTACTGTATACAAAGCAACAGAGTATATAGTGTGCCTTTTGAAAGATTTGCAAATGGGTGACATGAGTATTTTTAGGTAACATGCTATTCAAGGTGAGATAAATAAATTTTCTTATCAAATATTAAGCTAGCACATTTTAGGGGTTTAATTTTCTTTGAGCTTGTTGCTTCCTTCTCCTATGTACTTTCTTGCACAGTTCATAATATTTAGTTTTGGTATTAGTGTACCTTGATGCCACCAGGAAGCTAGGGGTTTGACAGCGATATGCCCCTCTTACACCCCTAGCTCCCTATTGGCTGCATTCCTGAATGTCCTTAAGTAGCATCAGAATAGCGATCTAACTGTCCTGTCCCCGCTGTGATGGTTTGTGCGGCTGTGGGCTGTGAGTACACCGTGGATGCACTCGCCGGTGTGCAGTGATGTGCAGCTGCTGGAAGTCATCCGTGCACGCAGTTGTGCCCTGTGCGGCTGTCGGCTCAGAGGACATCCCGGGGTGCAGTGGCCGGTGTGCAGCGATGTGCGGCTGACCTTACTCAACGGACTCCACTGGTGCAAGTTTCCTGTCCCCGCTGTTCTGCCCTCTGCGGCTGTCGGCTCAGAGAACACCCTGGACTGCAGTGTGCACTGTGATGTGCGGCAGTCGGCACTCCAGGGACCCCGCAGCTGTAAGTGTGCCGTCGCCGTGCTTGCATGTGCGTCCCTGGCATCTCAGGTGATGTCCACACACCCCTCAGTATCACGGGCGATGGCTGGGGAAGAGGGGAGGGGGGAGGGGGGTGGGGCGTTAACTGACGACCGGCTTGTGATTGAACAAGGGACCGCAGGCAGAGACCTGCTGGCAGGGCAGCTGCAATGGCGAACTGTATGCAGACCCTGGTAATGGACCTTTAAGTACCTTGATGAATGCAGCCAATCGGAAGCTATGGGTGTGAGAGGGGCACTCCTCCTGTCAAACCCCTAGCTTTTGGTGGCGTCAAGATACACTAATACCTGCAGTTTTAATATTAACTACAAAGAAGCATGTGATTGACGCCTCCATAGTGTGTGTGGGAGAACAATTGAAGCATTAGCTTCCAGCAATATTAAAGTATCAAGAAAAGTGAAATTGACACCTATCTTTAGACAAAGCGAAACAGTTTCTAAGGTCTAGATTCATTAAGACAGGCATTACATACAGCTGTCTTAATATGCAATGTGCTGTAGGAAGAGGTACATGCCTCTTAACAATCTCGCATATCTGTTGGCGATCTGTGCACCAGAAAATCAAATCTCTGCCAGTTTTTGCATAAATGTACCTGGCATTAAGAGGACCCTCCCTTGTGGTAAACATATAGGCACAGCAGTTGCGTCTGCCCAATACCTACTTTTTTTTTCTCTCTTTGATGAGAAATCTGAATCCTTCATAATTATATAGTAACATCATTGGACTAAGTAAAGTCTTCAGGGCTTTCCTATTATAAGGGTTGTTATAGTGAAAAACTGAAATGAAAAAAAATGGCAGTGTGAATGTCCCCCAGAGCTTTTATATGAAATCAAGTGGGACATAGATGTTAAAAAATAGTTACAAAAATAACTTAAAAAAACAAACAAAAAACAAATATATTAAAAAAATAAAACCACCACCCATGCCAACCTAAACTGTTTCCATGTCCACCCTGTAATCTAAAACTGCAAATTATATATCAAAACATCCAAAACAAAGTGGAGAACCCATTCCTGTACCTTAATATAGAGTAAAAATGTACCAAAACTAAAGAACTGGAAACTAAAAAAACTTTTTTTTGTTTTGTACACATTACCCCTAATAAACCAGAAAATAAAAATTAATTTCAGTGAAAAAAAGGTATTAAGAAATAGCCCTGTATGTCATGAAAAAAGCTGCAACGTTAATTTTTGCAGCTCCACTCAAGACGCAAACACAAAAGGCTATAAAACCACCACCATCACTAAAAAGTGTTTGGTCCTTTAGGACTGAAATACTTTGGTCATAAAGGGGTTAAAAAAAGACCAAAAGTAAATATAGTTGCAAATGAAATGAAGCCTACAAAACCAGTAAAAATTAGCATAAATAGAAGCATAATTTATATGTACCTCAAAGTTATATGTAAAACACTACAACTTGTCCCACAAGCAAGAAAAGTTCATACAGCTAGAAAACAAAATCTTCTGGTTCTTAAGGGCAAATTTGCTTGGTTTTTAAAGGGTTAACACAACATTCAGAGGGATTAGGAATGCTTTGGATTCAAATGTGATGATAGACTTTGAAATCAAGCCTCAAAGCATGACTTGAAACTAATGAAACAAATCTTTTAACAGCTTTTAAATCATCCATGAGTAGAGATGAGCGAACGTACTCTTCCGAGCTAGATACTCGTTCGAGTATTAGCGTGTTCGAGATGCTCGTTACTAGAGGCGAGCACCACGCGATGTTCGAGTTACTTTCACTTTAATCTCTGAGATGTTAGCGCGCTTTTCTGGCCAATAGAAAGACAGGGAAGGCATTACAACTTCCCCCCTGCGACATTCAAGCCCTATACCACCCCCCTGCAGTGAGTGGCTGGCGAGATCAGGTGTCACCCGAGTATTTAAATCGGCCCCTCCCACGGCTCGCCACAGATACATTCTGACATAGATCAGGGAAAGTGCTGCTGATGCTGGAGCTGCTATAGGGGGAGTGTTAGGAGTGATTTTAGGCTTCAAGAACCCCAACGGTCCTTCTTAGGGCCACATCTGACCGTGTGCAGTACTGTTGAGGCTGCTGTGAGCAGTGTTGCACATTTTTTTTTTTTTTTGTATATCGGCCGTGCAGAGCATTGCGTCCTCAGTCTGCAGTAATTTTACATAGTATAGGGCCAGTAGTGGTGAGGCAGGGACAGTGGGAAAGGTGAAAGAGATATACTGTCTATATAGGCAGTGGGCTTTTTCCAAAAAATTTGGGGAAAAAAAATCTATTTGGGCTGCCTGTGACCGTCCTCAGTGTACTGCGTCTCTGCTGGGGGTAGTAGTCCTAATTAATACGCAGCTAAGTGTTACAGCAGGCTTGCGCAAAAGTGTTTCCTGGCTCTGCGTTGCCCCTTACATCACCACTGTCATCCTGTCCAGAGGGAAACAGTCTGCAGTAATTTTACATAGTATAGGGCCAGTAGTGGTGAGGCAGGGACAGTGAAAAAGGTGAAAGAGATATACTGTCTATATAGGCAGTGGGCTTTTTCCAAAAAATTTGGGGAAAAAAAATCTATTTGGGCTGCCTGTGACCGTCCTCAGTGTACTGCGTCTCTGCTGGGGGTAGTAGTCCTAATTAATACGCAGCTAAGTGTAACAGCAGGCTTGCGCAAAAGTGTTTCCTGGCTCTGCGTTGCCCGTTACATCACCGCCGTCATCCCGTCCAGAGGGAAACAGTATACATATATACGCTGCCTACAGTATCTGTCTGCTGTCTCAGCTCAGCCTTTAAAAAATTAAAGGCAAAACACTTAAGGCCTACTAGTGGCCTTTGGACACTTGACTGCTTCTGCGCTGTGAATTCCACTAGCTCAGTCAAACGCACCTACGTCTCACTACAGGCTTGCGCAAAATACTTTTCTGGCTCTGCTGTGCGTTCCGTAAGCGAAGTCAGCCTCCAACCACAGGCCAATAAGCGGCACATTTAATTACAGTGTTCTGTTTCTGCACTACTGGTAATACACCATGCTGAGGGGTAGGGGTAGGCCTAGAGGACGTGGACGCAGGCGAGGACGCGGAGGCCCAAGTCAGGGTGTGGGCACAGGCCGAGCTCCTGATCCAGGTGTATCGCAGCCGACTGCTGCGGGATTAGGAGAGAGACACGTTTCTGGCGTCCCCACATTCATCTCACAATTAATGGGTCCACGCGGTAGACCTTTATTAGAAAATGAGCAGCGTGAGCAGGTCCTGTCGTGGATGGCAGAAAGTGCATCCAGCAATCTATCGACCACCCAGAGTTCTGCGCCGTCCACTGCTGCAACTCTGAATCCTCTGGCTGCTGCTCCTCCTTCCTCCCAGCCTCCTCACTCCATTACAATGACACATTCTGAGGAGCAGGCAGACTCCCAGGAACTGTTCTCGGGCCCCTGCCCAGAATGGGCAGCAATGGTTCCTATCCCACCGGAGGAGTTTGTCGTGACCGATGCCCAACCTTTGGAAAGTTCCCGGGGTCCGGGGGATGAGGCTGGGGACTTCCGGCAACTGTCTCAAGAGCTTTCAGTGGGTGAGGAGGACGACGACGATGAGACACAGTTGTCTATCAGTCAGGTAGTAGTAATTGCAGTAAGTCCGAGGGAGGAGCGCACAGAGGATTCGGAGGAAGAGCAGCAGGACGATGAGGTGACTGACCCCACCTGGTTTGCTAAGCCTACTGAGGACAGGTCTTCAGAGGGGGAGGCAAGTGCAGCAGCAGGGCAGGTTGGAAGAGCCAGTGCGGTGGCCAGGGGTAGAGGCAGGGCCAGACCGAATAATCCACCAACTGTTTCCCAAAGCGCCCCCTCGCGCCATGCCACCCTGCAGAGGCCAAGGTGCTCAAAGGTCTGGCAGTTTTTCACTGAGAGTGCAGACGACCGACGAACAGTGGTGTGCAACCTTTGTCGCGCCAAGATCAGCTGGGGAGCCACCACAACCAGCATGCGCAGACATATGATGGCCAAGCACCCCACAAGGTGGGACGAAGGCCGTTCAGCGCCACCGGTTTGCACCACTGCCTCTCCCCCTGTGCCCCAACCTGCCACTGAGATCCAACACCCCTCTCAGGACACAGGCACTACCGTCTCCTGGCCTGCACCCACACCCTCACCTCCGCTGTCCTCGGCCCCATCCACCAATGTCTCTCAGTGCAGCGTCCAGCCGTCGCTAGCGCAAGTGTTTGAGCGCAAGCACAAGTACACCGCCACGCACCCGCACGCTCAAGCGTTAAACGTGCACATAGCCAAATTGATCAGCCTGGAGATGCTGCCGTATAGGCTTGTGGAAACGGAGGCTTTCAAAAGCATGATGGCGGCGGCGGCCCGCGCTACTCGGTTCCCAGTCGCCACTACTTTTCCCGATGTGCCGTCCCAGCCCTGCACGACCACGTCTCCCGCAAAATTGTACGCGCCCTCACCAACGCGGTTACTGCCAAGGTCCACTTAACAACGGACACGTGGACAAGCACAGGCGGGCAGGGCCACTATATCTCCCTGACGGCACATTGGGTGAATTTAGTGGAGGCTGGGACCGAGTCAGAGCCTGGGACCGCTCACGTCCTACCCACCCCCAGAATTGCGGGCCCCAGCTCGGTGGTGGTATCTGCGGCGGTGTATGCTTCCTCCACTAAACCACCCTCCTCCTCCTTCTTCTCCTACGCAACCTCTGTCTCGCAATCAAGATGTGTCAGCAGCAGCACGTCGCCAGCAGTCGGTGTCGTGCGGTGTGGCAGCACAGCGGTGGGCAAGCGTCAGCAGGCCGTGCTGAAACTACTCAGCTTAGGAGAGAAGAGGCACATGGCCCACGAACTGCTGCAGGGTCTGACAGAGCAGACCGACCGCTGGCTTGCGCCGCTGAGCCTCCAACCGGGCATGGTCGTGTGTGACAACGGCCGTAACCTGGTGGCGGCTCTGCAGCTCGGCAGCCTCACGCACGTGCCATGCCTGGCCCACGTCTTTAATTTGGTGGTTCAGCGCTTTCTGAAAAGCTACCCACGATTGTCATACCTGCTCGGAAAGGTGCGCCGGCTCTGCGCACATTTCCGCAAGTCCCACACGGACGCTGCCACCCTGCGCACCCTGCAACATCGGTTTAATCTGCCAGTGCACCGACTGCTGTGCGACGTGCCCACATGGTGGAACTCTACGCTCCACATGTTGGCCAGGCTCTATGAGCAGCGTAGAGCTATAGTGGAATACCAACTCCAACATGGGCGGCGTAGTGGGAATCAGCCTCCTCAATTCTTTACAGAAGAGTGGGCCTGGTTGGCAGACATCTGCCAGGTACTTGGAAACTTTGAGGAGTCTACCCAGATGGTGAGCGGCGATGCTGCAATCATTAACGTCACCATTCCTCTGCTATGCCTCTTGAGAAGTTTCCTGCAAAGCATAAAGGCAGGCGCTTTGCGCTCGGAAACGGAGGCGGGGGAAGACAGTATGTCGCTGGATAGTCAGAGCACCCTCCTGTCTATATCTCAGCGCGTTGAGGAGGAGGAGGAGGTGGAGGAGCATGAGGAGGAGGGGGAAGAGACAGCTTGGCCCACTGCTGAGGGTACCCATGCTGCTTGCCTGTCATCCTTTCAGCGTGTATGGCCTGAGGAGGATCCTGAAAGTGATCTTCCTAGTGAGGACAGCCATGTGTTGCGTACAGGTACCCTGGCACACATGGCGGACTTGTTAGGATGCCTTTCTTGTGACCCTTGCGTTACACGCATTCTGGCCACTACGGATTACTGGGTGTACACACTGCTCGACCCACGGTATAAGGAGAACCTTTCCACTCTCATACCCGAAGAGGAAAGGGGTTCGAGAGTGATGCTATACCACAGGACCCTGGCGGACAAGTTGATGGTAAAATTCCCATCCGACAGCACTAGTGGCAGAAGGCGCAGTTCTGAGGGCCAGGTAGCAGGGGAGGCGCGGAGATCAGGCAGCATGTACAGCACAGGCAGGGGAACACTCTCTAAGGCCTTTGACAGCTTTCTGGCTCCCCAGCAAGACTGTGCCACCGCTCCCCAGTCAAGGCTGAGTCGGCGGGAGCACTGTTAAAGGATGGTGAGGGAGTACGTAGCCGATCGCACGACCGTCCTCCGTGACGCCTCTGCCCCCTACAACTACTGGGTGTCGAAGCTGGACACGTGGCCTGAACTCGCGCTGTATGCCCTGGAGGTGCTTGCTTGTCCTGCGGCTAGCGTCTTGTCAGAGAGGGTGTTTAGTGCGGCTGGGGGAATCATCACGGATAAGCGTACCCGCCTGTCAACCGACAGTGCCGACAGGCTTACACTCATAAAGATGAACAAAGCCTGGATTTCCCCAGACTTCTCTTCTCCACCAGCGGACAGCAGCGGTACCTAAACAATACGTAGGCTGCACCCGCGGATGGAAGCATCGTTCTCTATCACCATAAAAAACGGGGACCTTTTAGCTTCATCAATCTGTGTATTATATTCATCCTCCTCCTCCTGCTCCTCCTCCTGAAACCTCACGTAATCACGCCGAACGGGCAATTTTTCTTAGGCCCACAAGGCTCAGTCATATAATTTTTGTAAACAGTTTTTATTCGTTTCAATGCTCATTAAAGCGTTGAAACTTGCACCTGAACCAATTTTTATTTTAACTGGGCTGCCTCCAGGCCTAGTTACAAATTAAGCCACATTAACCAAAGCGATTAATGGGTTTCACCTGCCCTCTTGGTTGGGCATGGGCAATTTTTCTGAGGTACATTAGTACTGTTGGTACACCAATTTTTTGGGGCCCTCGCCTACAGTGTAATCCAATTAATTTTTTGCCCACCTGCATTAAAGCTGACGTTACATCAGCTGTGCTGGGCACTGCAATGGGATATATTTATGTACCGCCGGTGGGTTCCAGGGAGCCACCCATGCTGTCGGTCCACACGGAGTTGTAACTGCATGTGTCCACTTCTAAAGAACCCCATTCTGACTGGGGCATGCAGTGTTGGCCGAAGCCCACCTGCATTAAACATGACATTACCTCAGCTGTGATGGGCACTGCAATGGGATATATTTATGTACCGCCGGTGGCTTCCTGGCACCCACCCATACTGTCGGTCCACACGGAGTTGTAACTGCATGTGTCCACTTCTAAAGAACCCCAGTCTGACTGGGGCATGCAGTGTGGGCCGAAGCCCACCTGTATTAAACATGACATTACCTCAGCTGTGCTGGGCACTGCAATGGGATATATTTATGTACCGCCGGTGGCTTCCTGGCACCGACCCATGCTGTCGGTCCACACGGAGTTGTAACTGCATGTGTCCACTTCTAAATACCCCAGTCTGACTGGGGCATGCAGTGTGGGCCGAAGCCCATCTGCATTAAACATGACATTACCTCAGCTGTGATGGGCACTGCAATGGGATATATTTATGTACCGCTGGTGGGTTCCAGGGAGCCACCCATGCTGTGGGTCCACAGGGTCTTCACAATAGGGAGTTGTACCTGCCTGTGTCTATGAATTAAAAACCCCGGTCAGGTTGGGGCATGCAGTGTGGGCCGAAGCCCACCTGCATTTAATCTGACGTTAGCTCTGCTGTCCAGGGCACTGCAATGGGATACATTTATGTACAGCTGGTGGGTTCCAGGGAGCCACCCATGCTGTGGGTGCACACGGAATTCCCATTGCGGAGTTGTACCTGCCTGTGACTATTTATAAAAAAACGCGGTTTGACTGGGGCATGCAGACGCCTTGACAGAATGAATAGTGTGTGGCACATAGGTTCCCCATTGCTATGCCCACGTGTGTAGCTCCTGATGGAGGTGGCACAGGATTGGATTTCTCATTGCTTCTGTACAGCATTGTGGGCTATCGCCCCGCCCCTTTTAAAGAGGGTCGCTGCCTAGCCGTGCCAACCTTCTGCAGTGTGTGCCTGCGGTCCCTCCTCATGGCAGACGCACTTATAAATAGACATGACGGTGGTGTGGCATGAGGGCAGCTGAAAGCTGCGCAGGGACAATTTGGTGTGCGCTGTGGACACTGGGTCGTGCAGGGGGGGGGGGGTTGGGCAGCATGTAACCCAGGAGAAGTGGCAGCGGAGTGTCATGCAGGCAGGGATTGTGCGTTGTTGGAGGTAGTGTGGTGCTTAGCTAAGGTATGCATTGCTAATGAGGGCTTTTTAGAAGTAAAAATTGTTGGGGGTGGGGGCACTCTTGCCGCTATTGTGGCTTAATAGTGGGACCTGGGAACTTGAGATGCAGCCCAACATGTAGCCCCTTGCCTGCTCTATCCGTTGCTGTGTCGTTCCCATCACTTTCTTGAAATGCCCAGATTTTCACAAATGGAAACCTTAGCGAGCATCGGCGAAATACAAAAATGCTCGAGTCGCCCATTGACTTCAATGGGGTTCGTTACTCGAAACGAACCCTCGAGCATCGCAAAATTTTCGTCCCGAGTAACAAGCACCCGAGCATTTTGGTGCTCGCTCATCTCTATCCATGAGCCCCAAATATACTATACACAATGACAATAACCAGTGCAGAAATATAACTGTCCCACACCATGCCAACCAACTCTACTGTAGATATGAGACTATGTAACCATGCAATAGTCTACCTCTATTTATATATTTCCTGGTTTATATGGTATTTCTTCATTAATTGTTCAAACAATTAACAGACATTGTGTCAAGCACCTCCTAAAGTCTTTAGCATAATGTATCTTTGTAGTCTGTAATATGTGGCATTCACCTTAGTTCTTTCTTACTGAAGAAGATCAAATTAATATTTAGCTTTCATGTGGTATATTTAAATATGTACAGTGGGTCAGGAAAGTCTTTAGACCCTTTTCAGTCTTTTTAACATTTTGTTATGTTGTGGCCTTGTACAAATTAAAGAAAATTATTTTCCCCCCCATAACTCTTCACTATATACCCCATAATCTCAAAGTCGAAAACTGAATGTTAAACATCTTTGTAATTTTTTTAAAATGTAAAACTAACATTTTGCATTGACATAATTATTCAGACCCTTTGGTATGACAACTGAAATGTAGCTCTAGGGGCTTCACATTTCTCTTGATCACCTATGAGCTGTTTCTACACTATGATTGGTGCCCACTCGAGGTAAATTCAGTTAATTGGACATAATTTTAAAAGACACACTCCTGTCTATATAAGGTCTCACAGCTCACAATACGTATCAGAACCAAGCCATGAGGAGGAAAGAACTGCTCGTAGAGCTCAGAGACAGGATTGTGTGGAGGCACAGATCTGGGAAAGGCTACAAATTTTTTTTGCTGTACTGAAAGTTCCCAAGAGCACAGATGACTCCATAGTTCTTAAATGGAAGAAGTTTGGAATAACCAGGTCTCTTCTTATAGCTGGCGGACCCACTAATCTAAGTCAGGGGAGAAAGGCCTGGTAAAAGGGATGACCAAGAACCTCTGGCTGAGCTCCAAAGATCTGGTGTGCAGATGGGAAAAATTTCTAGAAGATCAACCATCATGCAGCACTCCACAAATCTGGGCTTTAAGGTAGAGTGGCCAGAAAGAAGCTGTTCCTCAGTAAAAAGACACATGAAAGCACCTAAAGGAGTCTCAGACTGTGTGAAACAAGATTCTTTGGTCTGATGAAACCAAGATAAAATATTTTGGCCTTAATTCTAAGCGTTATGTCTGATGGAAACTAGGCACTAGGAGACTGGTCAGGGTTGATGGAAAGCTGAATGAAGCAAAGTACAGAGATATTCTTAATGAAAACCTGATCAAAAGTGCAAGGGACCTTAGACTGGGCAATAGATCCACCTTTCAACAAGACAATGGCCCTAAGCACACAGCCAAGACAACACAGGAGTGGCTTAAGGACAACTTTATGAATGTCCTTGAGTGGTCCAGTCAGAGCCCTGTCTTGAACCCAATTGAACATTTCTACAGAGATATGAAAATGGCCCCATCCAACCTGACAGAGCTTGAGAGGAACTGCAGAGAAGAATGGCAGAAAATTCCCGAATCTTGTGGTATCATACCCAAGAAGGGTATGAGGCTGCAATCACTGCCAAAGATGCTTCAACCAAGTAATGAGTACAGGGTCTGAATACTTTTATCAATGCAAAATGTAAATTTTTCATTTTTTAAAAATGTGGAAACATTTAATACATGTTGTTTTCACTTTGTCATTATGGTGTATTGAGTGCAGAGATGGGGAAAAACTTGATTTTTTAAATAAATTTGCGCAAGGTCACAACATAACAAAATGTAACAAAAGTAAAATAGTCTGAATACTTTCCAAATGCACTGTATATACATATATTGTAATGAAAAGCAAAATAAAGCTAGAATTCACAAGCTTCCAGCACAGTGAATTTTATGTTTCTGCCATACTTCCTATTTTTTCAGTTTCTTTTGCACTTTATACCCTTCCCTTACCTATAATACATCATCCTACCTGTCCACACAGGATCCCATTATCCTTTCCCTGTTCAAACATAAAGCACTCTGTGACTCCTCCATGTATTTTTTCTCCTATCACATTATCCTCTGTCACTCTACATCATTGTGCTATCCTGGCTCCTTCCATATCAATCTTCCCATTCCCTATTTTCTGGCTCCCCACTAGAAGACCCCTTCAACTTCAATATGCCTCATTGCCTTTCTGGCTGCTTTTGAGCCTCTATGAACTTTATTTATTCCAGCATTTGAAATCATTCATCCTCTGGTTATTGTCTTATTCTCTCGCATATTCTTTTTTTATTGTATCCTTCTAAGTCTGGCGTTGCAGTCCTGCTCTCTGCCCTGAGTGATTCTTCTGCCATCATAAGCAATCACACTCATATGCAAAGATTCAAGGCCATGTATATTTTCTGGATGGCATTTTAATATTAGATTATCTTGTAATCTAAGAAACAGTTTTATTTCTAATTTTGAGAATACCTGCCTTAATAAAAGGTATTTTTACTTGGGCTAACTATTGGCCGAAAAAGTAGAACCTAAGGGCATTGAAAAAGAAATTGCTCATTAGTCGCTAGTTGCTTAGCTTCAGCTAATCTTTGAACCACTGCCTGTTCACAGTGAATGGAGGCGAGTGGCCAGAAGAGATCTCTAGCACACTCTGTCTCCATTGAATCTCTCCTGTGTGAAAGCACAAGAGCTATAGTCGTTAGAACAGCTGTCATGCACTTAAGTGCCCAACAGTTGTCCCATGTAAAAGCACCCTTAGTTGGTTTCACGGCTAACTGAATTTGAAAAAAAAGAAAACTTCATCTGCCATTTTCTGTTTTGAGAAAGTTGTGATATGGTGAATGAAGTCCTACAAAAGAGAATTCGTATATCTCAGTCTTGCAGAGATGTTAACTAACAATAGCTAAAGGTCCATTTACACGCAAAGATAATCTTTCAAACGATTGAAAGTTTTAGCAAAAAACACTTTATCATCTTCATTTGCATGTAAATGGGCCTCCAAGAGCTGTTTGCAGAGCCTAGCATGTGATTAATCACACGTCCAGCTGTGCACACAGCTGCATTGTTCTTGTCATGGGTTCCAGCAGAATACAATGTTAACTGCCATCTCCCTGTGGAGATAACAGCCTGTGCTCTACTGACAAAGCAAACTGCTTTATCTCCAGTAGCTGAACAATGGATTTTGTGCCTGATACCTGCGTTTATATGTAACGATTATTGCTCAAATTCGATCGCTTGAACAAATTTTGTTTGTTGCGTGTTAATGGGTCTCAAAAATTAAATATTCAAAGTTTTCAAACAGGAATAGTCAAATAATTGGAAATTATAATACAATATCACAACTTTGCAAGCCTTCCATTATAAACTTTAATACTTGTATATGCTTGTCTAGTGGCATTCTGTTCATGTTGTATTCTATCTATCTCCTATCTATCTATCTATCTATCTATCTATCTATCTATCTATCTATCTATCTATCTATCTCATATCTATCTATATCTACTATCTATCTATCTATCTATCTATCTATCTATCTATCTATCTATCTATCTATCTATCTATCTATCTATCTATCTATCTCATATCTATCTATCTATCTATCTATCTATCTATCTATCTCATAGATGCTACATGAATGAATAGATTTTAACATGTTATTCTCTCTTCTCTTTTATTTTTTTCCTTTTTTCATATATATACTGATTAATTAAATGAAAATTTAAAGTTCTAACTTTGGGGCATTTTTTCTCTGCACTCAAGGCAAATTGGACCGTACTATTATAGTACATGTTCTATCTAGTCGTAACACATTCTACCATTACTTAAAATATCATTGATATTGGCATGACCCTCGTACAGCCTGTGTACATGTCATGTATCAGTAACTGCAATTTTTTTCTGAAATGGCTTCCTAGAAACCTCTGACTACACTGTGATGCAATCTTTACTTAATTCACTTCAATGTGGTATCTACGTTCATTGCGCAACTGTTAATTTCACACTGTGTGGACAACATGTTTCTGTCACACACTTACTGAACATTGCAAATAGTAACATATAGTTGTTCTACTGCAAAGTGCCTGGCAACCGGTTTTCATGATGTCTTTATACAGACAACATGCTGACCAGTAGCAAAGTTGTAATTCATAATTCAGCACATGCCTTCCTGACTCTCTACTTTTACAAATTCCTTTTCAAATACAAATCAAACAGGAAACTGCAGTGTGATAGGTAAATGTCTCAGAAACATATCCATGTGTAATTATTGAATAGTAATGCTGAGTCTGTCAGTGGACCAGAGCTACATTTGCAAGAAAAAGCTAGTGAACCATTTGGAATCACCTGGATCTCTGTGTTTGATTGCTAATAAAATGTGGCCTTATCGTTACCTAAGTCACAATTATAGACAAAACACAATCTAAACTAATAACACACAATTGTAGCATTCATGCCTTTTGTCGAGCATATTGAGTAAACATCCACAGCACAGGGAGAAAAAAATGAGTGAACCCCCGAATTCAATAACCTGCAAATTCCCTTTTAGCAGCAATTGCTTCCACAATTTGCACAATGTTCAGCTCAACAATATTTCTGGGATGTCTTGCACGCACTGCCCTTTTTTGGTCATGCAGCAGCATCTTGATAGGGTTCAGGTCGGAACTCTACTTTGGCCACTACAAAACACACATCATCTTTTTCAACCATTCTTCAGTTGTGTGTTGCAGGTCACTGTCTTGCTGCATAATCCAGTGGCTGCCATCTGTCCATAGAACATTTTCTCAGAAGCATTGTGGAACATCCAGGTGCTCTTGGATAACTTTGAGACAGTCTGCATTTTTTGACTGCACCAGCTCCCTAAGGGTGACTACCCACTACAGTTTTTTTTCACTGCAAAATTCGCAGCGTTTTTTTTCTGCAGGGGTCTATGGGACTTGTAATGTTAAAATCGTGATCGTGCAAAATCGCGATTTTGCACGATCGCGATTTTAACATTACAAGTCCCATAGACCCCTGCAGAAAAAAAAAACACTGCGAATTTCGCAGTGAAACAAACTGTAGTGGGAAGTCCCCCTTAATACTGTTCCTCCATAATTACCATTCTTGTTCTACAACGCATCTGAACTTGTTGACAAGATAAGAAGTACTGAAAAAAAGCAGGCAGGATGGAATTAAATGGAATGGGATTGCTAAATGCTGTGAAGATACAATTTTCCATTAAGAAATTTTTGCTAGATTGTACTATGCTAATGGTTACAGACACAGTAGATGCAAAACTTAGTGGTTACAGAGTCTTTTAAAGAGGAGTATGGATGGCCTTATAAGTCTTCTCACTCATCTTCTAGGTGCTCTGCTTAAAGAGTGATGTTACCCCACCTGACCCACATCATAGGCCTCTCACTAGCCAAGCCAGGATCCTACTGCATACTGATGAGGGGCAAAACCCCTGAAATAGCTGTCTGTGTATGGTTTCTGACTTACTTTTCAATTAGCAATCATTGCTCTAAAGACCTCTCTAAAGGGTCAGGCATTGATTTAAGAGAATGCTGCCACCCAATAGGTGGTGCTGCAGAGGTATTGTTCCATTAACCTTATTTGCATACTACCCAGAGGAACATCCATGGCCTTCTAAGTCTCCTCACTCAACTTCTTGGTGCCCTCCTTAACCCCTTAGTGACCAAGCCTGTTTGCGCCTTAATCACCAGGCCAAATTTTGCAAATCTGACATGTGTCACTTTAACATGGAAAAACACCAGAAAAGTTTTGCATATCCAAGCGATTCTGACATTGTTTTTTCGCCACATGTTGTACTTCATTTGGGCGGAAAAAATAGACTAATAGAATTTGTGTTTATTTATTAAAAGCGCCAAAATTGGGAAAATTTTGAAAAAATCGTCATTTTTTCACATTTCCAAATGCAATATCTGAAATATGTGCACACATAATATAGAAATTTTTGCTAAGATTTATATTTCCACCCGTTTACTTTATTTTGGGAGCACATTGAAAAAACTTTCGTTTTTTTTTAACCATTTAGGAGACGTACAAATTTAACATTACTTTTTAGCATTTTGAGGAACACTTTGTTTTACTACACCAAGCCAAGATTGGAAAGGCTCATGAGTGTCAGAATAATAGATACCCCCACAAATAACCCCATTTTAAAAACTACACCCCTTAGTGTATTCACTGAGGGGTGTCATGAGTATTTTGACCCCACAGTTTTTTTTCAGGAATTAATTCAATTTAGAGGGGAAAAAGTAAAATTTCATATTTTTGCAAATCTATCATTTTAAAGACATATTTTTTTCTATAGTTTACATGAAAATGGGGATTTACACCCCAAAATGAATACCCCTGTTTCTCCCGTGTTCAGAAATATACCCATTGTGGCCCTAATGTTATATCTGAGTCCACAACAGGGCCCAAAATGAAAAGAGTAGTCAGTGTCTTTCAGAACAGAAATTTTGCTTGAAGTCCTTTTAGGCCCCATAGCACACATGTAGAGTTCTTGAGCGCCCAAAACCATAGAGAACCCCCACAAATGACCCCATTTTAAAAACTAGACTCCTTAATGAATTTATCTAGGGGTGTACTGCGCATTTTGACCCCACAGTTTTTAAATAAATTTAAGCAAAGCAAAAGGAAAAAATTAGGATTTTCGTTTTTTTGGCAATTCTGTCATTTTAAAAACAGCTTTTTTTGTACAGCACAGATATGAAGGAAGACTTGCACCCCAAAATGGATACCCCTATTTGTGCTGTTTTCAGAAATATACCCATTGTGGCCCTAATCTTATGTCCGCATGCACAACGGGGCCAAAAATGAAAGGAGTAATCGGTGGCTTTCAGAACATCGATTTGGCTTGAAGTCCTTTTAGGCCCCATTGCTCACTTGTAGAGTTCTTGAGCGCCCAAAACCATAGAGAATCTCCACAAATTACCCCATTTTGAAAACTAGACCCCCTAACGAATTTATCTAGGGGTGTACTGTGTATTTTAACCCTACAATTTTTGAATAAATCTAAGCGAAGCAGTAAGAAAAAATTACGATTTTCATTTTTTGGGCTATTGCATCAATTTAAAAACTGTTTTTTTTGTACAGCACACATATAAATGAAGACTTTCACCCCAAAATGGATACCCCTGTTTGTCCTGTGTTCAGAAACATACCCATTGTAGCCCTAATAGACTTACAGGACACATGGCTAGGCCTACAATGAAAGGAATACCTGTTGGATTTCAGGGTACAACTGAATAAATTCCAGGCCCCATTGCCCACTTATAGAGCCATTGAGCGGCCAAAACTAAAAAGAACCCCCTCAAATGACCCCATTTTGAAAACTAGACCCCTTAACAAATTCATCTAGGGGTGTACTGCGTATTTTGACCCCACAGTATTTGAATGAATCTAAGCAAAGCAGAAGGAAAAAGTAACGATTTTCAATTTTTTTGGCAATTTTTTAAATTTAAAAACAGTTTTTTTGTACAGTGTACATAGGAATGAAGACATTCACCCCCAAATGGATACCCCCGTTTGTCCCGAGTTCAGAAACATACCCATTGTGGCCCTAATCTACTTACAGGACCCATGGCAAGGCCTATAAAGGAGGGAACACCCGTTGGATTTCAGGGCACAACTGAATAAATTCCAGGCCCCAGGGCTTATTTGTACGGAATAAAAATTGACTCCCTAAAAATTCCCCCCCCCACCCACACACACTCCGCGCCCTTTTCGGCGTTCGCAAATCTTAGATAAAAGTAATAATGTGAACTGTGTGGTATTTCCGAAGACAGGGGTAATTACGGAGGCTGGTTGGAATGGGCTCATGGGGCAATAAAACCGGGTATCCCCCCTCCTCTCATGCTTTTTGGGGGTCATTTCTTGACCTCAGTGGCGGGTATGGGGTGTAAAAAGTGGAGCTCTGTGAGTCTCCGTAAGCTTGATGAGGTGCGGCGGTCTCACATAGAAGGCGCTCAACAAGCTGCTCCTGGAACTGCATGAAGGCAAGCGTTCCTGGGGCTTCTTGTAAAATACGGATTACAGGTAGCGGTCTGAATAACGCCAGGCTCACACGGCCGTAGGTGGAATCCGCTTGCAGAGGTGAGACGGCCGTGACCCTGCTCACGGCCGCGTAATGTACTGCGCATAACTGCATTCTTACACAGGCGGTCATGCGCAGTACACCTTTTTTTTGTTTGTATTTCCTGCACCGTCGCTTAGCAAAGACGCGGATACCCGCAGCCTGTACACAACGTAGTTGCGTATGGGCTGCGGGTATATCCGCGACCATGGAGCACAATGGGCTCTATATTGTGGATAACCGCGGTAAAATAGAACCTGCTGCGTTCTCTTTTCTGCGAGTGGATTACACAATTCCGACCCATTAATGTGAGCGGAATTGTGTAATCCAATGCGATTGATCTGTGTATTAGCGCGGATCAGACGCATGCGGAATCTGTAATTCCTATCCAGTCATGTGAGACCAACCTATGTTAGAGCGCTACTTTTTTATCACGTGACCAAGGACCGCTCAACGAGGCCACCGTCACTGCACCAACGGTCGCCGAGAGCAAGGAGATTTTAAGTAAGTTCACGGGTAAGTTCATGGATGAGGATCGCGTCGGGGTGCAAATACGGAGGCCTCTGGTAAAAAGTTTCATCTCCTCTCACCGATCGCACCAATTTTAAAAAAAAACTTTTACGTGATCGCCATTATCCATTGTATAACGGCGAACACGTGATCAGGAACCGCTCACCGCGGCCCCTCGTGAAATCTCCAGGCTCTTGGCTCAGTTTTGTAGCCAGGAGCAGGGAGAATTTCAATTATCCTGGCAAGCCACAGCTTTTGCGCATGCGTCTGCCATTTTGGCAACGGGCGTGTGCGCAGAAGCTGGGGTAAGGTCCGCGGATAAATCTGGGGGCCTTATGTACGTACTTTCATCCTCCGTTACGGATATGATCCGTGAGGGGAGATGAAACGTACGCTTTTGAAACTTTTTTAAACCTTTTTTTTTTTACTTTTTTACACTTTTTTTTAACTTTACATGATCACTGTCATCCATTGGATGACAGTGATCATGTCCCCAGTGACATCCCTCTGCTCCTGGCTACACATGGCAGCCAGGAGCAGAGGGATTTTGAAATTCCCGGGGCTCGAGCCCCTCTGTGCACGCGCCCGATGTCAATCATCGGGTGCGCATGCGCAGAGGGGGACTTCGGGTCCCGGAACACTGGGGACATCTGCGGACCTGAGGTGAGTATTTTCACCTCCCCTCATGGATCCGATCCATGAGGGGAGGTGAAACTAGCACTTTTTAAAAACTTTTAAAACTTTTTCCATTGGATAGAGGCGATCGCAGGCCTGGGGACCGCTCACTGCAGTCCCCGGTAACACCTCCTGGTTCCCGGCTACCTTCAGGAGCCAGGAGATTTTGAATTTGCCGGGGGCTCCCGTGCTTCTGCGCATGCGCCTGACGTCATCGTCTGGCGCGCATGCGCAGAAGTGCGGCGGCGGGTCCGGGAGGACCAGATCTTCAGCGGGCAGCGCAGAGAAGGCGGGTGAGTATTTTCAGCTGCCCTGATGGATCCGATCCATCAGGGCAGCTGAAACTTTAACTTTTTAGGCACTTTTACTTATTTTATTGCGATCGGCGCTATGCCTGGGGGTGGAGGTGGGGGGGTCCCCGCAGCCCGGGATGATAGCTCCATGCTGTCGGCTACCTGTGGCCACCGACAGCATGGAGCTGTCACGTCCATTGCCCACGGGGCTTTATGCTCTGCAGGATGCATGTTTTTACGTCCTCAGAGAATAAAGCCCACTTGGGCAGGACGTAAAAACACTATGGCCTGGTCGTTAAGGGGTTAAGGAGTGATGTTACCCCTCCTGAGCCACGTCACAAGCCTCTGACTAGCCAAGCCAGGATCCTACTGCACACTGATGAACGACAAAAACCCAGAAACATCTGTCTGTCTATGGATTCTGGCTTTGGTTTTTAATTTCCAATCATTGCTCTAAAGACCTGTCTAAAGGATCAGGCATTGATTTGAAGGAATGCTGCTGTCCAATAGATTGCACTGCAGAGGTATTGTTTTATCTCCCTTATTAGAGTCTTTTAAAGGCACGGATCTTGGCATTTACTATTAGCAATGGAAAGTCTCTTACTGGGGTATATAACATAATGGTTTCATACTTGTCTTTTGGTTACAACCTCTGTTAATTTCACATGGCAATTCACTTGCAGAGAACTGGACAGAGCACCATGGGTTGGCATACTAACAGTCTCTGGTCACAATTAGAGTATTTCCCAGGACTTTACTGAGCTCACTGAATAGTTGTCCAAGTAATAGTCCAAAACAACATTAATTCTTTAGGGACACTTTCGGTAAAGGTTTCTCCTCAGGCCCAGTAGATGCAAGCAAAGCCACAGCCGATTTAGGTTACAATGAGATTAAAGGCAGGTTATCACTGAACAGAAGCTCAGGATTTACAGCTCTAGTGGGACCCAACTCCACTTCTCACAGACCAAGCCAGCTGAATCTTGGAAATTCCAATCAGACTTGTGTAGTCAATACAGTCACACTTGACACTTGTACATTGCACTGCAAAGTGTATACAGTACAATACAATATGAAGCGTATGTGCAAGTCGCACAGGGTGCCGGCTGCCAGCTGGTAAGAGGGGGAAGATAGTTGCTCAATCTCTTTATTCACTGTCAGACTCAGACTGTATCAGCACTCTCTCTGCAGTGCATCAGCTCACACTCCTCCTCCCTACACTCTGCAGTGTGCTGGAGCTGAGGTGGAAGGAATGAGTAGATGCTTTGCAGAGAGAGAGCAAGCAGTGCCGATACACTGATACAGTCCTAAGTGAGTAAAGAGATTGTGCTACAGGAGCAGAGGCTGTGTACTGAAGGGGGCCGCAGAAGGGAGCCCAATGACATAGTAGTGCATAAGTGTTCTTAGGTGCCCCCTAGCTTCATTCCCGCTCCCCCATGCAACATCAGAGAGAGTCCACAGAAGTGTTGATTTTAATATAAACCTTGTGTGGTGCAGAGTTTTGTAAAGCAGCAGAATTGCAGTCTAAGCTCTTGTTCACGACCTGAGGGTTCAATACCCGCATAGTTCAGATAGCTGGCTCAAGGTTGACTCAGCATTCCGAGGTCAGTAAAATGATTGGTGGGGTGTAATAAATAAGTTACCTGAAAGTGCTGCGGAAGAAGTTGGCACTATACAAGTAACAAAATTTGTGTTAATATACAGGTGGTCCCCGACTTGCGAACAGGTTCCGTTCCGGGAGCCCGTTCGCAAGTCCGTTTTGTTCGCAAGTCGAACAAATGGTATGGAGCGGGTGGATCCCGCTCCATACAACGTCGGTTGCCGGCTGTTCTTACAGCGGGCACCCGGCGGCAGCAGTTCCGACGAGCCGCGCCGCTTGTCAGAACTGTTAACACTTTAAATACCGCTCTGACAGCGGTATTTAGAGTGTTAACAGTTCCGCCGAGCGGCGCGGCTCGTCGGAACTGCTGCCGCCGGGTGCCCTCTGCACCCGACGTTCAGGGGGCCCGTACAGCGTCCCACGATGAGATCGTGCGGTTGCTGTACGGTTGCTAGGCAGCCGGGGACCTCCTGAAAGGCCCCAGGGCTGTCTATGCAGAGTGCCCATCAAGCGCACGGCTTGATAGGCGCTCTGCATAGACAGCCCTAGGGCCTTTCAGAAGGCCCCCGGCTGCCTAGCAACCGCGATCTGACCGGACAGGCTTCTATCAGGCTTGATAGAAGCTTTTCCGGTCCCTGCACAGCATGATGTAATGCCATAGCATTACATCATACTGTGCAGGACAGATAGTTCGTATCTAGCGAAATTCGTAAGTCGAATGTTCGCAAGTCGGGACTATCTGTATGTATATATATATATATATATATATATATATATATATACTTTTTGTAAAGGAAAATCAAGCATCTAGAAGGCGTTGTATTACTGCAAAACTCGGCATGCAATTACATCTCTGGTGGATATAATGATGTTAATAATCTTTATTTATATAGCGCCAACTTATTCCGATGATTAGAGTTGTGGTGTGATGACATGAAAAGTCTTGCCCCTCAGACTCTGTTTTTTTTTTATATCACTGTATGCCTGGCTGGGCGGCAGGGCCCGTAGCAGCTGCTATGGTGTAGTTACACCCCTGGTGTTGCCCTTTAAAGAATTGCCTAATTATCGCACTATGTATATATGAAAAATATTACATTGTGCATACTAACGCCTCCATAATTAACTTTAATGATCTATATTCTATTATTACATCCAAACAGGTCTTTAATGTATTCTTGAGTTTTTTATCCTACAGTACTTGAGGCAGATTGTGTACTCTGAACATGTTTAAGTCATTTACATCTAAGAATACACCATCTTTATTTTAAAAAAAGAAAATTGTGTGAAGATTATCCAAGCTGATCCTTGATATGGTGTAGGGTGATGTCTTCTTTTCCTCTTTGATCTGGGTAATAAATGCCCTGTAGAGCACAGACTGTAAACTATACGTGCAGAATTAGGCATTTAGCCAACAGTCTCAATAACCCATGCACTGTTTCTTTTGAAAAGCCACAGAGCTTATTTTAATACCACATTAAAATATCATAGTATTTAAAGTGTACGAGTCAATTCACATAAAATAAGCAGAATTATGTCCTACAAGCTAAAGTAAACAAACGAGCTTAAGGAACACGAATATATAGAAACAGCGGATGTATCTCAGAATGAAACCCAGCAGAGGTATATTTTAAAAAGACCCGACCAGGTGCAGAAAACATGTCTATTTTCTGCAGTTATTAAGACTCACCGGGTTCCTGGTGGGTTTATTAAGTAGAGGTAAATCGGCTACGTGCACATCAAAGCATTTTGCATGTTCTAAACCAATAATAGAAGGTGCTCTTCAAAGGAAAGCGTTTCATATCCAACACATCTGATGTCCAGAGAAAATAGGAGCACTTTTCATGTATTAATAAATTTCATTAGTACACATGTGATCATTCAAGTTCTGGTTTACAATAAAAAGCTGATGTTTGTATTTAGAACTACAGCAAGCAGCGTTACACGATATAAAGATATAAGATGCACAATGTTTTACACTAGCAGGGCTTCTGCAGATGAGCGTTTTTGCGCACAGAAAATCGCTTGCGCAAAATGCAGACAATACCACCCATTGATTTCAGTGGGTTCCCTCACATTGTGTATTTTTACCCGCAAAATTTGCATACGTGAAAAGCTATGCGACGTGCTCTTTTTTTGCATGCATTTCTGGTTCCTAGGCACCATATTTTGTGGGTAAATCGATAACATGAGGCTGGGGCATAACTGTAGAAAAGCCAAGTCCTTTGTCATCATATACCTTTAGCCTATTTAGATCACCCCAAATTAATAATACTGTTACTTATTTTATTAAATCACTATTCACTTGTGTCGCCATTTTAAATTGCACTAAAACATTCATTTGTGAGATACAAACTGTGTTCCACAGGGATTTACATTTTCACAGCTCTACCCAGAAGTGTTCCAAACCTTTAACCTGCCTGAGAAGTATGTATTCCCCCCCCCCCCCTTTCCACCCTAAAAAAATCCCCACTCATTTTATGGGCAATGAAAGTACCAAAACACAAGATACCCAACACATATTTGAAACATAGAGACTGGTGTGAAATGACATAGTAATAGTGGTCCCAATAGTGTCACCTTTAGTGGCTCCAATAGTATTAGTGACAACCATAATGGCCCAAATAGTGATAGTGACTCCATTAGTGGTCCCAGTAGTAATAGTGATGTCATTAGGAGCCGCAATAGTAATAGTGATCCCCATATAATTCTTTTGTATTTGCACTTATTAAAATAATCTTTCTATCCCCAGATATTCCAGCACTAATTTTAGAATAGCGCCACCTGCTGTTTCTATTCTGTGACCATCTCAGGCTTCAGTAATTGTTCCACCTGCTGAGTCTTGATTCTCTCCCTGTTCCACTGCTGAGAAGAAAGACTGAGCAGGTGTGACCACTAATAGAACATATTACTGAGGTGGACCAGACGTAGGAAGTCTCTGCAATAGAAACAGCAGGCAGTGCTATTCTAACATTAGTCCTGGAATATCTGGGGATAGAAACATTTTTTAATAGGTGTAAATACAAAAATGTTTTTAATTATAGGATGGATTTAGCTGTAAACAATATTTTTTGTGGTGGCAACCTCTTTAATGTCCTGATATCTGTAAAAATATAGGTATGACTAAAATAGTTTGCTATTTCCTTATAATTATCCAATTATTTTCTACATAATTTATTGTTCATTGCATATGGTGGTCCAAAGGCAAGGAGACACCTGAATAAATGTAAAACAGTAGTTGGGACAACCATCCTGTGTGTGGCATATTGCTAAGGGGAAAGGGTTAAATGGGTCAAATGACACCTGTACAAGATCCAGTTGCTGAATCATCTCAATGAGGATGATGGCGATCCTTGTGTTAAATTTGTGGAATGGGTGTCACAGCAGTTGTAATATGATCCACATTCTAAGTGAACAAACAAAACCTTTGCTACTGGTACAACACAAACTCACACTGGACAGATCTCTCCAACATGGTTGGCGCACAGAAAGTCATGTTGTGGTGTGGTGTGGTATGTGGGGTAAGAAGATAGTGGGTCCATTTTTCATTGACTACTGCCAACTATCTGCAATTGTTGCATAACTAGGTGTTCTCCTCACTGTGAATGAAGATGGCACATCCCCAGTGTTCTGGCAGCAGGATGGTGCCCCCCACATAATGAATGGTATGTCCATGAGTTTTTGGATTAGCAGTTTTTGGGGAAGTGAATTGGGGGTCATGGCTAGAGGAGTGGCTCCTGAGCTTGCCAGATATCCCCTCTTGGACTTCTACTTGTGGGATGATGTCAATTCTAGGGCTTAAGCAGTAAAAATCCTGAGTGTGGTGCACATGCAACAGTTGATCTTAAATGCCTGAGCAAGCATTTCTGCTGAGGTGTTGCTATCAGTGTATCATGAATGGGAGAAGAGGAAAGCCCTGATTATTCATTGTCATTGTTTTCGATGTCATGGAAAATTTGTTAATCACTTTTCCAGAAACGAGGGTACATCACATTTGAGCACAGATTTAGGCTGCATTCACACAGGGCGGATTTGCCGCGGTTCTGCCGCAGCAGATCCGCCCGCGGCAAAACCGCCCGCGGCCGCTAATCTCGGGATTAGCCAGCCATGTGGACAAGGATTCTCAGAAACCTCGTCCACACGGGACGGCTAATCCGCTGTGGTAAATCTGGTTGAAACCGCGGCTGCGGCGGCCGCAGCCGCGGTTTCAAAAGATTGAGCATGTCTGTTTACAGTCGTTTTTTTATTTATTTATGTTACGGCCGCGCTCTCCTCTATGGGAGAGCCGGCCGCAACGGAAAAGCATGCGGCCGGACCGCTTCAAAGCCGCCACGGTTTAAACCGCGGCGGTTCTCCCGGCGGAAATCTCACGGTTTTTGCTGCGGCCAAACCGCGAGATTTCCGACGGGAATCCGCTGTGTGTGAACCCTGCCTTAAATTCTTCATCAAATTCTCTTTCAGATTAATATGTCGCATTCACCCCTTCCCATTTGAAGATATCGACTTGGTTCCAAGATGGCGGCTTTCAAAACGGCCACCGTGTTGGACACTGCCGCTCGTAGATTTGTCCCCTCTTCCTTAGCAACATTCCACACACAGAATGTCATTCTGAACCACAATTTTCCATTTATTCAGGTGTCTCCATACCTTTGGACCACCCATCATATGAATGCTGGAAACTTATAAAAGTTTTTATATATACACAGTAGATAACTATACTAGCCATTTTTTTCTCAAGTTGAAAAATTACCAACCTCAATTCTGACAGAACGTTAACTACATAAAGTTTATAGTTCTGGGAAATGTGTGCCTTAACTGTTTTCTATACTGTAATTGTTTCATTTATACATTTTTATATAGGCTGTATTAATGTATAGGACTGGTGGGTGGAAAATGATAGAGCTCAGTTTAAAAGCAGATTGAACAGCTCCAGCTCTTTCTAACCTCCCAGCATAGAGGGGGTGGCAGCTCAGTGCACTGCTCCTGGCCCAGCCCGCCTCCTCCCACTACAGAGAGGGACAGCGTATATCAGCCGAGCGTGAAAACCCGGCCGATATACGCATGTCGGAATAAGCCCTTAAGCTAAGAAGGATTTAGCTAGAAGATTCTAAAAGGAAGGAAGCTAAATTTTTATAAGTCCCTGCAAAGTTCCAGAAGTTGAAGAAGAGAAAAGACTAGATATAGTGACAAGTCAGCAGATAACTGGCAAGCGGAGCAGACAAAGCAGCTGCTTTCCTGAATCTGACATTTGGAGGACAAAGGGTGCAAAGTGCAGGCTGAAGTCATCACAGGGCTCTGGTAAGCTGATAGTAGGGCAGCAGCACTTCCTGCCACCACCTTCAAACCTGGATGTGAGAGATTGGACTGCAACGAATGTTAACCTTTTCATCTTCTGGATGTTCAATTAACGCATGAGCTGTTATCTGTTACCCTGCCTGACTACTTGGACTCTCTTTTTCTAGGAGACATTGCACTACACCACTACATAACACCAAGGAACAGACACCAACTACAACATCAATCCCCAAATTTTACTGTAGTGTAGCCGAGTGGGAGAGGGACTTGTAACATGACTGCCAATAAACATAGGTGAATCATAACAGAAAGATCAATCAATTTAGAAACTCTACATAAAATGTTAAAACATACTTATTTATTATAGTGTCATTAACAGAATTATTCCTACTCTGTGTTTAAATTCCATGCATTTTTGCTCAGAAGCCATATCCATGTCTTGTGATCATCCTTTTCTTAGGTGTAGCTACAGGGAGACTGATGGAGTATATTGTATGTCATAGCCATTAGGAGGATGAAAAAAATATTTTTTACTGCGCAATAGGCAAAATCTAGGCAGTAAAAAAAAAAAAGTTGTCTTGTTCATGTGCAAATACGCTCCGTAATAGAAGCATATTTGCGCATGTGCTTGTCTGTGTAAACCCTTAAACTGCCAAAATGTTGCTGTTCACAGTGGTTATCAAGCACTGGCGGCTGGACTCTGTTGTATTTCAGGGTTCCAGGAGTACACTTTTTACAGCTATGGGTTAATTGAGCTGGCTAGGTGTGGTTGTTCTGGTCAGCCAATCCCCTGGCTTTGGAGGTAGATATATACCCCAGCTCCTCTGCAAGAGGAAGCTGTATTTCCTTAGTCTTGTCTGCCCGTGTATGTGTCATGTCAGCTTGCAGCTTGCTGTGTGTGTAGTGTCTAGTCAGCTTGCAGCTTGCTGGGTGTTTTGTGTCCTCTGCTGCCTGTTTTGTGTCTTTCTAGAGTAAGGACCGCAAGACAAAATGATCCTTGATCGCGGCCTTGCAGTTTAAGTTCATTGGCCAATGTACGAACGAATCCCTCATTTATATATTCACCTTTATTATCTGCTTTAGTATGCAAGGTTGAGTAGTAAGTGTGTTTATCATCTGTCAGTTACCAGTTTGTCCATTGAGTTTGTCTGTACTTGTCCTGGTTCCATGTACCAGCTATTCTGGGAGAGCCAGGGCTGAGGTTCCAGGGTGGGGCTGCCTTTATCGAGGTGATCACTCCACTTGTAGGTAGGGCCTAGTCATCTTCCGTGCAGCACAGGGTCAGTTTCCCTAACCTGTGTCCTCGGGTCACGTTTGTGTGGGCCCAGTGCTTATTTGCCCACACGAACATAACAGATATGCTTACATTGGTTTCTACGTAGAAATATCTGTATTAATATCTGTACTAACAACTTCAAGCAGGGAGATGACTATAGACTGTTTCTGACCACCTCCCCAAGTGCCAGCTAATGTTGTATCAACATCCTGGCAATGTATATTTTAGAAGGAATAAGTGCTATAGGTGTACACAGTGTATAAAGAAATTTAGAATTTTGTTAGAAATAGTTTACATTTCTAACAATCTCTCAGCTGATGGGCTGGCAAAGAATTTGAATTCCCCAGCTGCCCACTGTGCCTTTGGATTGCTCTTACTGTCATCTGGAACAAATCTATTTAAAAAAAATAATTAGTAGAAAATTTTATGTAATTTCTGCCTATTGTGTATCAAGTACCTCTAAACAAGAGGTAGTGTTCCATATTTCTACTGCAGGAATATCGTACAAAGAATTAAATGAGAGAATATAGAAATCAGAACTTCATAGCAGATACATGTGCATGTTAGTTTACTGAGTCTAAATAGCACTCAGCTATAAACTACTCAGCATCGGTTATTGCCGTGTTTACTGGCTCAGACATCACAATCCTGGAAGACACATGTTGCATTTTTAAACAGTAATTATGCATTATAAAAAATGTACAAGTTTGCAAATACCAGATGTCAACCAACAAAACATTTTGAAACTTGTTTTGAGGCTGTTAAGTACTTTAGGTCATAATTAATCAACTTCAATGACCTCTGACTCACAAAATATGTTCTTTAGAAAAGCAATAATGTGGTGCAACTGATTCTAATCTAAGTAATATAGCTGCTCAGTACTCTTCTTTATGAATGTTTAATTAATCCAAGCATTGACAACAATAATACTAAGAACAAGTACACATCAAGTACATTACAATATATTCAGACAGGCCTCTAATAGCTACTAAGGAGAGCAGTACTAGAAAGAAGACTCAATGATTGTAGTTTCATTTAAAGCAAAACTTTAGGCAAAATCTGAAAATTCAGTGTTTGACCCTTCGTATATGGTGCCAAAAAGTGATTCTTATCTGAACACCACTGTTTCAGATATTGCAAGCTGTAACCATTGTCCTCTAAAAGTCCATAGCTGAAGCTTTTTCTAGCCATGGCATTTAATATGGGCCAATTAAATCTTTGTACCTTCTTACTGGCCAAAAGATGACTTTTCTTTTTTTTGCCTGAAATTTCACAATTAAAAGACCCTGTCACTATCTTTTTGCACCCTTCTTTGAGGGCAGCATAAGATAGTGACTGGCACACGGATTACAGTGATATGTCTGCTGTGTGTATCTGTGCAGTAGTTTAGGAGAAACTTACATTTTATTAGTAGCAGCAAATGCAAGGAGGACTAATTAAAGAAGTCTTAGATATTCATGAGCTACAGCTAGGGGCGTAACTAAAGGCTCATGGGCTAGGTGCAAAATTCAGCTTGGCCCCCTCCCCTTCATCACTATGATCAATAACTTTTATAACTTTTAAAGTGGGTGAAACATGAAATAAACACAATGGAAACATCATTTTTGGATTTTGTTTTTATGGCATTTTAAGTGCAGTACAAGGACGTGTTCACTTCATTCTGTGGTTCAGTATGATTGCAGTGATATCAAATTTATCATTTTTTTTTATATCTTGCTATTAAAAAATAATAACCATACTTAAAAAAATATTTTGTTGCCATATTTCGAGACCCAATACATCTAGAAAAAGCGTGTGAGTTCCTTTAAACTGTATCTATCGTACCTCTTTGACAGTTGAATGTTTAATTCCTTTTCCCATGAGAGAATATATGCTGGTTTGGTGGTTTCTTGAGGGTCGATAATTTCCTTTTAGGGGTCGCAATTCTCCTACTAGTATGACATTTGCACATAGCACTTACATTTTCTTTTGTTTCAAAAGTATTTATTTATTTTAATACTAAACATATATGCAAATAAGCTGAAAATTCCCTATGCAAGGGGTATATTTGAATAATAATTAAGGCATATAAAACATTGAACAGTAACAACCAGTTAAGTTTCAGAAAATATTAATATGAGTATAAAAATGTACAGAGGTCGAAAAAGGTATCTAATTTCTGTGTCCATTGAGTTCATTTTTCCAAAGATCCCTGTCTCTCTAACTATCTTTTGGGAACTTTAAGCCCCATTTGCAGGCAAAGATAATCTTTCAACATATTGAAAGATAGAAAGTTTTAGGGATCTTTTAGCACAAAGTGTTAATGGACACTAATTGCCATTAACACTTTATCATCTTCATTTGCATGTAAAGGGGCCTCTAGAAACTGTTTGCAGAGCTCAGACTGTGATTAGTCACACACCCAGCTGTGCACACAGTTGCATTGTCTTGTTGGGGTTTCTTGCAGAATACAATGTATAATGTGTGGACCAGTTGGGTCTGTCACCTGGTCTGATGGAGAAAGACGCCCTCCAGATGCCCCAGGAGAGGTTAGTGACAGAGCCCTGCGGGTTGTGAACCCCAGGCTTATGAGGACTGGGTATGATTTGTTGGATATGCTGTTAATAAAAGCTGGCAGGAGCCAGATCTAAAGAAACTTCTGTTGCTGGAGCCTGTTTTCGTGTGAGGTGGCCATTCCGGTATCCCAAAGTGGGCGATCCCGTGGCGAGCAGACCCCAACTTGCCACAACAGTTATGCACAGTACATTACGCGGCCGTACGCAGGACCGCTGCGGGCCTCTACAAGTGGATTCCACATACAGCTATGTGAGTCAGGCGTTATTCAGACCGCTACCTGTAATATGTAATTTACAAGAAGACCTGGGAACGTTTGCCTTCCTGCAGTTCCAGGAGCAGCTTGTTGAGCGCCTCCTGTGTGAGACCACAGCACCTCAGTAGGCTTACGAAGCCTCACAGAGTGCCACTTTTTAAACCCCATCCCTGAAATGAGGGCAAGAAATACCCCCCAAAAAAGCATGGGAGGAGGAGGGGTACCAGGTTTTATTGCCCCATGTGCCCATCCCAATCAGGCCCCCTGTAATTACCCCTGTCTTTGGACATAACACATAGTTTACATAATTACTTTTATCTAAGATTTAGGGAACCCCAAAAAGGGCATGGAGGGGTGGGGATTATTTTTAGGGAATCAATTTTTTTTTTCCGCACAAGTGAGCAAAGGGGCCTGAAATATATTCAGTTGTGCCCTGAAATCCAACAGGTGTTCCCTTCATTATAGGCCTAACCATGTGTCCTGTAAGTAGATTAGGGTCACAATAGGTATGTTTCTGAACACGGGACAAACAAGGGGATCCATTTTGGGGTGAAAGTCTTCATTCATATGTGTGTTGTACAGAAAACACAGTTTTTAAATTGACACAATTGTCAAAAAAATTTTTTTTTTCCCTACTGCTTTGCTTAGATTAATTCAAAAACTGTGGGGTCAAAACATGCATTAGCCACCTAGATTCATTTGTTAAGGGGTCTAGTTTTAAAAATGGGGTCATTTGTAGGGGTTCTCTATTGTTTTGGCCACTTAAGCACTCTACCAGTGTGCTAAGGGGCCTAAAATGCCTTCAAGCAAAATTTCTGTTCTGAAAGCCACTGGCTGTTCTTTTTATTTTGGGGCCCATTGTGCATATAGACATAATATTAGGGCCACAATGGGTATATTTCCAAACACAGGACAAACAGGGGTATCCATTTTGGGGTTTTCATGTGCACTATAGAAAAAAAAACTGCCTTTAAAATGACGTATTTGCAAAAATATGAAATTTTATTTTTTCTCTTTTAAATTGCATTAATTCCTGAAAAAAAACTGTGGCATCAAAATACTCCTGACACCCCTCAGTGAACACATTAAGGGGTGTAGTTTTTAAAATGAGGTCATTTGTGGGGGTATCTATCATTTTGACACCTATGAGCCTTTGCAATCTTGGCTTGGTTCAGGAAAACAGAGTGTTCCTCGAAATGTTGATAATCAATGTTAAATTTGTACGTCTCCTAAATGGTTAAAAAAAACTAAAAAGTTTTTAAAATGTGCATCCAGATGGAAATCTATATCTTATCAAAATGTGTACAGTATGTTTGCACATATTTGAGATATTGCAATTGAAAATGTGAAAAAATTATACTGTTTTCAAAATTTTCCCAACTTTGGCACTTTTAATAAATATGCATAAATTCTATCGGTCTATTTTTACCACCTAAATGAAGTACAATATATGGTAAAAAAAAACTATGTCAGAATCACTAGGATATGCAAAACCTTTATGATGTTCTTCTATGTCAAAGTGACACATGTCAGATTTCCAAAATTTGGCTCTGTCAATAAGGAGCAAACAGACTTCGTCACTAAAGGGTTAATATGGAATTTAATACTTGCCTTTGTGTCGCGCTAAGTTCATCTGGTCCTGTTAAGATTGGTCTAGGGAGTGATAGAGAACCATGTTAAAGTCACCAGTCAGAGAATGGCAGCTCCGTGAATTGTACTAATTCTAAGGTCTAAGAATCCTTCACTTTGCAAGCGTGGAAGGAGAGATATCAGCGTTAAGTTAAAACCGAGGAAGGTATTCCTGGGAGCGCCTGAAGACCTCGAGCAGTCGCTAGGGTGGTATGTCTCATTTTTGCGTAATGTAACTTAAGGATGATGTCTCTTGCTAGGTCGGTGTTGCTTGGTCTTGTGATGGCGTGGTGGATCCTGTTGATGCAAAAAGATTCTTGCGCCACTTGAGATAGAGGGGCAGTGAATAGATTTTAAGCAGCTTCTTTTTGGTTAGAGATATTTTTGGGTAGACTCCAGATCCTAATATTAGCTCTTCTGCCTCTATTCTCAAGGTTCTCACAGTTCAAAGGTCTCAACCCTAGCTGCACAATCCTCCCATTTTGTTCGCTTATGCTCTAATGTATTTACTATATCATCTGTCTTTTGCTCTAGGTCAACAAATAGAGGTGAAGGCAGCAGTAGCGGTGTAAATAAGGAAATCCTTTTATTCCTCCCAACACAAACAGACGACGTTTCGGCTCAGTGAGCTGCCTTCACCTCTATTTGTTGGACTGTGTACTTTTGGTCTGCTTTGGATCCAGACCATATTGGGCGCTGCAGGATTCCTGTCCAGCCCTGTTTGGGCACAAGAAGTGCTGCTGACAACTCTATTGTATATATTTTGCTCTAGGTCAGACGTACACTGGCCTAGATAGTTGATTCGCTTAGATATGTCTTGGACAGCTGACTTCAATTCATCACAGAACATTTTTTTTAACATGAGCACGTTCTCCAATATAGAGAGATCTGTATTTGGGGCTGGTGGTGGTGTCTGTGATAGTGGCCAGTCTTGAGGGTGACCTCCAGAGTTATTGGTGTCCGAGCCTGCCGGTGAGAACCATGTGGGTAGTTTTCGAATTATGAGGCCCTGCAAATAGTAGAGTGCTCTGGGAGAAGGGGAGATCAGTGCTGGGGCAGCTGAGTATAGCTGGGGCGCGGGGAGAGCCAGATGGCATTGATTCACCAAAAGGACATAAGAGCTCTTCTAGGTGTGACTTGTCCCTATGTGTGCTAGGCCACGCACACCATGTTATCATTTTTGTAGCATATGGGCTCCATGGTCCCAATTTAGAATGTCGCCGGCATTAGATGGCTGTCTAATGGTTTATTGCCCATTTGATCTTATATCCAATTATATGATCAAGTTCATCCTAGAGGTCTTTTCCTTGGCTTACGCAATGAATTTTTTCCCTTTTCCTCCTCCTATCTTCCCCTTTTATCCCCCTCCATTCATTTGATATTTACATAGGTTGTACTTGCATGTGTTTCTTCTTTATTTTTTGTATTTTCACTTTGTTTTATTTGATTGTGTTTATAAGAGAGACTATAGTTTGTATATTTTGAATAGTGGTAGCTTTCTTGGGAGCCGTTGCCCTTATTATTGGCTGTAATTTGTATGTTAACACTTTAAGGATACAGACATTTTTTTTTCTTTAGACTTTGGTTTCTCCTTAACACTTTCAAAAAAATCATAACTACTGTATATACTTGGGTATAAGCCGAGGCACCTAATTTAACAACAAAAAAAATGGGAAAACTAGGTGCATCAAGAATAAGCCTAGCTAGACTATGTAAAAAAACAAAAAACGCAAAAATCACCTCCCAGGCGACGTCTCTGTCACCAGTGTGAAGGTCTCTCCGGCAGTGCAGCAAACTGCTATGTAATTCTCCCTGTTGTTATCTCTCTGCTTGGCTTTGAATTCCCTCGCTGTCAGCAAGTAAGCACTGTGATTGGATCAAGCACCAGCCAATAACAGCCGGCTGTGATGTCATTCACTGAATGACTGTGAATGATCGAGCGCCGGCTGTGATTGGCTGGCGCTCGATCCAATTATAGCGCTTACTTGCTGAAAGTGGGGACCTATTGACAGCCTATAAGTTTGCATGATCTAGAGGCTCAGGTACAGCAAACGTAGACCAGTATGCTGCAGGATATTATGTGGAAACTGTATGCCTTCATGTGCAGCGAGCAGAAGTTGGTGGGAGTAGCCCAAGTGGTAGCACTAACTCTGACCTGGTCACGGTGGTTGCTACTCCGCCTAAAACGGTGCCTTGTGCGGCAGGCAGATTGCAATAGGGTTTTTGGTGATAACAATTGGTAGTTTGTGCAATGTCCGATGTGCTGCCAGTGCCTTTAAATAAGTACTTTCTTTCGGGTGACAAAATAAAGAGACAAGTCCCAAGAGTTTTTGTAAAACCGATGGCACACAGTTTACTTAATTCTTGAGAACCAAACATGGCACATATTTTGTAGCTAACAAATATTGAACTCTATAACATCCTTTGGAACAGGCAAAACATCATACATTTGTTTTTTTAAGGTTTTCCGGAGGAATGCGGCTGCCAGATTAGGTTAAAAGGGCGCTGTGCTGGAAGGTTATTGGAGGGAATAGTGCAGGCTCTCCTGTGATGGAACTCTCCTGGTTCTTATCAGGCTTCCCTTGACTCTCCACCTCACTTCTCACTCCTCACTTACTACTCTCCTGACACCACCCATGGCCTGTCCTTTATACCTCACCCATTAACCAGTCCTGGGCTGTGGGGAACCTTCCTACCCAATTCCAGTCCTAGCTAGGGGTGATTAACAGGGGACTATTCACTGTGTGTATTCCTTAAAACGTAACTTTTAATACATAATATTTAAAAACTCGAGGTGCCTCGCTGACACTAGCCACTAGCCCCTAATCACGGCCGGCTGGCACTAATCTATAGGTGCCACCACATTTTTTCCGTGAGTCAATTCTCAAAGTAGGGTGCTCTCATAGTATTTCTGGCCACTGGCTCTTTGTTGAGCTTATTTTTGTTTTGTATGTCTATTAGTGTATGTGATAGTGTATGTGATATCGTGTCAGCGAGGAACCTCGAGTTTTTAAATATTATGTATTAAAAGTTACGTTTTAAGGAATACACACAGTGAATATTTCCAAAAGAATTTCTTTCCTCCCGTATTCCTCTGCCTCTGTGATTCCTACTTCTTTGTTACTTATGGCAGGTTTTCTATCAACCAATATTGATACAAATTCATGGCTTTCGGAGGCCAACTCCGTTTTTTCAGATAAGACCTTTTACCCACAGTCACAATTTTCTTCTATTAAATCTACCTTTAAACATCTTACATCAATATACAGGGAATATACAAGGAGAGATCCAAGGAGATCCAAGGCCTCCAAAAATATCTGGAACACGGCATCGTCCCCAGAGGCCTCCGATCCCCACTCCTCCCTCCCCTTGCTATCAAACCCCTGACTTTCTCTCTAAGTGGGAGAAAGAGGTGACAGACAGCTCTCTGCGCCTGATTGGTTTACTCTTATAAGAGGAAAAAATTACCTATGAAAAAAACTCTAGACTCCTGACAGAGGCAATAGAGAAAGCCAAGGTCTTCGCCACAGATCCTGAATTTCCTGCGAAAGAGAGATCTTTGCAGGAAAACATAGAGAAACATACCCTCTTTATAAAAGAGAGAAAACACGCCCAGTTTACCCGTGACCTACAGGATTTTAGAGAGAGTAGAGCGTATAAGACTTCGTATATAAGATCAGATACAGAAATCAGTCCCTCTGAGGGCGAGATATCGGAAGGCGAACCCACTAAAAGACCTCAACAGGGGTTTTTTTTAGGGAAGGGCAAAGGACGACATCCTCCAAGGGTCAGAGGAAGGGGCCGAACCCAAACAAATCGGGGTACAGGCTTCCTAGCCCAGCCAATCGGACATTACTTTATGAGGGAATGTCGCAACCCTCTATGAATCTTAGTCATATACATCCAAACGTTGATAATCCTGCTTTTTTGACACCCAGTACAGGTGACACCACTGATTCTAGTATGACTACCTCAGACAAACTACAGGTCATCAATCTGTCCTCACACGTTCTGTCTGAAGGTGAAGTGAGACTCCTGGAGAGGGGCCTGTCCTTCATCCCGACATGCCAATTCGACAGGTTTGTCTGGACGAAGGACATGGCCCTCTTCTTGAGGAAATTGAGATAGAGAAAACACTTTGCCCTGAATGATCGTAAAATGGCAACGGAATTAGGCTTGGAATCTAGTGATATGACTGTGTTAAGGGAACTAGAACAACTTGAACGAGACAATTTTGGAGGGAGAGGAGAAGGACCGTTTACAGATCTCAAACTTAGTAGCACTAAATTTCCACCTCAGGGACAACCCCCGTACGTGGACATTTTTGAAAAGATCATTCAAAATGAAATTAAGAACTGTCCCGATCTCCCAACTAAAAAGAAAAATCTGTCTCCCATGGAACTGAGAGCCCTTAAAAGTCTAGAGAATAACCGTGAAATAGTGATCAAGGCTGCGGACAAAGGGGGCAATATAGTCATCCTCTCACGTGATGACTATATATCTATGTGTAATAGAATAATTAATGACAAAATTACATATAGGACCCTATCCCAAGATCCCACGGACACCTTTAGGGTCTCTTTGAAGACACTCCTAGACCAAGCACTCCACGATCTCTGTATCGACAAAACAGAATATGATTTTCTCTTTCCGATGCATCCCCAAGTGGCCACCTTTTACTCCCTTCCCAAGGTATACAAGGGCCTCCATTCCCTTAAGGGGAGGCCCATTGTCTCCAGGATAGATAACCTCTCTCAAAACAGCGGCATCTACTTAGATAAGATCTTACGGCCATTTGTACAATCACTTCCGTCCTTTGTCCAGGACACGCCGGATATCTTACGACATCTGGAGGGTACACATGTGGAAGAGGGGGTGTATCTAGCCTCCCTGGATATCGAGGCTCTATACAGTTCGATACTACACGACATTGGCCTGGGGGCGGTACACCATTTCCTTAAACAACGTGGTTGTGAGTACATCAGACACAACCAATTTGTACTGGACCTTCTTGATTTCATACTCACCCATAATTATTTTGTTTTCAACGGCAAGATCTTCCACCAGCTCAGGGGCACCGTGATGGGGAGCCCAGCTGCCCCATCTTACGCAAATCTGTTCCTGGGCTGGTGGGAGGAACATCTTGTCTTTTCTGAAAGTAACAGCATGTGGACTGAAAAGATACTAATTTGGCACCGTTACATCGACGACGTTTTTCTTCTGTGGTCTGGAACGTCAGATGACTTTCAGGTTTTTGTTCAACACTTGAACATCAATAACATCAACCTTAATATAACATCTGAAATACAGGAACAGTCCCTGGCGTTCCTGGATATTTGTGTCTCAAAAACATCTCAAGGGTATTTATCCACCACTCTTCACAGATAAAAGACGGCTACCAATAGCTTGTTATCCTGGCAAAGCTCCCATCCTTTCCCCCTACGTCGGGGGATCCCAAAAGGGCAATTTTTAAGGCTTAAAAGAAATTGCTCATCAGAAACTACCTTTCTGTATGAAGGCACTAAACTGAAGGAGAGATTTCTCCATAGAGGGTATCCCTCTAAGATAGTCGATCAAGCCTTCGACTTTGCTAAAAAACAGGATCGAGCCACTTTACTTAAACCACGAGCCAAAACGTCGAGTAACGCTCTAAGGGTGATTGGTACTTAAGACAACGGAGTGCCATTTATGCAAAACTTGCTGCGAAAATATTGGCATATTTTGAAAGAGGACCCAGATATCAAGGATATTATCCCGGATGTACCACTCTTCACTTTCCAAAGGGGCAGGAACCTAAGAGACCATATTATTAAGAGTCATCTTGATACAGACCCGAGTAGACGAACATGGTTGGGTTCAGCTCAACCCAATGGTACCTTCCCATGTAATGGTTGGGAAGCATGTCCCTTTATCAGAAAAGGTGTAAGATTTCATTGTGCTGCTACAGGCTCCTCATATGAGATAAGGGACTTCATTAACTGTAGATCATCACACCTTGTCTACGTTGCCACCTGCCCGTGCCCCAAGAACTACGTCGGCAAGACTTCAGGAATTTCGCAGACGCATCCTGGGGCATGTAGGCAACATTAGAAGGGGGGAAAACACCCCGTTGGCTAATCACATGCGTCAAACACATGCTGACGACATGTTTAACATCAAATTTCAAGGGGTCGAGTGCATACGCACTTTTGGAAGGAGAGGCGACACTAACCGAAAAGTTCTACAAAAAGAATCTCAGTGGATCTTTCGGTTGGATTCAGTCTCTCCAAACGGTCTCAATGAGGTTCTTCCGTTTGGATGTTTCTTATGACTACTTTTCTACCCTCATTTCTACTAGGGGACTGAGAGTCCCGTTTTTTGGTCTTATCCGTTTTTCCTGACTACCAATGCTACTGCTTTCGTTACCGCATAAAACTGTATAAATTTTCAGCCTACATATTTTTCCAGGCTAAGGGTAGTTAAGCAGCATTGCCATCTGCTAATAATGCCGCTATCTAATCCTCTTTTTAAAAAATATCTCTAGGCCTCTCATACCTTGTTTTCGGCCTTAATTTACATATCTATATGTATACTCTTTCTGGTATCATAATTTTACCATATATGTTCATCCATTTTATGTAAGAGCGACCTCTGGTTAAACAACCACTACTTCTCTTAAGGCCATTGATACTCATCCGCTGTAGTTTCTTCCTTACAGCATCACTACCCTGTAAAACATCTATTTTTTCCATATATGTGGGCTACTGCTTTGTAAACAATTTATCTTTTAAGGATCACATGGTCCATAATTTACTATTGTCCATCTCATGTTAGGGACGGTCTTTCAGTACAGATCCTACGTCTCTGAGTGTCTCTGTTGCCATAGCAAAGTGTGCATTGTAGGCGGCATTAGGCTGCTGACAGCGTGGTAGGGAACCGGAATTGGCTCCCCGCCACACATGACAGGTGTCAGATGATCGCATAGGATCGCAGTCACAGCAAAGTGTGCATCGTAGCCAGCATTAGGCTGCTGACAGCGGGGCAGGGATCCTTAATTGGCTCCTCCCCCACATGTGACAGGTGTCACATGATCGTATAGGATCGCAGGCACATCAGTGCCGGCCGGCATAATAGTCTGTTCACAGCAGGGCATCTATCTGCATCGGGCTCCGTCCCGACGAGATGTCATGTTATTATACACGAATAGCTGTGTTTGCAGACTGTTTAAAAGCGGGGCATGGTACCGTAATTGGCTCCTCCCCTACACATGACGCACGGCCACATGACGACGCACCGAAGTGATGACGTCATCGGCGGCTGTCATCCGATCTGCATAGTGGCAATCTTTGCAATCGGGCTTTTCATCATTTAGCTGTAATCGCCGCTAGCCCGCTTTTATCATCTAACTCAGAGATCTGTCTGAACATAGTTTTTTTTTTTTTTCTTTTCTTTATGCCTCATGCCCTCCATAACAATGGGAGACTGGATCCTCCCAAGGGGGCGTATTTCTTAATTACCCCTGCGTAGACATTGGTTAAAGGGAACACACCCCCAGGGGGAGTGTACTATTCAGCCTCTTTAAATAGACACAGTCACTCATAGACCACATTAGCCTCCAGTCTACCATCCAGACTGGAGGTGATGCTGCATATCTCTGTCTCTCCTATCCTACCTTCTTGTTATTTTGCTCTACTGGTGCCAGCATAGATTACCCGTCTTTTTGCTAGTAGACTAGCCGAGATTTTTTGGTCATATACCAACCTATTTAGGTTTTATTGTTGAACCACTATTTTATGGTTCAGCTGACCATTTACCTACACTACCATCTCCTTTAGGTGTATGGCTTTGGTGTTGCCTTCTCACCACTTAGGAAGGAGTGGCCAACGGGTGCACAGTCTGAAGGCCACTAGAAGGTTATTATCGGGCCATCTGCCTAGAACTGGTGCATACCTCTTGTCCTTAGACTACGGCAGCCCTATACTCATATATTGTTACGGGTTATTTTACCCACTTTTGGGATGACAATTTTTCCACTATAAGGTTCCTGATGAGTCAGTTCTTGACAGAAACGCGTTGAACCAAATAACATTTGTGAACCAATTAATCCGTGTTGTCCGGTTTATCTGGATAACAGGCATATGAGTCATCTATCTTACTTCTGGCATCATTCCAGAACTATAATTCTCATTGCCAAAACTATGAGTAATTGACCTTCATTTTGGTCACTAGCCCCTAATCACGGCCGGCTGCCACTAATCTATAGGTGCCACCACATTTTTTCCGTGAGTCAATTCTCAAAGTAGGGTGCTCTCATAGTATTTCTGGCCACTGGCTCTTTGTTGAGCTTATTTTTGTTTTGCATGTCTATTAGTGTATGTGATATCGTGTCAGCGAGGCACCTCAAATTTTTAAATATTATGTATTAAAAGTTACGTTTTAAGGAATACACACAGTGAATATTTCCAAAAGAATTTCTTTCCTCCCGTATTCCTCTGCCTCTGTGATTCCTGATTAACAGGGGACAGAGCAGGTTAGAGTACAATCTGCACAGTCATGCAAGATTAGTTTGAGACGACACTAGAAATGACCCTTGGTGACCCAGACAAGGCCAATACACATAACAAAAAACTAATACACAGACATGCATATATACATTCCACTTGAGGTAGCTTTGCCAATGCTGTGGGACCCCAACTCTGGAGTACTACACATGCCCTTCCACCCCTCCCCCTCCGTTATCACATCTTGCATCCAAGCTAGAGGTGGCCCAATAGACTACTACAGCCTCCCTTCAAATATTGTAATCTCTTCCTTATATCAACATTACAATCACACATAGAAAGTTTCATTCAACTCGGACAACTCCTTCTAGGTGATTGATATTTCTTCACAACTAGTGTACATTTGGAATTGCCTTAATCAGAATGATCCACAGAATAAAGTATATAAATAAATTCTAGTCTCCATCTTGAAAAAGGAAGGGGGAGGGAGAGAAAAAGAATGGAGAAAGCAAGAGGCTCTTTCTGGGTGCAATATCACCACAACAAATAGAACAAGAATAGAACAATAATCATTCCAATAAGAATGAAGAATTCTCACCTGAGTGGGTTGTGCATTTAGGGCTCATCTCCAGATACATCGTGATAGGAATATCATATCATGTGCAGGGGTTCAAACAGGAGCTGTTGGCTATGTCATTCATATTGAAACATTTAGGCAGCCAGCACTATTCATGGCTGGCTGTTTTTGTATATACCTATGCCCACAGAATAAAGTGAACATGTCATCTTAACCCCATTGTAAATGTCGTAAAAGCAAAACCCCAAAACATACTGTTACAATTGTGTTTTTTTTAATTAGCATCATTTAAATGTTTTAAAATGTTTTTCAATATGTTTTATTAAATGGTATAATAAATGGTGCTATTAAAAATACAATTCATCACACAAAAGCAAGCCCTGGCAATGTCATTAAACAGCTGAAAAAATTGTGAGTCTTAAAAGCTGGGGTCAAGAAAACCTATACTCAAAAATGGCTGGTCTTTAACCCCCTAACAACCGCCGATAAGCTTTTTGATGGCCTGTATCGGTGGGCTATGTATGAAGAGGGATCTCCCTCCATACATTGCAGCTGCTGTCTGTTTATTACAGCCAACACCCAGCGGCAACAGCTCCGATAAACTATGCAGCTCATTGGAGGGGTTAACCCTTTAAATGTCACAGTCCATTCTGACAACAATATTTAAATCCCCCGAATGATGTACAGGGGTCCCTTACGGCCCCCCGCGATGAGATTGTGCGGGTGTCATGGCAGCCGGGGGTCTTCTGAACATCCCCAGGGTTGTCAAGGCAGAATGCCTATCAAGCCTTGACCGTGGGGTGGCTTGATAGACTGCCTGGCCGATAGCAGTATGATGCAATGCTATGCCATTACCTCATACTGCAGGAGCGATCAAAGCATCGCAAGTTGTTGTCCCCTCTGGGGACTAAAAAAATAGTAAAAATAAGATCAATAAAGTTTTACTAATTCTAAAAAAACAAAGTAATAAAAGTTTAAAAAAAACCTTTTGCCATATTTCTAATATATAAATTATAGAATAAAGAATCTAAATAATAAATAGATATGAGCGAGCGTACTCGGAAAAGCACTACTCGCTCGAGTAATGTGCTTTATCCGAGTATCGCTGTGCTCGGGTCTGAAGATTCGGGTGCTGCTGCGGCTGACAGGTGAGTCGCAGCGGGGAGCAGGGGAGAGCGGGCGGGAGAGAAAGATCTTACCTCCGTTCCTCCCCGCTCTCCCCTGCAGCTCCCCGCTCCGTGCCGGCACCCGAATCTTTAGCCCCGAGCACAGCGATACTCGGATAAAGCAAATTACTCGAGCGAGTAGTGCTTTTCCGAGTACGCTCGCTCATCTCTAATAATAAACCAAAAATACATGTTTGGTATTGCTGCATCCATAAAAGGCCAAAAATGCATTATTTACCCTGCATGATGAATGTCAACAGAAAAAATAAATAAATAATGCCAAAAATGTGCTTTGTTTGGTCACCCTGTCTCCAAGAAAAAATGCAATGCAATGCAAACTACAGGACATCCTGCAAAAAATGAGCTCTTACACAACTATGTCAACGGAAAAATAAAAAAGCTATTGCGCGCAGATGCTAGCGGCAGAAAATAATAAGAAAAATTGAATATCTTTGAAAAAAATAGTAAGTAGTACAGCAAAAAAAAACTATACAAGTTTGATATCGTCATTTTTTTTCCAGTTTGTGTGCCGTAGAAACAAGACACGCTGAAAAATGGCAGAATTTCATGTTTTTCCATTTCTCTAAACTTAAATTTTTTTTCTTTCAGTACATTATATGGTACATTAAAAAAATACAACTCGTCCTGCGAAAAACAAGCCTTCATACAGCGACGTTGATGGATAAATAAAAGTTTTTTATAAGAGGGGAGGAAAAAACAAAAAAAAGTTTGGTCACTAAGGGGTTAAGAGGTTAAAGCAGTGTGCTGTTGTATCTTGTGTTAATAGCTTTTAAATTAGTGATAGATTTTTCTTGGATTAATATATCGCATGTGAATTATTTAAATTAATTTGTCATTCCTATTACATAAATAAATAAATAGTGGTTTTAAATGTTTAGGCTATGGATATTTTCCTAAGACAATAACTGGGATAAAATCAAATACATCATCGTATCTTTAATTGCTATGGATAGAAATATTTAAAATAAATAGATATTTTCAACTATATAGCTGCTTTCCTGTCCGCAAGAGTTGATCACAGCTTTTTTCTGCTGTTCCCTTTCCAAGAAAAAGCTGTAAAAAAATTATTTGGCTCTTACAGGAACTGCTGAAGTATAGAAAGCTTGAAATTATGATTTTCATCCTGCCCCTGGATATTAAGCAGGCAAGGTTCATAACCCCACTTTATAACTGTACACAATTCTTCCATGAAATTCACAGTCTGTCAGCATTCACTAGTGCCATTTGGTCATAGTGACCTTGACTACTTCTACATTCAGCATAGTAATAGTGGCCATATAATGCATTGGAACAGTATTCCTACTAAGGCAAGAAGTCCAACAAAGAAAGAGTTAAACGTACTCTTGGGAGGATGCATTCTTTTTATGCAGAAGTCTGTTTTCATTTGATGAAGGAGCAATTGCTGTCTACTAATCTGTGCAATGTACCAAAAAGTCACTACTGAGCAGGTGGCACAGGTAATGGTAGAGCAGTGCCCTTATGCCATAGGAGAACAAACCATTTATAGTTATTCTCCCATAACATATTCTTAAGGCTTTATATACAGTCTGCTGATTTTCACTTTCAAATTAGAGTTTTAATCATCATCACTTCTGTTCTGCTCCATTTATTGGGAGGAGTGACTGGTAATATTGTACGAACTTTTACAAAAACAACTCTACACAATATTATTATCTTGTATGGGTTTTTAAAGATATTCCAGTTCTGTTCTCATGTTAGCAGCTCATTGTATTTGTTATCTTATGATAGCATCTGCATAGCGTGATCCATGATCAGACAAATAACCTACAAGATCAAGGACCTGTTTGTTTATAGAACTTGTTTGCCATTTTGAATAAAATGTATCCAATTGAAAGGGCATTTTCTAATATACAGGAAATAAAATACAAAAAAGCTGACAGTTTCCAGTGATGATTTAAGCTTATTTCCTACGCTTACCTGTATTTGACAGGGACCTACAATTCTCAATGGTGCTGAAAATTAGAACACACAAGCATGACTTTTTTCCCACAACCTATTTAGATTTTACTTATTACGTTTTGTATTTCTAAAATGTATATTTCAGATGTTCACATTCTTTTTCTGGATTTTATTTGAGAAGGTTTTTGTTTGTTATTCCAAATAATTTCAAGGGTTTCTTTAGGAAAGGTCATCTATGTGTGATTGGTGGGGGTCTGACTGGCCTGAACACCTAGCAATCAGCAGAACGAAGGCACTATAGATCTCCAGTTAGCACCACTGCCCCTTCGATATTCAACCAGGCACAGCAGCTCATCTATTCAGGAAGCTGTGCCTGGTATTAAAGCTCCATTTAAGTGTTCCATACCACTAAGTGGAACTCCACTGCTCCTTTATCTTGATGATCATGTTTTTTTTTTACTGCTAATGATCACATATTGATGGCCTATCCTATCATGAAGGCAGTGGTCACACATGCTTTAAGGTGTCTTAAATTGTTCAGATTAGATCTTTTTCTTGTTGTCTGGTTGTAATTAGTATTACTCGTTTTGATTGGCCGATAAAATCTTCCAGATTTTCATAACTACACTTTGGTGTGGGGACTATTTCAGTTCTCTGTTTGTTGCATCAGTTAGCATTGGCATTTATAGTCTGTGGCCTTCTTTTCTCACATATCGTGCCGCCCAGGGTTGGCAGAGGGGTTTAGTGTTAATATAACCTAACAAACAAACATGCAAACAGTAAATACATACAGTGCGTGTCAGCGGCTTCACATGTCGCTCAGTCATGAGTCTGGCCACTACAAATTATGTGCAGATGTTACGCAGCTAGCAGTGGTTTCTGCAAACTACAAAGTTAGTTGAAAAGTTACAATAAATAGTAAACAAATAATAATAATAAAAGTTTAAAAAAGAAACATGAAGAAAGCAAGGGGTAGTGGACATATTGGTAGTGGTGGTGTTGGAGGTAGTAGAGGACAGGCCAAATTGGGACTTCAAGCAGCTCACACTGAAGCAATAGCTCCATGTTCTGCAGGAGTTGAGGAAAGACTGCTGCCATTCCTTAGAGATGGTTCTGCACATGTGTTATATACGCAGAGTGTGGAACAGGTCATAGAGTAGATGACACAGCATACTTCAAGTACCATCACCTTCTCATCCTTCCAGTCGCAGGTACACAGCAGTCAGTCTTCATCAGTCAGCCATAAGCATCCCTCCTCTACTTCACCCAGTGCCAAATCACCAGCACCCTCTGAAGCAGTCCACATGGATCAGACTGAGGAGCTGTTTGATCATTCAGTGTCATGGATGCCAACAGGTCAGTAAAAACAACCAGCGGCAGAAAACCAAATAGTTGAATGTCCATTTTTTTCCCTTCAATGAGGAAGATTAGTGTAAGTCTGTGAGTGTAGTCAGCCCTCCACAGGCAATGTGTACTCAGGGGGATGTGGAAACGAAGGTTACAGCTCCGGGTGCTCATTGAAACATAGAGTCCACTCAGGAGAAGAGGGATGATGAAGAGGAAGAAGAGGTGGAAGATGATGAGGTGCTTGACCTAACATAGACAGACAAGGAGAGTCATGATAGCAGCTCCCGTAGAGAAGGAAGTAGCAGATGCTGCCAGCCAGTACCATGCTAAAAAAGGGAATAGGGTCTTGCAGAAATGCATAAGGCTGTACCATTATCATCATCTACTATTAATCGCAGCAGCACCAACATCAAGCCCACAGACAGGTCTTTTCAAAGGACTTTTAAAATAGTAGCATAGTGTGTTAGGCTGAAAAAAGACATATGCCTATTACCCCCACCATCCACCCCCCAATGTTGATCCAGAGGAAGGCAAAATACCCCAATGAGGTTGAAGCCAATTTTCCCCATTAAGGGGGGGGGGGGGGGGGGAATTCCTGACTCAAATCTGGCAATCAGAATAATCCCCGGAACAACAACCCTTATGAAGTAATTAGTGACTATAACATGTAAGATTGTAATGCTCATGAAAGACATCCAGGCCCCTTTTATTCTCTTACAGTAAAGAACTAACTTCTATGTTCGTGTAGAAACCTTCTTTCCCATTGTGTGTAATGCTGACATGTATTTCCCTGCTCATTTGCATAACCTTACATTTATCAGTGTTAAACCTCTTTGCCACTTTTCTGCCCAATCCCCCAATTTATCCAGATTTATTTGCAACCATATTATGTCCTTTGTTATGTTAATTACTTTACATATTTTTGTACCATCTGCAAATATTGCTATTTTACTGTGCTATCCTTCTACCAGGTCATTAATAAATATATTCAAAATAATAGGACCCAGTACTGACCCTTATGGTATTCCAGTAGGAATGGTGACCCAATCAGAGTATGTACCATTAATAATCACCCTCTGCTTTCTATCACTAAGCCAGTTACTTACCCACTTACACACATTCTTGCCCAGACCATGCATTCTCATTTTATATACCAACCTTTTATGCTGCACAGTATCAAACGCTTTGGAGAATTCCACATACACAAGATTCAGTGACTCTCCTCAGTCCAGTCTAGAACTTACCTCATCGTAGAAGCTGATCAGGTTGGTGTTATAGGAGCGATCTCTCATAAACCCATGCTGATATGTAGTTATACATCTCTTAGAAACCCTTCAAACATTTTACCCACAATAGAAGTAAGACTTATCCTGCTCTCTCTTTTACCCATCTACCCCATATTCCATCATGTCCCAGGTTAGCAGCCAGCCCTGCAGCCCCCAGCTATGACAACGTGAAAAAATACCACCCAAACCATCCATGCGCTGCCCTTCAGACTAGTAGACACAGAAGCCTTTTGCAACATGGCACTCCATGCTAACCCACAGTACCAGATGGCCAAACACATTTATTTTGCTCTGCCCTGCACCACCATGTGAGTTATAACATATCCCTGGGGTTGAAGAACACTGTCAGTGGCAGGGTGCACCTGACCACAGACATGTGACCCAGCAAGCATGGTCGGGAGTGTTACTTATCATTAACAGCCCACTGGGTCAATGTCCTGCAGGTGAGGCATGAATCTCCAAGAGTTTTGGGACATTCATCCTTGTCTGTCCCCTCCTCACCCCATTCCTCCTTCTTTTCCTCCATTTTTTCATACCACCTTTCAACACCTTTCATATCAGCACAGATATCCATAATAAAGCAGTGTATGTGGTAAACACCAAAATGCTGTTCTAAAATTCATATGTCTAGGGTAATGCAGACATATGGCCGGAGAGCTCTTGATGGCTTTGCAGGCCCAAGCTGACACGTGGCTGACCTCGAACAATCTGAAGCCAGGCAAGGTCATGTGTGACAATGGGCCCAACCACTGGCAGCCCTTCACCTCAGCAATCTCACACATACACCTTGTCTGGCCCATGGGATGAACCTGGTAGTGCAGCACTTCCTAAACAATTACCCAGGTTTATATGCAGTCCTTGAAGAGGCCAGGAAATTATGCTTGCACTTTTGGCATTCCCACCTAGCTGCTTCTTATCTAGTGGAGGTGTAGCGCCAGTTTTAGCTATCACCCAACAGCCTGATGTGCCTACAAGGTGGAATTTCACATTGTATATGTTGTTGAGGCTAAGCCTGCAGCAGAGAGTGATCACGGAATACCAGATGGTGTATGCCATTAGCAGACGCTGTACAGAGGTCGGTCACTTGACATCTGTGCAGGAGTTGCAGATCAAAGATTTATTTGCCTTTGTAACCTGCTTTGAGGGAGCGACAACAATGGTTAGTAGTGATGACGCACTGATCAGTATGACCATCCTTGTTGTCTGCCTGCTGGAATAGCTGCTACTGGGCCTCAGTTACAATGATGTGTTATTGTCACAGGAGGAGGAGATGGAGGCAGGGGTACCAATCTCCAGCTGTCTGGCCAGTCCACCATTTCTCAACACTTTTGGGAGCGAGAAAGTAGGGAGTCTTCTCCAATACGTTTCTCCGCCCATGTGACAAGTATAAAGGAGGAAAGGAGGTGGATAATATAGGTCCAGAGGCAGGGGAGGGAGCTACACAACCTTCCTTCCTTCCATCACTAACCCCAGCTTTTCTATGTGGATGGAGAGACCAGCTAGAGGACACTCTTAGGCCTGACCCCGAGGAATGTGGGCCATAACCCTTAGGCACTTTGAGGCATAGGAGTACTTTCAGAAGGGCTGTTGCATAGCAACATTGAAACATCAGATCATTACTGGGTAGCCAGCATCCTTGATGCCCACTACAAGGCCAAAATGACAAATCTCATTCCAGCACTGGAAACGGACCTCAAAATGCAGCAATATCAGTACAGACTGTTAATCTGCTTGAGCAGCCTCATGGCTGCAGGCATACATCTGCAATGGATCGCAGCTCTGCGGCTCGTGGCAGATGAGCAGGAAGCCACCACAGCAACACCACCACCGGTGGCAGGGGAAGTCTAACAGTGATTTTGCATAGTTTTTTCATTCCTAATTGCAGTCTGCAGCAAAAGCACAGGGTAGTGACTGGCAGTCACAGGTAGCACTTATCCATGCTGGTCTAAGAGTATGTCCCTGCCACCCACCCCGCATGGATGCATTCAAAAATGGCATTGGTCCCTTTGACTTCTGGGTGTCTAAAGCATCTTGGGCAAGCCAGAGCTTGCCCATAATGCTTTAAAGATGCTTGTGTGCCCCACTGCCAGTGTGCTATGAGAAAGGGTGTTCAGCACAGTTGGAGATGTGATAACTGACCATCCTTTGCATCTGTCTGTCCACAGACAATGTGGATTGTCTGGTGTTTATAAAATGAAAACAAGGAGTGGATTTAATCTGACTTCTGCACCCCCATGGCAGATTCAAATCACAGAGGTGAGAGGGAGAACAAATGCATATTTCACTGGAAAAGAGACAAAAATGCAGTACCTGATAAGTTGCAGAGCAGGCACAATCGACGCAGACACAATTGCCATAAGGCCTGCACAATCGCCATAGAGTAGGCACAATGGCTGTGGACCCTTCCAAAAAGCAGCAAGCCAGGCTATAAACTGGAAGAGCTAAATTGTTCACTGCATACTTATATGCAGCCACCCACTCAACCCAGCCTAGATTGGGGAAGAGTGACTGCAGACAAACCTAGTCTGCAATGTGAATGATACCAAAGAAGCCTGCCAATAGATGGTTGCGTCCCACCATACAGGATTACAACTCACACTGACATAGTAGTGGGTTGCTCTGTATCTCAACAGTGGGCGATAGTAGTGACATGGCAGATTCCACCGATTAGTTAGCACGCTGGCAATTTTTACTCACATACATTTATATCAAAGACCACACTGTGTCCCCAATGTGCTGTTGCTGCTGCTGGTGGTAAAACTGCTGCTCTCCTTCTCCTGCTTCTGCTATGTTTCCTTCTCTTATTTGCTCCCTAATTAAAAATGTCAATATGGAAATAAGGAGCTACAGCTTCCATGTTTCCACGAGGAGCTCACTCTGCTCTCAAGGTTCTGTTGCTGGTGGTGGAACTACTGCTGATCTCCTTCTCCTGCTTACACCATGTGTTACGTTGTGCTGCTGAGACCTGTAGTACTATGGTTTCTAGCAGCACAGCTGCACAGGTGGTGACTGATTGAGCTGGCTGGGTGTGGTGACTTCCTGCTAGCCAATCTCCTGGGTCCTTGCTCACATATAAACCCTGCTCCTGTCAGTGTCTGTCTAGTGTCCAGAGTGAGCAGTCATGTATCCATGTCTATTATAGCTTGCTGTGTGTTTGGTGTCTTGCTCGTTCATGTCCGTTTATTTTCTGTCAGTTTTGTGTTAGTTTGTTCTGCTGAGTTTGTTTGCTATGTCTGCACTAGGTTGGCCCCTAGGGTCCTCTAGTAGATGTGTCTTGCTAGTGTAGGGACTGCAAGACACGAGGGGCCTTGCTGGAGCTTGCAGCTTAAGCTAATTGGCCAATGTACGAACTAACACATTGCTTTTATATTCAGCTTTACCATCTGCTGTGGAGTGCGAGGTTGTGTGATGAGTTTGTGCATCGTGTCAGTTCCGCCTGGTTGTGAGTATTCCTCCTTCAGGAAGAGCAGGGCTGAGGTTCCAGCGTGGGGTTGCCTTTATAGAGGCGATCGCCCTGCATAGTAGGTAGGGCCTTATCATCTTCCCTGTAGTTCAGGGCCAGTTGTCTGAAACCCGTGTGTATCCCTCTCTTAGTCACGATCGTGTGGGCCCCGTGCTTAGTTTGCCCACACGATCGTAACACCATGTTTTGTCTTCATCCTCTTTCTCCCAAAACAAAAAATTTCTAAAGCACAAGAAACAGCTGTAACTCTACAGTTTTGTCTCGGAGAAGGCCTGTGCTTGGCTGGTCTATTCACCCGCTAGACTTTGTCTTTTGCAAATTTTATGACATTGCTTAACAAGCAGCACACATAGCAAATGTTTTGGTAGCTGTTCTTTGGAGCAGGCCCCTGCTTTAATGTCGTCTTCACTTGGCACAGTTGTTTCTTGTAAAATGTATGACATTGCTTTTAAAACAAGCAGCTCACATGCTGTCTCCTTTGGTGCTTTTTTTTTTTTATCTTGGAGACCCTATGTGGGCCTTCTTTTGTTTTCAGTGATTCCCCTCTGCTATGCTTGACTCCTACATCACTGTACATTATTTTGACCAATTTTTGGGGGGAGGCACTGTATTCCCAAGATGTGTGTCTGTATTTGGAAGGATTTGACTGTATTGGGGGCCTTCTGGAGAGCAAATTAATAAAAAAGATTTTTACTCCTATTGACTTTAATAGGAGATGGATGATTTTCATAAAATTGTCCTGATACCATAACAAACCGATAATTCCACTAATCGCTCATCACTAGTTGTAATCTTTCTTAATGTTTCTTAAATTCGATCAAACTTTCTATATTATTATACTAAGTACGTGTAATGAGGATTTTGTTTTCTTGTGTTTTATTATCACATTTGATATTCTAATAAGTAATAAAACTCATTACAAAAAAATAATAAAGAATTTTGTGTTAAAGTAAGAGCCCCGCTGAGACTAGAGAGGATTAAAATAAGATTGACATAGGTCTTAGTTTGTTTTTCCTGCCAAGTACTCTATCATATTAATTGATTAAATTCTATCTAAGCAGGCCCATCTCTGTGTATAGTGTGCAAGGCATGTTTTATGTAGATTGCAACGTAGTACTTGTCATTCGAAAAAAAACAACTCTGTACATTTAGTGTCTCCTGCTCACATACCTCATCCTCGCCTCACCTGCTCTCTGTTGGTGTCCCTCAAAGCTCTTTTCTTGGACCTCTACTGTTCGCCATTTACACCTTTGGCCTAGTCCAGCTGATAGAATCTCATAGCGTTCAGTACCACCTTTACGCTGATCACACTCAATCTATCTCTCTGTCCCAGATGGTACCCCTCTACTATCCAGAATTCCAAAGTGTCTATTGTCTGTATCCTCATTCTTTTCTTCTGCTTCCTAAAACTTAATATAGTGAAAACTGAACTCAACATCTTTCCTCCACCTCACTCAACACCCCCACCAGACTTATCAATCACAATCAATGCTTACATACTTTTACCAGTCCCACTGCTGTCTCTGTATAACATTTGACTCTGTGCTCTCCTACAAACTGCACATACAAGCTCTTTCCACCTCATGCCATCTGTAGCTCAAAAGCATCACTCGGATGCAATCTTTCCGCATCCGTGAGGTAAGTAAAATGCTAGTGCATGTTTTCATCATCAACACTCCTAACTACTGCAACATCATTTTAGCTGCAATCAGGGATTGGAACCATGGTTGTGTCTTTAGTTCTGCCTGGTCCATGTGATCGTGCCTTGGGTGCTATTGACTGCCTCTTTCCTGTCACTGCAGAAGGTTCTTTAATAGAGATGAGTAGAGATGAGCGAACGTGTTCTTCCGAGCTTGATATTCGTGTGAATATTAGGGTGTTCGGGATGTTCGTTATTTGTAACGAACACCATGCGGTGTTCTGGTTATTTTCACTTCCTTCCCTGAGATGTTAGCGCGCTTTTCTGGCCAATTGAAAGACAGGGAAGGCATTACAACTTCCCCCTGTGACGTTCAAGCCCTATACCACCCCCCTGCTGTGAGTGGCTGGGAAGATCAGGTGTCACCCGAACATAAAAGTCGGCCCCTCCCGCGGCTCGCCTCAGATGCCTGGTGAGTTAGATGAGGGACAGTGCTGTTTGTACCGGAGCTGCTGTAGGGAAAGAATTGGTAGTTAGTGTAGGCTTCAAGACCCCCCAAAGGTCCTTATTAGGGCCACTGATAGCTGTGTGTTGGCTGCTGTTAGCAGTGGCAATTTTTTTTTTCCTCAAAATCGGCAGTGCAGAGCATTGCACCCGGCATTAGGGACAGAAGTGCTGCATAGGCAGGGAGAGTGTTAGGAGTGAGTGTAGCCTTCAAGAACCTCAACGGTCCTTTCTAGGGCCATATTTATCCGTGTGCAGTACTGTCCAGGCTGCTGTTAGCTGTGCTGCATTTTTTTTTGCTTCTCAAAATCGCCTCTGCAGACCATTGCACCCTCCATTGATACTGCAGGGAAAGAATTGTATAGGCAGGGCGACAACACAGTTGTTATTCATTGAATATACGCAGTGCTGCCTTTTGGTGCCAAAAAACGGAAAATAATTAAATTTGTCCTGCCTCTGTCCGGCCTAACGCCGGTGGACACGTGTGAGCTGCGTCTGCAACCTGTAAAAATCAGACACACCCAGCTACGCTTTACTGCTGGCTTCGCCATTTGCTTTCCTTAATTGGGAAAAAAATACCTGCTCTCCAAGAGTTATAATAACTCTGCTACCCTCACGTTCTGTGACACATAAGCAGGGACACAGCACAGTTATTAAACTTCTCATGTTCATTGAATATACGCAGTGCTGCCTTTTGGTGGAAAAAAACTGAAAACAAATCTATTTGTCCAGCCTCTGTCCGTCCTAAGGGCTGTGGACACGTGTGAGCTGCGTGAACAACATTGCTAAATCAGACGCACCCAGCTACGCTTTACTGCTGGCTTCGCCATTTGCTTTCCTTAATTGGGAAAAAAATACCTGCTCTGCCAGAGTTATAATAACTCTGCTACCCTCACGTTCTGTGACACATAAGCAGGGACACAGCACAGTTATCAAACTTCTCATGTTCATTGAATATACGCAGTGCTGCCTTTTGGTGGAAAAAAACTGAAAACAAATCTATTTGTCCAGCCTCTGTCCGTCCTAAGGGCTGTGGACACGTGTGAGCTGCGTGAACAACATTGCTAAATCAGACGCACCCAGCTACGCTTTACTGCTGGCTTCGCCATTTGCTTTCCTTAATTGGGAAAAAAATACCTGCTCTGCCAGAGTTATAATAACTCTGCTACCCTCACGTTCTGTGACACATAAGCAGGGACACAGCACAGTTATTAAACTTAGATAATTCATTCACTAGAGGCAGTGGGGCCTTTCGTTTTCCAAAAAGGGCAAAAATTATATTTGGCCTGCAGTCTTGCGCCAATTTATTTCCTGCCTGTGAAATCAAATCACTGGTAATACAGCATGCTGAGGGGTAGGGGTAGGCCTAGAGGATGTGGACGCGGCCGAGGACGCGGAGGGCCAAGTCAGGGTGTGGGCACAGGCCGAGCTCCTGATCCCGGTGTGTCGCAGCCGACTGCTGCGCGATTAGGAGAGAGGCACGTTTCTGGCGTCTCCACATTCATCGCCCAATTAATGGGTCCACGCGGGAGACGGTTATTAGAAAATGAGCAGTGTGAGCAGGTCCTGTCCTGGATGGCAGAAAGTGCTTCGAGCAACCTATCGTCAACACGCAGTTCTGCGCCGTCCACTGCTGCAAATCCGAATCCTCTGTCTGCTGCTCCTCCTTCCTCCCAGCCTCCTCACTCCACTACAATGACACCTGCTCAGGAGCGGGAAGACTCCCAGGAACTGTTCTCGGGCCCCTGCTCAGATTGGGCAGCAGCGGTTCCTCTCCCACCAGAGGAGTTTATAGTCACTGATGCCCAACCATTCGAAAGTTCCCGGGGTCCGGGGGATGAGGCTGGGGACTTCCGCCAACTGTCTCAAGAACTTTCTGTGGGTGAGGAGGACGATGACGATCAGACACAGTTGTCTTGCAGTGAGGTAGTAGTAAGGGCAGTAAGTCCGAGGGAGCAGCGCACAGAGGATTCGGAGGAAGAGCAGCAGGACGATGAGGTGACTGACCCCACCTGGTGTGCAACGCTTACTCAGGAGGACAGGTCTTCAGAGGGGGAGTCAAGGGCATCAGCAGGGCAGGTTGCAAGAGGCAGTGCGGTGGCCAGGGGTAGAGGCAGGGCCAGACCGAATAATCCACCAAGTGTTTCCCAAAGCGCCCCCTCGCGCCATGCCACCCTGCAGAGGCCGAGGTGCTCTAAGGTCTGGCAGTTTTTCACAGAGACGCCTGACGACCGACGAACAGTGGTGTGCAACCTTTGTTGCGCAAAGCTCAGCCGGGGAGCCAACACCAACAGCCTCACCACCACCACCATGCGCAGGCATATGATGGCCAAGCACCCCACAAGGTGGGACGAAGGCCGTTCAGCGCCTCCGGTTTGCACCCCTGCCTCTCCCCCTGTGCCCCAACCTGCCACTGAGATGCAACCCCCATCTCAGGACACAGGCACTACCGCCTCATGGCCTGCACCCACACCCTCATCTCCGCTGTCCTCGGCCCCATCCAGCAGTGTAGTTCAGCGCACCGTCCAGCCGTCGCTTGCGCAAGTGTTCGAGCGCAAGCGCAAGTACGCCGCCACGCACCCGCACGCTCAAACGTTAACCGTCCGCATCGCAAAATTCATCAGCCTTGAGATGCTGCCGTATAGGGTTGTGGAAACGGAGTCCTTCAAAAGTATCATGGAGGCGGCGGCCCCGCGCTACTCAGTTCCCAGTCGCCACTACTTTTCCCGATGTGCCGTCCCAGCCCTGCACGACCACGTCTCCCGCAACATTGTACGCGCCCTCACCAACGCGGTTACTGCCACGGTCCACTTAACTACGGACACGTGGACAAGCACAGGCGGGCAGGGCCACTACATCTCCCTGACGGCACATTGGGTGAATTTAGTGGAGGCTGGGACAGAGTCAGAGCCTGGGACCGCTCACGTCCTACCCACCCCCAGAATTGCGGGCCCCAGCTCGGTGGTGGTATCTGCGGAGGTGTATGCTTCCTCCACTAAAGCACCCTCCTCCTCCTCCTCCTCTGTCTCGCAATCAAGATGTGTTAGCAGCAGCATGTCGCCAGCAGTCGGTGTCGCGCGGTGTGGCAGCACAGCGGTGGGCAAGCGTCAGCAGGCCGTGCTGAAACTACTCAGCTTAGGCGATAAGAGGCACACGGCCCACGAACTGCTGCAGGGTCTGACACAGCAGACCGACCGCTGGCTTGCGCCGCTGAGCCTCCAACCGGGCATGGTCGTGTGTGACAACGGCCGTAACCTGGTGGCGGCTCTGCAGCTCGGCAGCCTCACGCACGTGCCATGCCTGGCCCACGTCTTTAATTTGGTGGTTCAGCGCTTTCTGAAAAGCTACCCACGCTTGTCAGACCTGCTCGTAAAGGCACGCCGGCTCTGCGCACATTTCCGCAAGTCCCACACGGACGCTGCCACCCTGCGCACCCTGCAACAACACTTTAAGCTGCCAGTGCACCGACTGCTGTGCGACGTGCCCACACAGTGGAACTCTACGCTCCACATGTTGGCCAGGCTCTATGAACAACGGAGAGCTATAGTCGAATACCAACTCCAACATGGGCGGCGCAGTGGGAGTCAGCCTCCTCAATTCCTTTCAGAAGAGTGGGCCTGGTTGGCAGACATCTGCCATGTCCTTGGTAATTTTGAGGAGTCTACCCAGGTGGTGAGCGGCGATGCTACAATCATTAGCGTCACCATTCCTCTGCTATGCATCTTGAGAAATTCCCTGCAAACCATAAAGGCAGCTGCTTTGCGCTCGGAAACGGGGGCGGGGGAAGACAGTATGCCGCTGGATAGTCAGGGCACCCTCCTGTCTATTTCTCAGCGCGTACAGGAGGAGGAGGAGGAGCATGAGGAGGATGAGGAGGAGGGGGAAGAGACAGCTTGGCCCGCTGCTGACGGTACACCGGCTGATTGCCTGTCATCCTTTCAGCGTGTATGGCCTGAGGAGGAGGAGGAGGAGGATCCTGAAAGTGATCTTCCTAGTGAGGACAGCCATGTGTTGCGTACTGGTACCCTGGCACACATGGCTGACTTCATGTTAGGATGCCTTTCTCGTGACCCTCGCGTTGCACGCATTCTGGCCACGACGGATTACTGGGTGTACACACTGCTCGACCCACGCTATAAGGAGAACCTGCCCACTCTCATTCCCAAAGAGGAAAGGGGTTCGAGAGTGTTGCTATACCACAGGACCCTTGCGGACAAGCTGATGGTAAAATTCCCAGCCGACAGCGCTAGTGGCAGAAGGCGCAGTACCGAGGGCAAGGTAGCAGGGGATGTGCGTAGATCGAGCAGCATGTACATCCCAGGCAGTGCAACAGTCTTTAAGGGCCTGGCCAGCTTTATGGCTCCCCACCAAGACTGTGTCACCGCTCCCCAGTCACGGCTGAGTCGGCGGGAGCACTGTAAAAGGATGGTGAGGGAGTACGTAGCGGATCGCACGACCATCCTTGGTGACGCCTCTGCCCCCTACAACTACTGGGTGTCGAAGCTGGACACGTGGCCTGAACTAGCGCTGTATGCCCTGGAGGTGCTTGCTTGTCCTGCGGCTAGCGTCTTGTCGGAGAGGGTGTTTAGTGCGGCTGGGGGAATCATCACAGATAAGCGTAGCCGCCTGTCAACCGACAGTGCCGACAGGCTAACACTCATCAAGATGAACAAAGCCTGGATTTCCCCAGACTTCTGTTCTCCACCAGCGGACAGCAGCGATATGTAAGCAATACGTAGGCTGCACCCGCGGATGGAAGCTACGTTCTCTCTCACCATCCAAAACGGGGACATTTCTGCTTCATCAATCTGTGTCTAATATTCCTCCTCCTCCTCCTGCTCCTCCTCCTGAAACCTCACGTAATCACGCTGAACGGGCAATTTTTCTTAGGGCCACAAGGCTCACTCAAATAATTTTTCTGAACAATTTTTATAAGTTTCAATGCGCTTAAAAGCGTTGGAACTTTAACTTGAACCAATTTTTCGTTACACTGGGCTGCCTCCAGGCCTAGTTACCACTTAAGCCACATTAACCAAAGCGATTCACCTGCCATCTTGGTTGGGCATGGCCAATTTTTACTGAGGTACATTAGTACTGTTGGTACACCAATTTTTTGGGGCCCTCACCTACAGTGTAATCATAGTAATTTCTATGTTCTTCGCCTGCACTCATGGTACAGAAAGGTGTGTGGGGTTGGCCTACAGTTTAGCTACATAAATGTAACTTGTGCCTTGGCTATACTAAGGCTACTGAAATGGAACTAAGACTGCGCTCCCACTATACTGCTGCTTCAGAATTGTTACTGGGGCCTGTCCTGAGTGCTACTATTGCTTACATGGAACGAAGACTGCGCTCCTGCTATACTGCTGCTTCAGAATTGTTAATGGGGCCTGTCCTGAGTGCTACTATTGCTTACATGGAACGAAGACTGCGCTCCCGCTATACTGCTGCTTCAGAATTGTTACTGGGGCCTGTCTTGAGTGCTACTATTGCTGACATGGAACGGACACGTGGAGAGGACACGTAGTGCCTCAAAAACATCCCCCTCCTCCTCCAACAGGGAAAACATTGTTGGCAAATGCCTTTGCATTGGTTCGTCTGGTGGCAGTCCAAGAATTTCACCTTTACCGACACAACAAGAGAGCCCCCACACCATCCCCCCGCCACGGCCCACTTAATCCTGGCCACATTCCGAAAACCAACAAAATACAACCGTGCTACTAGGTCCGCAGTCACCACCACATTACCACCAACGCGGTTACTGTTAAGGTGCATATAACCACGGACACGTGGAGAGGACACGTAGTGCCTCAAAAACATCCCCCTCCTCCTCCAACAGGGAAAACATTGTTGGCAAATGCCTTTGCATTGGTTCGTCTGGTGGCAGTCCAAGAATTTCACCTTTACCGACACAACAAGAGAGCCCCCACACCATCCCCCCGCCACGGCCCACTTAATCCTGGCCACATTCCGAAAACCAACAAAATACAACCGTGCTACTAGGTCCGCAGTCACCACCACATTACCACCAACGCGGTTACTGTTAAGGTGCATATAACCACGGACACGTGGAGAGGACACGTAGTGCCTCAAAAACATCCCCCTCCTCCTCCAACAGGGAAAACATTCTTGGCAAATGCCTTTGCATTGGTTCGTCTGGTGGCAGTCCAAGAATTTCACCTTTACCGACACAACAAGAGAGCCCCCACACCATCCCCCCGCCACAGCCCACTTAATCCTGGCCACATTCCGAAAACCAACAAAATACAACCGTGCTACTAGGTCTGCAGTCACCACCACATTACCACCAACGCGGTTACTGTTAAGGTGCATATAACCACGGACACGTGGAGAGGACACGTAGTGCCTCAAAAACATCCCCCTCCTCCTCCAACAGGGAAAACATTCTTGGCAAATGCCTTTGCATTGGTTCGTCTGGTGGCAGTCCAAGAATTTCACCTTTACCGACACAACAAGAGAGCCCCCACACCATCCCCCCGCCACGGCCCACTTAATCCTGGCCACATTCCGAAAACCAACAAAATACAACCGTGCTACTAGGTCCGCAGTCACCACCACATTACCACCAACGCGGTTACTGTTAAGGTGCATATTACCAGTCTGACTGGGGCATGCAGACACCTTGACAGAATGAATAGTGTGTGGCACATAGCTTCCCCATTGCTATGCCCACGTGTGCAGCTCCTGATGGCGGTGGCACAGGATTCTATTTCTCATTGCTTCTGTACAGCATTGTGGGCTATCGCCCCGCCCCTATTAAAGAGGGTCGCTGCCTAGCCGTGCCAACCCTCTGCAGTGTGTGCCTGCGGTTCCTCCTCATGGCAGACGCACTTCTAAATAGACATGAGTGTGGCGTGGCATGAGGGCAGCTGAAGGCTGCGCAGGGACACTTTGGTGTGCGCTGTGGGGGGGAGTGGGGGCGGTTGGGCAGCATGTAACCCAGGAGAAGTGGCAGTGGAGTGTCATCCAGGCAGTGATTGTGCTTTGTTGTAGCTAGTGTGGTGCTTAGCAAAGGTATGCCATGCTAATGAGGGCTTTTCAGAAGTAAAAGTTGTTGGGAGGGGGGGGGGGCCCACTCTTGCCGCTATTGTGGCTTAATAGTGGGACCTGTGAACTTGAGATGCAGCCCAACATGTAGCCCCTCGCCTGCCCTATCCGTTGCTGTGTTGTTCCCATCACTTTCTTGAATTGCCCAGATTTTCACACATGAAAACCTTAGCGAGCATCGGCGAAATACAAAAATGTTCTGGTCGCCCATTGACTTCAATGGGGTTCGTTGTTCGAAACGAACCCTTGAGCATCGCGGGAAGTTCGTTCCGAATAACGAACACCCGAACATTTTGGTGTTCGCTCATCTCTAGAGATGAGCGAACGTACTCGGTAAGGGCGATTTCGCAATCGAGCACCGCGATTTTCGAGTACTTCACTACTCGGGTGAAAAGTACTCGGGTGCGCTGTGGGGCGGGGGGTTGCAGAGGGGAGTGGGGGGTAGCAGCGGGGAACAGGGGGGAGCCCTCTCTCTCTCCCTCTCCCCCCACTCCCCGCTGCAACCCCCCGCTCACCCACAGCGCACCCGAGTACTTTTCACCCGAGTAGTGAAGTACTCGAAAATCGCGGTGCTCGATTGCGAAATCGCCCTTACCGAGTACGTTCGCTCATCTCTATTCTTTAAGTGTCATCTGTCGGAAATCTCTTAGTGTTTCGTTTTGCTATAGAGAGTCCCTTTTGCGGTTATCCACTGGAAATTTCTTTGTGGGTTCTTCCTCTCTTTCCTGCTTCAAAATATCCTGTTGCATATGAACTTATTGGCCAACAGGGAGTTGTTGCCTGTAGCCAGGCAGTCAGCTATAACTGTTGTGTATTTATTCTAGCCATGCTCTCTAATGGGTCTTGGTTATTTTGCTGTGTCCATGCATATTGTTCAGACATTTGTCTGGAATTGTTTGGTCCAATTGCTATTCTGTTTGTGCTACCCATCCGATGGTGATTGGATGCATGAGTTCTGCCTTCTTTGTTCCACCGATCTGATCGTGGTCAGATGTCAAAGGTATATATCCTGTCTGAATCCCCTACGTCCCTTGGTGTGCAGATGCCTGAATCCCCTCCATCCATTGATGTGCGGATGCCTTTACTACATCATTTGTTGTATTTAGTAGGGCTGTGGACTCCTGTCTGTTATGTGCTTTTTCCTAACCCTGTTGGCACTTTTATATACTGTACATATTTCCCTATGTAAGATCTAGGGCCAGGTTAGGTTCTTCAGGTTCAAGACATGGTCTGTCCTTATCAGGATGATCACCCTGCTTTTAGGCAGGGTCCTCCAAACCAATGTCTGTTTGGAATAACATTCCCAGTTCTATCTCTTGATGTATCCCTTGTTTTGGTTATTTTTTATGTGTATATGTTGGTCCTTTATGGACATTATCACATCATGGTTTGATGTGTTGGTGATGTTTGTGGAGGACATTATAGTTGCGCCCTGCACGAATGTAACAATCTTTCTCGGTGGTTTCCTATCTAATGCTCTTGTACCCCTCCAATCCACCCTCAACTGTGTTACCCAGCTGATCTACTTCTTTGCCCATTGCTCAATTGTCTTTTTCCTCTGCCAATCCCTTTACTGGCTGCATATTGCCCAAATAATACAGTACAATATATTATCAATGACATACAAAGCTGTCCACAACATGTCTCTTCCATACATCTCTGACCTAATATCTCAATACCTCTGTTCCTCACAAGATCTGCTCCTATGCTCTCACTAGTGTGCTCTTCACACTATTGTCTCCAGAATTTCTCCTGTACATCACCTATACTTTGTGTTAACAAAGTTTTTTTTTAGTCTTTTGGAAAGGTCAAAACATATTAAACATGACTTTCAATATTACATTCATTTAAATAATCAGGGGGTTACAAAGTTGGGTAAAATGCCCACATCACCTATACTTTGGAACTTGCTACATCAACCCATTAGACTCTTTTCCACCTCTTCGGATAAGCCTACAACCCACCATAACCCTGATGTTACCACAACAGGAGTAACTTCTCCTCTCACATTCTCTCTCTTTCCCCTGTAAGTCCTCACAGGCAGGGTCCTCTCTCCCTCTATATCAATTTTGTAGTCATTCAGTAGATGTTTATCATTCCTGTTATTTTATATATGCTTTGTGGTACTATCTGTAGTGTAATATAGTTATTTTTTCATTTATACAGCACCCGGGAATTAATGGCACTTTAAAATAATAATAGTAATAATAATTCCTCCTGAGGCAGCTATAGATGTAATGCACTCAAAAAAGTTGGGCCTGTCCTCCATATTTCTTTCTACCGACATCATTTCTAAAAGTGTTAATTTTCTTTCTACACTTGTTCTATGTGGATGGGCTCTTCTGGCATGGAGCTCAGGAGTTGGTCTGTGCACTCTAACCAATCAGCCACTTCCCATTGATGTTCCCCTTCCTCTCCCACACACATGCAAAGACAAAGAAACTCTTGACATGATTTCCCCTTCTGTACCTGCAGTAGATTTTCATTGAAGTACATTTTTGTAGTATATATCTACCCCATACACTGGAATAGAGATTGTAAAACCTCATTCAGATGCATGGAACTAATTTATGTCACTGATATTTTCTACAATGTGTGAATATAGCTTTACAGGAATTCTGTAGGTAGTGAAATCTGGAATAAAAATTGCTGGAAGGTGAGAAAGATATTACTTTTTCCTAATAAGATATATTACAAAGTACAATATTTCTGATTTATGCAAAAAATATGTATGCTTTACATTAAGGACGGAAGCCTGTCAAAAAACTAGTAAAAAAACTTTAAAAGTTAAATAGGCTGATCTAGTGTGTTCTATAAATGCGAAAATGTTAGAAATTCTTTTCTTCATTCACTAAAAGTCACATCTTTAAGACTGCATCCTTTATCCTCATTCCTAGTGCTGAGTTTCTAGTCAGTATTGTCATAGGGTACATTGTATAGGTCAAACCAGGGGCATAAGTATAGGAGGTGCAGAGAGTGCCATCGCACCTGGGCCCATGAGCCCTAGTGGGCCCATAAAGTCTCTCTTCCCCAATACTATCAATTAAGCTTTATAGTTGCACTGGGCCCCACAGCTTCAAGTTATGCCTCTGGGTCAAACCTATAATCCCCATCAATTAACTTAACTTCTCCTTTTAATATGTGCTGTAATTTTGTTGTTTTCTTCTATGCCAACACTAACCATAGGAGAACAGCATGAGAAGTGGTGCCATCTGGAGCAGAAGGAAAGTATGGCTTTTGGAACCTTTTCCTTCAAAGATTTGCTTAATTTTAGTTAGAAATGCTTCACTGCCCAACTCAGTTATACCAAGTTTTTCTACATGAACTTTACTGCATGTGGCCAGAAAACTTAATTAGGAGATCTATTGAAATGTCTCTGTTGTATTTGGATATAGTATTATAATAACAATAATCTTTATTTGTATAGCGCCAACTTATTCTGCAGCACTTATCCATATTATGATCTCTGTGGAACATCTGATACTTGCTTATACAGTAGTTTCATAAGCAACTTTGAATTGTATGAAATATGAAGATCGCCTTTAAGGGCATTGTCTATGACTTAAAAAAAAGGTCTGCCATTTTTTTTTCTCGAAACAGGGCCAAATCTGTCCATGGGCTGTGTCCGGTATTGTATCCACTTCCAATTCAAGTGAATGGAGATGAACTGCAAAACCAGATACAGTCCTTTGATAGATGTGGCATTATTTATGGAAAAAAAGCAGCGGATCCTTTTTTCTAATCCTGGACATTCCCCTTTAAGTATTTCCATAAACTGACTGATGAAATTCTAAAAAAAAATTGAAATAGCTAACATCTAGACATCAAAAAACATGAAAATAAAATATATTAAATTAAGCAATTTTATGGCATCTATGTTGCGGCAGGTTCTGTCAGACGTTTCACAGCTTTCCTCTATTCTGTTGTTGGGTACTAGCATTCAGAGTAAACATAAAGCGTACTGCAAAATAAAATTGAAATAAAAAGCGAGCCAGGGTGAGCTGGCGGTATTGATATGCTAATTTTACTCATTACAATAGGTATTGTCATGATGAAAAAGGCTCATAATAAGACAAGACAAATGCTTGTAATGTAACAAAACCTTCTTTTGGTGAGAGAGGTCCTTTAAGCACATCTTGTTGCAAAGGCATACATTTCCATTATAGATAAGTCAGCAATGTATACCGTATTACCATTATATTTTCCTCATGCACAGCTGATAAAATGATTTTCTCTTTGTGGCAGGTGTGCTCCAGAACTACAGCTCCCAGAAGCCTCATCTCAACTTGTTTATAGGCTGTATAATGACTATGGAAATGTAATGGGAAGAAATGCTATAACTCACCATCAGCAGTTATGTAGTAGATGGAGATAAAGCCTGATTATTTCAATACCCAACCCCATCCCTTTACAAATCTACTATTCACAGTCTCATCTTGTCATCTTTTATTGTAGTGAAGTGTCCCATAGTCCCACCGCCAGCAAGGTTCTCGCTAAGAAACTAAACACATAGAAAATATATTTCTACATGACAGAGAAATAGAGATCACTAAAATTGTGACAATGTTGGGAGTTTCCTATAACATTTTACAACCATCCTTTCTTTTTGTTGATTATTTCCTTTTTTCGTTTCTGATTTCTTCATGGTTTCCCTCTATTTGTTATCTACATTTCACTTGCCCATCACCTGTTTGTGCACACCAGCTTATTCATGTCTCATTACATAAGTCAGTGACAATTCTTCCACCCATCTCTCCTAAATCCTCACTTCCAGCAAGGGATGCAGTCAACCAGTGAATTCTGGAGAAAAAAAAAGATAGTGCAGGTTTACTTTTGGCAGGAAGGAATTACTATCCTTGATTGTATTTGTCCCTCAGCTGTCGGCATCATGTAGTGTAGGAATCTTGGCACAAATTTAATTTGGCACCAAGTGCAATAATGTAGGTGAGACATTTATGGATCAGTTAACTCAGTGCACTGAATATAACACAAGACATTTGTACTTGATTTCTAGCCTTAAGAACTTTAATGGCCTTTTACACACCCTGATTATTGAGCATGGACATTTGTTCGCTGGATCAACGGGCCATATGAAAATGGCCAAGGATCAGCATTTGTTCATTCATTGACTGATCATGTCTTTTTAGCAATCATAAAAATACTACCTCATCAGCTGCACATCTTTTCATGTGAATAGGGTGCTTTGTAGCTGACCAACTATAGCTGTATGGGGACAAATGATCATATTAATGAACGTGTATCTAAATATCGAAAACCATCTGTGGTGTTTGAAAGGCAGTGAATGATCACGAATCAACATGCTTTGTCAATCAGGACTCATTACAACTGGCTAATCCATATCTTTATGGTCCTTTAAAGATCAAACATCAGTTTGAGTGATAGTTTTAAGCAATTATTTTGCATAAACTCTTAAGTAGCTACTCAGCTACTTAAGAGTTTATTAGCGTGCAAATGAAGCTTTATGCTGAATGCAGATAATAGCTGGAGGTCTGTTATCTGCATTCAGCTACTTTGTTCTCAAGTGGGATAGCAGCTGAAAGAATACTATCAGCGCTATCACATTGAGGACTCAGCGTGTGGTCCTGATAAGACACATTGATGACTTTAAGCAGGCTTGAAGTCAGTGATGAACGAATACTGCACGATAGGTGCGCGTTTAGATGCAGCAATTATCGTTTAAAAGATGGCTTTTGAGCAAATTTTGAGCGATAATCGTTGTGTCTAAGTGGGCCTTAACACATCCGCTTTCAAAACGCTGGTTTCCATTTGTTGTTCTATCGCTGTCTTAGTTCCATACTATTTTAACTCCACTTTTGGCCAATTTACTGTTAAATAGACAACTGTGGTCTAACTCCCATAGTGCAGGAGGAGACCATATTGTGTAAGCTTGGATCGTATGTCTATGATTGATACTGATCATTCCATTTTGTTCCAAATCACTAGGATACCATATCATCTGAGCCATAGTATTTCATATTGTCCGAGCCATGGTATTCTAACTCCTCGGACCAATAGCTAGCCTGCATTTTGTTAGCTGACAGGTGGAAATGTAATGTGATCGTGGAGAGTGGAGTTGGACGTGGTTCCGACTCCGAAAAATTATTTCACAAGCACTTTGTTGTTTTTGGCTCATGCTGCACCTGTTTTTGACTTGTGACTGCTGCAGCCAATCACTGGCCACTGTAATAACCTTTGTAGGCAGTAAAAGGGTGAAGTTGTGGATGGAGTATATCTCCCTCCCAGGCTCTTAGTCTGAACAGGGGGGTGGTCCAGTCCACAACTTCACCCAAGTTCTCAGGAAGCTCAGCTGCAGGCACTGACCCCGTTACTGGAGCATAAAAGACTGCAGCTCCAGGGAGTCAGTGCCTGACCAGCTGAGGAGAGAGCAACATCCTGCTGTGTGGACCTGAGCACCCTGCGTGGTGTACCGTTTTGTTTATTACATTGAACTGGACTTTTTAAAATTTGTTTTCTGAAATAAACTGAACTAAATTTATCAACTGTCTACTCCAGAGTGTCTGTGCCACCCCCACCTCCTGAAGGACTGTCTCACATATGGTGCTCGGCATCAATCCTGACTCCTAAGGGCAATGGCACAGCACCTGGATAAAGCCTCGAATCCCAATGCAAGTACCAACCCCAGCTATGGAGGAGCTGTTGGAGCAGATGGACCGGTTAACAAACATCCTCCTCAAACAAGCTTGACAAAGACCTTCTATGCAATGGTCGAAACGTCGCTTTTTCTATGATGATGTGATGTTCCTATGGAAGCATAAAACTTCTTTTTGCACTTGAAAATTTGGACTCTGCTGCCTACTTTCTTCTTTATTGGATTTAACCCTTTGGGACCAGGATTCAGTCCCAGTGCAGGCGTGCAGTTCTTTTCCTGTGGGAAGAAGCTCCCCCCTTATGGGTTGTGGTGAGTGCTGCTGAGTGCTATCTTTTTACTATCTTTCAGTACAAAGACATGACGTTTGGTTTACATGGTGCGCCTGCTACCTTTCAAAGGTTTATGGATTGGATTTTGAGGTCTCACTGTAACTATTCTGCCGCGTACCTAGACGATATAGTACCGATTGTGAGAGTCACCTTGGGAAGGTACAGGCGGTCATGGATGCCATAAAAGGGACAGGTTAAACCTTAAACCCTGGAAAATGTGCACTAGCCCGGGAGGAAGCCAAGTACCTTGGCTATGTTATTGGCCATGGAGTCATTAAACCTCCGGTCAACAAGGTAGAGGCTATACAGGCATGGCCTAGACCTTTAACAAAAAAACAGGTCAGAGCCTTTTTAGGTATGACCGGGTACTACCGTAGGTTCGTGCCTAATTTTGTCTCCATTGCAGCACCACTTACAGACTTGACGAAAGGAGGCAAGTCGGTAATGGTGGCATGGACAGCCGAGGCTGAGCAGGCCTTTCAAAATTTAAAGTAGGCCCTTTGCCAACAGCCAGTATTGATAATGGATGACTTCTCGAAAGAGTTTATTGTGCAGATGGATGCTTATAATGTAGGGTTGGGTGCAGTGTTGTCCCAGTCCATAAATGGGGAGGAACATCCAGTACTGTATTTAAGCCAGAAACTATCTCCTGCGGAAAAGAATTATGCTATTGTTGAACGTGAATGTTTAGTTGTAAAATGGGCACTAGAAGCATTAAGATACTATCTCTTGGGGAGAGAGTTCAAATTGGTGTCAGACCATGCCCCCTTCACCTGGATGAAGCAAAATAAGAAAAAGAATGTTAGGGTGACGAGGTGGTTTCTTTCACTTCAGAACTTTAAGTTCACCCTCAAATACAGACCAGGCAAGTCAGAAGGTGATGCTGATGCCCTGTCTAGGGTGCATTGTCTGATCACCAAGAAGGCCCAGCCCTCTGGTCTGGAGAAGAGGAGGGGGGGGGGGATATGTAGGCAGTTAAAGGGTTAGGTTTTGGATGGAGTATATCTCCCTCCCAGGCTCTTAGTCTGGACAGGGTGGTGGTCCAGTCCACAACTTCACCCTAGTTCTCAGGAAGCTCAGCTGCAGGCACTGACCCGGTTACTGGAGCATATAAGACTGCAGCTCCAGGAAGTCAGTGCCTGACCAGCTGAGGAGAAACAACATCCTGCTGTGTGGACCTGAGCACTCTGCATGGTGTACCTTTTTGTTTATTACGTTTTGACTTTTTTCTATTTGTTTTCTGAAATAAACTGAAGTAAGTTTATCAACTGTCTAGCCCAGAGCGTCTGTGCCACCCCCACCTCCTGAAGGACTGTCTCACACCTTCTATAGCTTTTATAATTACTTTTAACAATTAATTCAACAATTACAAAAGTGTGACCCAATTTGCATCTTGCCAAAAAACTTTCATATATACCCATGTACACAGGCCAAACAGATAGTCTATGCAAAAAATTGCCCTTTTTTCATATTAAGACGTCCCTAGAAGAAGGCTCAGAATTCCAGCAGTTCAGATTTGTGAATTGAATAAAAACTAGACAGGGAGTGATAGAAAATGTTCTTTCAGTTACAAAGCTGAACACTAAAATCCAAAGTCGATAAGCAAAAGTGAGACATTAAGAATCTGTACAGACAGTTTTGAAGACAGCACAGGGCATGTTGGGAGGCTCTTTTGAAGTGAACACCATAGAGTTAGTGTTACTATTCAGTTAACATTTTTTGGATACAATGTATAACTCACAAATAAACAAAGATCTCTAAGACTGTTTCAGAAACATGCAGAAATTCCTGTAGGCTGACATATATAGCTGGTAAATTTTATCTCCCATTTGCTTTAATCATTGAATGGGCAGTCCCATCTCAGAAATCCTATTTTAATGTGTTCAAAATCGCAAAACAATGCATTCACCCATAAGAAGGTTATTTCCAAAATGCTGTTTGCTTCTTGTTGCCCTGGAAATAAACCACCTCTTCTATGGAAAGAAACAGCAGGGGAGTATTGGAGGCCGGCCTTTGCGCCCTTATTTTACTTAAATCTGATGAGTGGGATCTGAAGAGCACATGCACACTAGCATTTGGCCCAGTCACCAGCTACCATTGTGCTCTGCTATTTCTTTCTGCAGAAGAAGTGGTTTCCCTGGCAATGAGCAGTAAACAACCAGCGGAATCAATAACTGCTATATATGGAGAATGGAGCATTTTGGAAATAAACATCTTATGGGTGAATGCACTGTTTTGTCATTTTGAACACACTGAAAAAGGATTACCAAGATTGGAATACTCCTTTAATTTCCAGGTTTTGCTTTCAAGGTTTGACACCCACTGAACACAGAACCCTGATATTCTGAACATGACTAGATGGAAGATCCCTATGGAAGTAGTTTATTCGGTTTGACTTTTCTTCCTTCTATTGCTTTCATTCTATTAGAAATTCCCCACCACCACCACCCCAAACCCCTGGCAGATTAGCTGCTACACCAGCCTTTTTGGATTGTTTTTCGATATGGGCATTTTTAATGTTATTACTTAATTACATCATGGTTGTTGTATCTTATGTTGATGAGGCTAAGGATTTATACAGGTTGATATAAATGGCTCTATACATGCTATGCTTGTGCTCTACACCAGAGGTTCTGGATGCATGGCTGGCCAGAGGGTTATGAATAATTCTGACTTCTGTCCTTATATCACTGTTATCTGCCCTGTTATTTTGGATGTATGGTGGGATGGAGCTACACAAATGCTTTTTGCTTTAGGAAGGCTGTGTTGCATCTTACTGTAGATGAGGTTGAAGATGTTTTTGGGCTCTACATACCCTAACAGCGTATTAATAGGCTATCATAACCTCTGTATTTTGCGGGTGGTTAACATTAAGTTAAAGGGGTTGTCCCGCGCCGAAACGTTTTTTTTTTTTTCAATAGCCCCCCCGTTCGGCGCAAGACAAACCCCATGCAGGGGTTAAAAAAGAAAACCGGATAGTGCTTACCTGAATCCCCGCGCTCCGGTGACTTCTTACTTACCTGGTGAAGATGGCCGCCGGGATCTTCACCCTCGGTGGACCGCAGGTCTTCTGTGCGGTCCATTGCCGATTCCAGCCTCCTGATTGGCTGGAATCGGCACGTGACGGGGCGGAGCTACGAGGAGCCGCTCTCCGGCACGAGCGGCCCCATTCAGAAAAGAAGAAGACCGGACTGCGCAAGCGCGTCTAATCCGGCGATTAGACGCTGAAAATTAGACGGCACCATGGAGACGAGGACGCTAGCAACGGAACAGGTAAGTGAATAACTTCTGTATGGCTCATAATTAATGCACAATGTACATTACAAAGTGCATTAATATGGCCATACAGAAGTGTATAACCCCACTTTGTTTCACCGGACAACCCCTTTAAGAATATTATTTTAAGAATATCTAAAAATATATTTTCAAAAACAAAGCATTCAAGTGACACATAAATTACAAGCATTGTGCAAAATAAAGCTGAATTTCACATGAGTCTCAAGTCTCTAGAATGCAGACGTAGAGCTTTATGTCAATAACATTCAAGGCTGGCTGCTTCCCTGGGAGACACTGCAATATTGAGAATGTATCCCCACGTAGCGATAGGAGCAATTTCCTGGAAATATTTATGGTGCATGAGACACATTCGATTGTATAGTTGGATACATTATAACCTGCAAGACTTAATTATATTGACAGGACCCCATTTTTAGATAGATTTATAAGTAGATGTGATGATTCCACAATACTTTGGACTGAAAGTTTATACGTGTAATTCCACAGCTGTCCTTAACAACTTCAGTACTACAATTCTTTAAAGTGCACATAAAATACAGATGGTTACTAGGTAACAGTCTGTGAGGATGCGTCATATTAAAAGACCCTCTCACAAAAGAGATTGGATTTTCTAAACAAGGAAACTATTTATATAATCCATTTTTATAACGCTACTTGGAAATGCTAAATTAATAAAGGAGAGCAGCTACAAAGAGTATCTTTCACTCTGGCTGACCTGGGAAATCCACTTATTAGATAGACAGACTATTTATTTCAATGAGAATTGTGTAATGCTTCAGTCCTTCTGTATTGGTGGTGCAGGAAAATCAAACACTTGCAAGCAGGTTCCCACATCGTCTACAGTTAATTGCTGGGGGACCTACTGTAGCTGTGGACAAAACTGTGATCGGATTATTGTTGGAGACACCTCTATCAATAAGGAATTGTCAAAAGCAGACAACCCATTTAAAAAAAATTGACATTTTCAAAATGACTTTTCACAAATAAGAATTTATCACCCGTGGCTCATCTTAATTTGATCATAAGCATGAGATAAGTTTTCTTCACTCATATCCGTCCTCCATAACGTCCCCATAAAATGTAGTCGTTCAGCTTGGCTGAACAGACTTGTTATTTCCACGGAGGGAGAGAGATAAGTGGATAAGTGATTGCGGACTACTGGTCAGCCTATGTTTTACATTAGAAATAGCTGTAACACTAATTTTTAGTATAGTAATTATGAGAGTTAAAAGGGTTGTTCACTTCAGTGGAGCTGAGCTGCAATACCACACACAACCTTATGGACCAGGGTGGTGCTGTGTTTGGAAGAAAGCAGCCATGTTTTTCTAACCGTGGACAACCCCTTTAACTTTTGTACATTTTTCTATGTATACTATAGATCTCTATTGTTGTTGCGCACAACTATTTAAGCTATATTGTTGTTTTTCTAGAGACTCCTTAACTTGTTTTGTTTGTAATTTCTGTCCATAATGTTAATTCGGCTATTAACCCTTTCCAATCCAATTTGTATCCTGGTTTTCCTAGGGGGGCTTACTCTTTTTCTGCCATTATACAATGGCGCTATCTGCTGGCTAAAGCCAGTACTGCATGAGGTGACACATTGGATAGGCTCCGACAGCAGAGAGGCTGGCAATATACAGTAAGAGAACCCCGACGGGCATCTTCCAACATCGGAGCTGTACGGCCTTAAATCACAATGTCTTCAGACATCAGACAGTGGATTGGAAAGGGTTAAAGGGGTTGTCCCGTGAAAGCAAGTGGGGTTCAGCACTTCTGTATGGCCATATTAATGCACTTTGTAATGTACATCGTGCATTAATTATGAGCCATACAGAAGTTATTCACTTACCTGTTCCGTTGCTAGCGTCCCCGTCGCCATGGTGCCGTCTAATTTCAGCGTCTAATCGCCCGATTAGACGCGCTTGCACAGTCCGGTCTTCTCCCTGGTGAATGGGGCCGCTCGTGCCGGAGAGCTGGTCCTTGTAGCTCCGCCCCGTCACGTGTGCCGATTCCAGCCAATCAGGAGGCTGGAATCGGCAATGGACCGCACAGAGCCCACGGTGCACCATGGGAGAAGATCCGCGGTGCATCGTGGGTGAAGATCCCGGTGGCCATCTTAAGGAAGAAGTCGACGCAGCGCGGGGATTCGGGTAAGTACTAAACGTTTTTTTTTTTAACACATGCATTGGGTTTGTCTCGCGCCGAATGGGGGGCCTATTGAAAAAAAAAAAAAACGTTTCGGCGCGGGACAACCCCTTTAAGGTGAAATGAAATGTCTAGTATTTCTAAATAAAGTTGTTTACCTCATCATTGACATTGGCACTAGCTCACTTGCTTACTTTACAATATCAAAGTGACATTTTCAGATTTTTATTGGCATGTGGAATACAATATTTTAAAGATATTCGTTTTTAATAAAGGATGGAGTTTCCTCTTCAAATACATTTCAAGTAATTTGAATAATCAATAATTGCTATTTCTTTATAACTGCCGGTTGTTCTAGACCCTTACACGATGGATGAACAAGGAAGAAGCAGTTCTACAAGTAAGATAACAGTGCGCACAGTTCAGGAAGACAACTACACCATTCAGAGTGCTGCACACTATTTTTAAAGACAAGTTAGCTCAGGTCTCATCATTAGATGTTTGAATGGATGCTTTCTGGGTCATATGAAGAAAATTATAGAGGCCTCAATACCGTGTTCCTTGCTCATCCATTATATCAATACTCTACACATACAGCACACTCTGTTCCTGGTTTGGAGACTATCTCTCAGTACACAGCACTTGTTTTGTTCTGTATAAATGGTGTTTCAAAAAGATGGACCCAATTTTAAAGTAGTATATTTTTTATGATGGTAAAAGGTTACAATTACACAAAAAGTTGCTAATTATTTACCAAGTTATTTACTAACCATTTTACAAATGCTCTAATGGCTGATTTCATCACAAATCCCTCTCAAAGGGTTTCCTTCTGATGTCACCACTTCTATTTTTGAGGCTATGCAGAATAGTTTCTAATGGTGGCACAAAAACAAGGTCTTTGACATATACCAACAAGAAAAAGTCACAGGGTGTAATACCTAAACATCTTGGGGGGGCAAGGATATAACACCGAGTCTTGAGGTTCTGTGAAAGCTATCCAATGTTGAAGCATTGTGTCATTTATAAAACATCGAACCTGCAGGTACCAATGTGACGGTGCATTGTCTTGCTGAAAAATGAAGTCATCGGAATCTTCATTAAGGTGGGGAAAAATTCTGTTCTGCAGCATTTCGGGATGTGTTTGCCCTGTAACTATGTTTCACTTGTAAAAGGGGCACATGCAATTTTGAAGAATTACACTCATGATCTACAGTTTTCTGTGGATTCTCTAATCTCCATATGTGCCCCACAATTATGGGGCAGGGTCACCATCTTGCAAATGACTGAGGCAAGGAGCTGTTAGTCTTCTGAGAGATGGTGGTAAAAGTTTCATTCATGGACAGTTCATGGTTGCAGAGGTATAGAGATTTCAAATTGAGTCCAATTTTTGAAACACCCTGTAATATATATAGATTGGTGCCAATTTTCTTCTGAATAATGTCCTCAAGCAATCTTTACTAACAAACATCTTGAATTTCCTAGCATGAAGAATAATGGTGTTGTGTTTCCTTTCCATATGCCAAAAGTAAGTAACTGCATCCTGCATGCTGGCACACAACACTGAATGCAGGCAGCATATGCCATTTATCTGAGTTGTAGAACTGACCAATAAGTAATGAAAAATGAAAGTCCTTCTGGTCTTTTAGGAATAAAAAAAGCATGGAAACCACTAAAATTATTGCTATGTTAAATTTCTCATATTTTAAACTGTTCTTTGCCTTTCCATCACTCATGCAGTCAAAATTATAGATGGGGATCCAAGCAGGGTAGCATTATCATGATGGGGAAAAAATGATTAATTTAAGGTCCTTTTATTAGTGGTGACCCAGAGCAACTCAAAATAGTTCCAGAGGCAGCAATTTTGAGATTTCATTTCACGGGAGGTAAGTTTGAACAATGCACTGTAAATAGGCTAGACCTTGTAACACTGAATGTATAGCGCAGGGATTATTGATAGCAATCATTGCCAATTCACACTTTGATTAGAAGAAACCATACAGGCTGACCATGGAAGTGGAAGGCATTTTCAACCCACGCAATTGCTGGAATATTGCTAAGTAAATTATGATGTACCTGTTGTGTTTGACCAATTGCTCATTTCAGCTGTTCTGCAATAGCTACAAATCAAGGTAGAAACAAGCACAGCTATAATTCTACATTGTATGCAAACATAAATGTTAACTCACCTGCTACTATATTGCATTCACATCACAATGTATGAGACATACTACATATCACAAAAGATATTAGCCAATTAGTATCACCACTGTTATAATGCATGGTGACCACATTTAAAGTGTTTCTTTAGAGTATTTTAATATGCTTTCTGTATCAATTCCTGAAGGTATTCAAGATCTCTGCTTGCTGCCATAACTTTATTTCCATGTGGATACAATTCTGTCTGTGGTAATGTGATGGATAGACAGATGAATAAATTGTTAAAAGACAGATCCTTCATAACTGTACTTTAACCAGTTCTGCAACTTTATGTCCATCACATGATCAGGATGGAAATGTATCCACTGGAAGTAACTAATTAAAGGGGTTGTCCCGCGCCGAAACGGGTTTTTTTTTTTTTCAACCCCCCCCCCCCGTTCGGCGCGAGACAACCCCGATGCAGGGACTTAAAAAAAAAACCGCTCAGCGCTTACCTGAATCCCCGCGCTCCGGTGACTTCTATACTTACCGGTGAAGATGGCCGCCGGGATATTCTTCCTCCGTGGACCGCAGCTCTTCTGTGTGGTCCATTGCCGATTCCAGCCTCCTGATTGGCTGGAATCGGCACGTGACGGGGCGGAGCTACACGGAGCTACACGGAGCCCCATTCAGAAAAGCAGAAGACCCAGACTGCGCAAGCGCGTCTAATTTGGCCATTCGACCATTTTAGACGGCGAAAATTAGACGGCAACCATGGAGACGAGGACGCCAGCAGCGGAGCAGGTAAGTGAAAAACTTTTTATAACTTCTGTATGGCTCATAATTAATGCACAATGTACATTACAAAGTGCATTATTATGGCCATACAGAAGTGTATAGACCCACTTGCTGCCGCGGGACAACCCCTTTAAGTTTCCTATTGAACATCTGAAAGTAGAGCTCTTTAAAACCCCGATAGAATGATTAGGAAAGCACTTTGATGTAACCCAATAGTTTAGATGTTAAAGATGTGTAAAATATCAGGACTTACCTGGTATGGACACCTGGGTCCAACATGGAAGGGGTAACCAGGTGCCACACCTGTAGTCCGAGTCTTCTTATCTGCTCAGCGTCCTATTATGCCAAAGGCATCCAATCCAAGGATGGAGAGCTGCATGGGATCCAGCGAACTCCCCAGGAGTTCCCACGTGTGCAGAACAAAATAAAATTTAAAATTAATTAAAACCATAAGGAATAGATACAAAACGTATTTTAGAAAGTTATACAAAGAAGAGCTTTCATTTGCTGAAACTAGAATACTTTAATTACAATTGCATCAAGTCTAGGCAATTTGTGATCGTACACTATATCTCCAGTGAGCCAATTAAAAACCTGTTACGATATACACCTTGAAATATAAATAGCTGTTTTTAGCCTATAATTTACGAGAATTAGTGCTCTATGCTATTTCTTAGCTTCTGTCACTTGAAAGGTGCACATGCCATTAATTTCACTATAGAACGAAGTAAGAGAATATTTGAATTGCATATAGATGTAATATAAACTAGCAGAGTGGTAGACAGAGTGACCATGACTAGGTTACAGCTCCACTGTATTTGTAACATGGCAGACAATGGTAGCAACTTCCTGTTAGTGAATTTGTATATATTTTTGAGCTTTACCCCTTCTCGCCCCAAGGTGTAAATGTACACCCCGAGTGGGAAACAGTTTCCATAAATGGTCTTACATTTATATCCGCAGTGGGAGCTGGCTGTGACTGATAGCCGGCCTCTTAATGCGAGAGCAGGGATCAGCAAAAACACCAATCCCTGCTGTTAACCTCTCTGCTGTTAAGCATATAAAGTGTTCGCAGAAGGAGGTCGGATGATTTGTCAAGGCAACTGGATGCTAGACAATTGCATCCATGTCTGCTATGACCTATGATTAGTGATAATGTATTGCAGTACAGAACTATTGCAATGCATTATCAGTGTGATCACAGAATTGCAGGTTCAAGTTCCCTACAAGAATTCCAAAAATATAAAAATAGTAAAAAAAGTAACAAAGTAGTAAAAAAAAAAACCTTCTTTGTGCACTTTCTCTCTTTGTTTACATGTTTTTAATTTTTGTAGCACCGCATCCATAACAACGCGTACAAAATATAGCTAAAAAACTGAGCCAAAATGCTTTTTTGTTAATTTTGCACTACAAAAATGTCCAACAAAAGTGTTTAAGAAGCTATAAGTACCCCAAAAATGGTACCAATAAAAACTACGGCTTGTCATTCAAAAAACAAGCCCTCACAGAGCTTTGTCAATGGAAAAATAAAATAGTTATGGGACCTTGAATTTAACGATACTAGAAAAAAACATCCAAAAAAAGGGTTTTTGTGCAAAAGTGGAAAAACCTAAAAAATATATAATTTTGATATTGTAATTAGAGATGAGCGAACGTACTCATCCGAGCTTGATACTCATTCGACTATTAGCGTGTTCGAGATGCTCGTTACTCGTGACGAGTACCACGCGATGTTCGAGCTACTTTCACTTTCATCTCTGAGACGTTAGTGCGCTTTTCTGGCCAATAGAAAGACAGGGAAGGCATTACAACTTCCCCCTGCGACGTTCAAGCCCTATACCACCCCCCTGCAGTGAGTGGCTGGCGAGATCAGGTGTCACCCGAGTATAAAAATCGGCCCCTCCCGTGGCTCGCCACAGATGCGTTCTGACATAGTTTAGGGAAAGTGCTGTCTTGGTGGAGTTGCTATAGGAAGAGCGTTAGGAGTATTTTAGGCTTCAAGAACCCCAACGGTCCTTCTTAGGGCCACATCACATTTAATTACAGCGTTCTGTTTCTGCACTACTGGTAATACACCATGCTGAGGGGTAGGGGTAGGCCTATAGGACGTGGACACGGGCGAGGACGTGGAGGCCCAAGTCAGGGTGTGGGCACAGGCCGAGCCAGTGCGGTGGCCAGGGGTAGAGGCAGGGCCAGACCGAATAATCCACCAACTGTTTCCCAAAGCGCCCCCTCGCGCCATGCCACCCTGCAGAGGTCAAGGTGCTCTACGGTGTGGCAGTTTTTCACAGAGACGCCTGACGACCGACGAACAGTGGTGTGCAACCTTTGTCGCGCCAAGATCAGCTGGGGAGCCACCACCACCAGCATGCGCAGGCATATGATGGCCAAGCACCCCACAAGGTGGGACGAAGGCCATTCACCGCCTCCGGTTTGCACCACTGCCTCTCCCCCTGTGCCCCAACCTGCCACTGAGATCCAACCCCCCTCTGAGGACACAGGCACTACCGTCTCCTGGCCTGCACCCACACCCTCACCTCCGCTGTCCTCGGCCCCATCCAGCAATGTCTCTCAGAGCAGCGTCTAGACGTCGCTAGTGCCACTGTTTGAGCGCAAGCGCAAGTATGCCGCCACGCACCCGCACGCTCAAGGGTTAAACATGCATATTGCCAAATTGATCAGCCTGGAGATGCTGCCGTATAGGCTTGTGGAAACGGAGGCTTTCAAAAGCATGATGGCGGCGGCGGCCCCGCGCTACTCGGTTCCCAGTTGCCACTACTTTTCCCGATGTGCCGTCCCAGCCCTGCACGACCACGTCTCCCGCAACATTGTACGCGCCCTCACCAACGCGGTTACTGCCAAGGTCCACTTAACAACAGACACGTGGACAAGCACAGGCAGGCAGGGCCACTATATCTCCCTGACGGCACATTGGGTGAATTTAGTGGAGGCTGGGACAGAGTCAGAGCCTGGGACCGCTCACATCCTACCCACCCCCCGAATTGCGTTCCCCAGCTCGGTGGTGGTATCTGCGGCGGTGTATGCTTCCTCCACTAAACCACCCTCCTCCTCCTCCTCCTCCTACGCAACCTCTGTCTCGCAATCAAGATGTGTCAGCAGCACGTCGCCAGCAGTCGGTGTCGCGCGGCACGGCAGCACAGCGGTGGGCAAGCGTCAGCAGGCCGTGCTGAAACTACTCAGCTTAGGAGAGAAGAGGCACACGGCCCATGAACTGCTGCAGGGTCTGACAGAGCAGACCGACCGCTGGCTTACGCCGCTGAGCCTCCAACCGGGCATGGTCGTGTGTGACAACGGCCGTAATTTGGTGGAGACTCTGCAGCTCGGCAGCCTCACGCACGTGCCATGCCTGGCCCATGTCTTTAATTTGGTGGTTCAGCGCTTTCTGAAAAGCTACCCACACTTGTCATACCTGCTCGGAAAGCTGCGCCGGGTCAGCACACATTTCCGCAACTCCAAGACGGACGCTGCCACCCTGCGGACCCTGCAACATCGGTTTCATCTGCCAGTGCACCGATTGCTGTGCGACGTGCCCACACAGTGGAACTCTACGCTCCACATGTTGGCCAGGCTCTATGAGCAGCGTAGAGCTATTGCGGAATACCAACTCCAACATGGGCGGCGTAGTGGGAGTCAGCCTCCTCAATTATTTACAGAAGAGTGGGCCTGGTTGGCAGACATCTGCCAGGTCCTTGGAAACTTTGAGGAGTCTACCCAGATGCTGAGCGGGGATGCTGCAATCTTTAGCGTCACCATTCCTCTGCTATGCCTCTTGAGAGGTTCCCTGCAAAGCATAAAGGCAGACGCTTTGCACTCGGAAACGGAGGCGGGGGAAGACAGTATGTCGCTGGATAGTCAGAGCACCCTCATGTCTATATCTCAGCGCATTGAGGAGGAGGGGGAGGAGCATGAGGAGGAGGGGGAAGAGACAGCTTGGCCCACTGCTGAGGGTACACATGCTGCTTGCCTGTCATCCTTTCAGCGTGTATGGCCAGAGGAGGAGGAGGGGGGGGGGAGGAGCACGAGGAGGAGGGGGAAGAGACAGCTTGGCCCACTGCTGAGGGTACACATGCTGCTTGCCTGTCATCCTTTCAGCGTGTATGGCCAGAGGAGGAGGAGGAGGATCCTGAAAGTGATCTTCCTAGTGAGGACAGCCATGTGTTGCGTACAGATACCCTGGCACACATGGCTGACTTCATGTTAGGATGCCTTTCTCGTGACCCTCGCATTACACGCATTCTGGCCACTATGGATTACTGGGTGTACACACTGCTAAACCCACGGTATAAGGAGAACCTTTCCACTCTCATTCCCGAAGAGGAAAGGGGTTCGAGAATGATGCTATACCACAGGGAGCTGGTGGACAAACTGATGGTAAACTTCCCATCCGACAGCGCTAGTGGCCGAAGGTGCAGTTCCGAGGGCCAGGTAGCAGGGGAGGCGCAGAGATCAGGCAGCATGTACAGCGCAGGCAGGGGACCATTATCCAAGGCCTTTGCCAGCTTTCTGGCTCCCCAGCAAGACTGTTTCACTGCTCCCCAGTCAAGGCTGAGTTGGCGGGAGCACTGTAAAAGGATGGTGAGGGAGTATGTAGCCGATCGCACGACCGTCCTCGGTGACGCCTCTGCCACCTACAACTACTGGGTGTCAAAGCTGGACACGTGGCCTGAACTCGCGCTGTATGCCCTGGAGGTGCTTGCTTGTCCTGCGGCTAGCGTCTTGTCAGAGAGGGTGTTTAGTGCGGCTGGGGGAATCATCACGGATAAGCGTACCCACCTGTCAACCGACAGTGCCGACAGGCTTACACTCATCAAGATGAACAAAGCCTGGATTTCCCCAGACTTCTCTTCTTCACCAGCGGACAGCAGTGATACCTAAGCAATACGTAGGCTGCACCCGCGGATGGAAGCATCGTTCTCTATCACCATCAAAAACGGGGACCTTTTTGCTTCATCAATCTGTGTATAATATTCCTCCTCCTCCTCCTGCTCCTCTTCCTGAAACCTCACATAATCACGCCGAACGGGCAATTTTTCTTAGGCCCACAAGGCTCAGTCATATAATTTTTGTAAACAATTTCTATACGTTTCAATGCTCATTAAAGCGTTGAAACTTTCCCCTGAACCAATTTTTATTTTAACTGGGCTGCCTCCAGGCCTAGTTACCAATTAAGCCACATTAACCAAAGCGATTAATGGGTTTCACCTGCCCTCTTGGTTGGGCATGGCCAATTTTTCTGAGGTACATTAGTACTGTTGGTACACCAATTTTTGGGGGCCCTCGCCTACAGTGTAATCAAATTAATTTTTAGCCCACCTGCATTACAGCTGACGTTACATCAGCTGTGTTTGGCACTGCAATGGGATATATTTATGTACCGCCGGTGGCTTCCTGGCACCCACCCATGCTGTCGGTCCACACGGAGTTGTAACTGCATGTGTCCACTTCTAAAGAACCCCAGTCTGACTGAGGCATGCAGTGTGGGCCAAAGCCCACCTGCATTAAGCATGACATTACCTCAGCTGTGATGGGCAAAGCAATGGGATATATTTATGTACCGCCGGTGGGTTCCAGGGAGCCACCCATGCCGTGGGTCTACAGGGAGTTGTAACTGCATGTGTCCACTTCTAAAGAACCCCAGTCTGACTGGGGCATGCAGTTTGGGCCGAATCCCACCTGCATTAAGCACGACATTACCTCAGCTGTGATGGGCACTGCAATGGGATATATTTATGTACCGCCGGTGGGTTCCAGGGAGCCACCCATGCCGTGGGTCCACTGGGAGTTGTAACTGCATGTGTCCACTTCTAAAGAACCCCAGTCTGACTGGGGCATGCAGTGTGGGCCGAAGCCCACCTGCATTAAGCACGACATTACCTCAGCTGTGATGGGCAATGCAATGGGATATATTTATGTACCGCCGGTGGCTTCCTGGCACCCACCCATGCTGTCGGTCCACACGGAGTTGTAACTGCATGTGTCCACTTCTAAAGAACCCCAGTCTGACTGGGGCATGCAGTGTGGGCCGAAGCCCACCTGCATTAAGCACGACATTACCTCAGCTGTGATGGGCAATGCAATGGGATATATTTATGTACCGCCGGTGGCTTCCTGGCGCCCACCCATGCTGTCGGTCCACACAGAGGTGTAACTGCATGTGTCTACTTCTAAAGAACCCCAGTCTGACTGGGGTATGCAGTGTGGGCCGAAGCCCACCTGCATTAAGCACGACATTACCTCAGCTGTGATGGGCAATGCAATGGGATATATTTATGTACCGCCGGTGGGTTCCAGGGAGCCACCCATGCTGTGGGTGCACACGGAATTCCCATTGCGGAGTTGTACCTGCCTGTGACTATTTATAAAAAAACGCGGTCTGACTGGGGCATGCAGACACCTTGACGGAATGAATAGTGTGTGGCACATAGGTTCCCCATTGCTATGCCCACGTGTGCAGCTCCAGATGGAGGTGGCACAGGATTGGATTTCTCATTGCTTTTGTACAGCATTGTGGGCTATCGCCCCGCCCCTTTTAAAGAGGGTCGCTGCCTAGCCGTGCCAACCCTCTGCAGTGTGTGCCTGCGGTTCCTCCTCATGGCAGACGCACTTATAAATAGACATGAGTGTGGCGTGGCATGAGGGCAGCTGAAGGCTGGGCAGGGACAGTTTGGTGTGCGCTGTTGACACTGGGTCGTGCGGGGGTTGGGGGGGGGGTTGGTCAGCATGTAACCCAGGAGAAGTGGCAGCGGAGTGTCATGCAGGCAGTGATTGTGCTTTGTTGGAGGTAGTGTGGTGCTTAGCTAAGGTTTGCATTGCTAATCAGGGCTTTTCAGAAGTAAAAATTGTTGGGAGGGGGGGGGGGGCCCACTCTTGCCGCTGTTGTGGCTTATAGTGGGACCTGGGAACTTGAGATGCAGCCCAACATGTAGCCCCTCGCCTGCCCTATCCGTTGCTGTGTCGTTCCCATCACTTTCTTGAATTGCCCAGATTTTCACAAATGGAAACCTTAGCGAGCATCGGCGAAATACAAAAATGCTCGGGTCGCCCATTGACTTCAATGGGGTTCGTTACTCGAAACGAACCCTCGAGCATCGCGATAATTTCGTCCCGAGTAACGAGCACCCGAGCATTTTGGTGCTCGCTCATCTCTAATTGTAATCATACCGACCAGCCTAAAAATATTACCATGTCATTTATGCTGCCTGCATGGAAAAATAAAAAAATTATAGCTTTTGAAAAGTGAAGATGAAAATCCCCCAAACATTGTCACTCCTTTTAGGTCCGGAATAGGCTGTGTCACCAAGGGGTTAAAAGGACAAGTTCACAATTGTATTGTACTTGTGGATCTTTGTGCACTGTGAAGTTTTTATTGTTCATTGGAAATACATTTCAAGAACCTCGATTGCAACTGGAGTCGTACTATAAACTAAATTTACATAGATGCATTGTAGCAAAGAGTAGATAGATTTGGCTGCTGATTTTATTATGTCCACAAAGAGCTACAAAAGAAATTGTTTCTATAGCTTAAATGTGCTCTTGTTTTACTCATTTTACTTCATTTCATTTTGATGATGTGGGAACGCTTGTTTAGAAATGTTCTTACAATTGCATCAATATTACCTGTGTTTCCAAATGTTTCGACATAGGTATAGTATAGTAACATTTAGGCTGGGTTCACACTGAGCAGATTTTCCGCGGAAATTCCATCCGGAATTTCGTCATGGCAAATCCACTTGTGGCCGCTAATCCTGGGATTAGCCAGGCAAGTGGACAAGATTTCTTAGCACGCTGAAAGACAACAATAAGCGATGGGATAACGACAACTGCATGATGTCAGTGCAGTTACACACAAAAATTATCACTCAAAAGACGGCTTTTGAGTGAATTTTGAGTGATAATCGTTGTGTCTAAATGGGCCTTTACATAGACCTTAAAGGACCACATCAGTGATTTTTCCCCCCCAATTCATTATGTAGTTTTTCCCCAGTATATATGTGAGCTATTATTACCTTGGTTAGTTATTTATTTCTATCTGAAACTCCTAGCCTCTTTTTTCTTAGATGGTCATGTGATTTCAATTCAGACCAGCTCAGATCTACTTGGGGTTATGCTGTCTGAAACCAGACAGTTTCTCAGTTTGTGTTATGTTGTTACAAGAACCTACCACAGAAACTGCCTGGAGTGGGACACAGACACTTCTATTACAGTTACGCATGATGATCACACAGTTATAATGGAGGAGATCAAAGTTCATCCTCCTGACTGTATATTTATGGTCTGTAGCTTATTTATGTGAATATAGAAGGTAATGGCAATTAGGCTGCATCTCAGCAGGCAGAAATGGTACAGCCTTTAGCTAATGCTGTGCTCATGCATCATGAAATTGATTTGAAAGTGAAAGAAAAGAAACAATCTCACCATCACAGTGGTTCCTGATATCAGACAGGAGGCTGCACTGCATGGAAGAGCTGCAATATACAGAGGAGACCTCCAAAGTGTAACAGGCAATCAGGTGAGGGGGCAGGGATGGAAAAATGTGTTTTCATCAAAGTGGCCCTTTAAACATTCAATAGTGGTCTAGCAAATTTAACTTTCACCAGAAATGCTGGTTCTTGTATTGGATCTTTTTCACAATTATATTATGGAAGTGCTTTTATGACACTTTCTAATATTTTCCCTAAACTGACTCCAATGGTGTACTTTCACATCAATAGTTATTACTCCTAAATGCAAACTACTTGTACAGTATATATGTGCTGCCAAGAATTATTAGCTAAGTCTGCAAAGGCTAAAAGCTGGAAAGTACATGCAGAATATCTAAGGGCTGATTTTGCAAAACAGTGGCTCATATTTCATTGTTTCTTGTATGCTTGTTTTTAGATTTTGCTGCACTCCTGTTTGTGTAATGAGGAATATAAATTGTGATAAGCACAAAACAATGTCAGCAGCTTGAAGACAATTTGTTACAAGGATAACCCTTTGAATGTGCTTAGGTCCTAGAACTAGTGAATCCTTCTAAGTCATGCAATAAACCAGTTTTCTACCATTGTCTGTTTGGAAACAGCACCCATCCTACGAGGAGAATTAGAAGTCTGGAGCCACTCAAATATCAGAAACTTGCTTACAGTTAGGTTACTCTCATCATCTCAACTACTACTACTCTACTATGCCTCCTTGCTATTTTAAAATCCAAATTATTTGGGGAGGGAGTCATATCACCACTGTTATACAAATTTTGTTTTCTGTGAAATCTAATGGTAAAATATATATTGGGTTATAATTAAAGCATAAACATATAGTTAGCCTTGACATGCCCACCTGAGCTACACTATTAACAGCGTGACACTGTGATCTATGTAGTTAGTGTAGGGCAGCCATTTTAATTCAGAGTGATTGAGTGGCACGCTACAAAAATATCATAGGCGCACTATGTTAACAATGTAGCGCACCATGCAGGCATGTTAAGAATTACTACATCTGTAACTGCAGTTGTAGTGAGCCAGAATGGGAAGTAATATTTACAGTGGCTAATATGGCGATACTACAATGAAAGATATGGGGGTGATGGTAAGGGCTGTCTTGGTAGGATGTCTTAGTGTAGCATGGTATCCCCTGTTAAGGATAATCCAGGGAGATAGGAAGGTTAACAGTTATCTCTAGTTTATTCAGCATCCATAAAACAAAGAGCAAAGTCCTTTACAATCCACATCTCCAAAATCCTGTTCTGAAAGTAGTGGCTGTGAGTGCTGCTGCCTCTTTGTTAACTCTGCACCTTTTCTCCTCCAGAAGTCCAGAAATGGCTGCTAGGAAATGTGAAGATCTGTCCCCTAAACCAGTCATCTTAGGTATCGCTGTGATACACAACTTCCTATTATCCTCTGATCTTTCTAGAGCATTACAACAATTTATATAACATTTCCTACTTCCATCGGCTTTGTGCTGATTGGCTAAAATGGGGGATGCTAAAAGAAGCAGAGTCACTGGACTATTGTATCCCTTTCTATGATAAACTCTATGCTAGCTACTGCTTTCAAGATTAAGCATTTCACAAGATTTTAAAAGCACATTTATCAATTTATGTTAGTATAAAAAGGAGAAAATCTTTTCTTCTGTTCTTCTGTTGTTCCTCACATATGAGAAATAAATATTGGACAGATTATGTATGATTATGTTCCTTGTATTAACTTTGTAATACTTTGAATAAAACGAAGTAAAAAAAATCACATTTATAGAATTTCCCAGAACTAACAATTTGATTATGTAGTGACACTCCTCTAAGTAAAAGAGATGATCTTACTGGGATTACACTGGACAACACTGAGACTGTTAGACCACATTTTCTGGATAAGTGCAAATGTATTGTCCAGCTATTCTCAGAGTAAGCCATCAATAGTAGATATCTGAAGGTCTGTAGCCCAGGACCACTGGCAATCAGCTGTTTGCTTGGCTGGTGCACTTCTGACCAGAGTGGATTTCTGCTGGGAACAGAAAGCCCTGATCCCATTGTAGTCCTGGTTCGGCAGCACACTGATGCTGTCCAATTGACTATTGAGAGGCAATGATCAATAAGACATCTGTTTACATCTGCATCGGAGACTGCATTTATAGCATCTGGCATAGATATAAAATGAAATCCCAGACAAAATACTGCAGCATACTGCAATATTTAACCCAGGGAAGTTCTATCCATATACCAGAAGCTGGATGGACCACTTTATAGGCAATTGGGCCTGTTCTGCTTCATCTGGGTCCAGCATATGCCAGATCTGGCAGATCTGGGTTTCTGTTTATTTAGCTCCAAGAAGGAGCCAAAAAATGAAAAGAAATAACAGTATTGTGAATATAGCCTAAGCGGTATGTTAACATTTTGCAGGAAAATGTAAGGGCATCAGTCCATGACCTTAAGGGGAAGAAATGTTTGGTGATGCATCAAGAAAATGAGCCAAAGCACACAAGTAAATCAACTAATGAACAGTGGAAAAAGATTTGTGCTTTGGAACAGCGAAGTTAGAGTCCTGACCATAAGCTGTGGCACGACCTGAAGAGAGCTTTGCATGCAAGACATCCCAGAAATATTGATGAACTGAAACACATTTGCAGAGAGAAATGTTTCAAAATTCCTTTGCAATGTTGTGCAAATCTCATTTGCAGCTACAGGAAATATTTTGTGGAGGTGAGTGCTGCTAAAGGGGGATCAAAAGGTTATTAAACTCAAAGATTAATTTACATTTTCTGTGTGCAATGTGGATGTTTATTCAATGCACTCAATAAAAGTCATGAATTATACAGCTGTTTTGTGCTATTACATTGTACATGGCTATCATTTTCACTTATAAAACAATCAGACCATATTTTATTAGTAAACAGTGCAGAAATCCACATAATGCCAAATGGCTCACTTGCTTTTTCTTGCAACTGTATGCTATATTTTTAAATGCTGCAGAACCAGTTTAATAAATACTGAGTTCTATTTCTCTGGTAACACCTGCTGTATTACAGAGAAATGTATTTAAAGTTAATATCTGCAAAATTAAGTAAATAAATACTTTTAGAGGCGTAGTTCTAAAAATGGAATAATATTATTGAAAGTCTCTGAAAAAAGTCACTTCACAACTGAATTGGTGCCTAGAAAAATACGCTTTGGGAATTTTCATGAAAACTCTTAATATTGCTATTAAAGTTTAAGCCTTGTAAGGGCTCGGTCAAAGGAGCGTTTTTTTCGCACAGGTATAGGTACATTTTAAAAACGGCTCTATTAGAACCAATGTTTTCCAATGAAAGCGGTCACGTGTCCATTTTTTTACAAGCACAAAAAATTTGCACCTGCAAAAGATAGGACATGCGAGTGCAAATGCACTCATTCACACTATTTTTATACACACAATGTGCGGTTTTTTTTGCGTGTGCAAAAAAAAACGCTCATCTGACCAAGCCCTTACATTCAAAAATTAAAAATAAAATCACAGAGGTGAATAAAAAAAGGCACAAAGACACAACTATATACAAAATATATACTGCAGCCATGCCAGAGCATCATAATTCTGTGGTAAGTACTGTATGCATAGAGTGTGTAGAGATGTACTAGAACTATTCTACTTTTTATAGTATTAGTGTTTTTTTAAATGTTCATCTCATGACTAGAATAAACATAGTTATTGAGTCCATTCATATACATAGTGGTATAAGTATCACCTGACATACAGTATATTATATGTTAAAGGGGTATTCTGAGCCCACCAAACATTGGTGATAGTGGGGGTACATAATGTATTTAAAAAACCCAGAAAACTCACCTCCCGCTGCTCCCCTGCTAGCACTCACCACTGTTCTGGTCTTCTATTTACATCAGTTGCAGCAGGCCCTTGGGTTGTTGGGTCATGTCCACAGCTAATTCCTCTGCTCAAAAATGTGCCGAATTTCGCCTCATGTGAGAGTACCTACACAAGGTACTACACTAGTAGTCTGATCAAATAGCTTTATACTTTAACTCATTTACAAATGTATGCAAAAAAGGATAAACATTAAAGAGAGTCCCCCATTTAGGAAACATATCAGTACCTAATTAGGGCATCCTGAGTTAATTGCACATAGATCCTCCATTTGGAAAAGTGGTGCAGCTTTTGACGCAGATTTTGCAGCAAACTTGTTGTGCATTTTTTCAGTGGCAGAAAATCTGCGGCAAATCCAACACATGTGAAAATCCTCATAGAATATGTTCACAGGGGAAGAATTTCCATAGGTTTTCTATGCGGACTTTCCACGCGGAGAATCCACGACATTTACGGAAGCAGAAAAGTGCATCCATACACTGCAGAAAAAGATCTGCTGCAGAAATTGACATGCAGTGCAGAATTTAAATCGGCAACATGTCAATTATGGCACCAGATTTTCAATGCAGATTCCATCTCTTCAAATTCTGCACCAAAATCTGCACTAATTGGTGCTGGTTTTGATGCAGATTGTGCACTGCGGACCTGCTGTGGACACTCCAAAGCAAATCCTCCTCATGTTGACATACCCTTAGGGCTTAGTTACACGGGCGTTTTTAGGCGCGTAAAAAAAATTGCGCTGCATGCGTAAAAAAAACAAAGGTGTGATCCTGTCCATTGCCACTCGTATGTTCTATCTTTTGTACGCTCAAATTTTATGCACATGCAAAATTTGCACATGTGACCGCTGCCATTAGAAAGCATTTGTTCTATATAGCGCAAATAATCGCACTTTAAAACGCCCTTGCGACCAAGTCCTTAGTGTGCACCTTTTGCGTCAAAAGGCATTTTTTCAATATGCAACATGCTCTAGGCTACAAAAAAAAACCACCTAAAAAAATATGTCTGTATAGAAAAACAAGAAATGATACCATAAAAGACTGTAAAAAAAGCAATGGATTGAAAAAAAAATCTGCAAAAAGTATGTGTGATGGAAACCTTATATAGGTTTACCTTTGAACGCAGCGCGCAAGAGCGGCTGTGTAAGGGTTCCTCCACACGGGTGTTTGCGTTTTTGAGCGGGTGAAGAACACAGCAATAGGGCAAATGTGCATCTGCTTTGTAAAGTGCGTCGTCGTGCCTTTTTTTCACCCAAATCGTACAAATGTGGCTTAATATGGAAACACAGGTGCATAAAAAAAGGCAAAAAAAGCTGAAAAATAGAACATGCCACGATTTTATGCTATCGCAACAGAGATCACATCGCAGATGTATATGAAACCATTGAAAGACATTGCTTTCAGAAACCTGTATTTTTCCCCTCTCTCGCATTGAGCAAAAAACGCAGTGTGTCAGCGTCCGTGTGGAGGCACTCTAACTAGTTATTCTGAAATGAAATCAGGAAGGATATTTATTAGCTCAGTGTCACCACAGAATGTAGATAAAGAATGAACATTCTTCTCTGTGGCAATAAGGCTGTTCATATGCAATAAATCCTTCAACGGAGATGCAGATCTCTTCATGTATGCAAGCAGAACTAGCATTTCTTTCATGAGAAATAGCAGTGATCCTGTAGGTGGCACTAGGATGTAGGACTTCAGAATACAAGGCTCCTAGAATGCTGTCAGAGTGCACGAGCAATGCACCACTTCGGTTTTCCGCACAACCAACAACAATTTGATTTTAACAAGCAAACAATGTCTGCTACCCGTCTAAAGAGTAGCTCAGTTTCTAGCCCTGTTAGCTTAGAAAAGTCAAACTTGTTGTTGCTTTTTCAATTGACTCCTACAACCAGCAATTAGGGATAATTGAGACACGAGCTATGAAAATGTAATTTTATGAGCTATAACCCAAGGTAAAATTGTATAATGAATGATGTGTACTGCACTGCCCTCCATGTATCTGGATAACAACACATAGGGAGAAAACAAGCCTTTATCTTTGGCAGATTGTTATCGAGTAATCAGAGGAAATGGAACCGAGAATGGGCTTGGCTCTTCTGAGCCACTCAATTTATGGCATTTATTAGCAAACTAAACTGTGTGTTTCTTCTGCATCATAAAGATCAGATAATGTGAGTGTATATCATGGAAATAGACCTCAGGCACAAAGATCCTTCTTATTGCAATATACTCTGCAACAAAACAAAGGGAGATGTTTATTGACTAACATTTCCATTCCGAAAACCTGGGGAAATCCAGTTTATTGAAGCTTCACAAGGCTTATTATAGAGAAGACATATTGAGTTTATTGAGATACTTTTTATAAGTAATGCAGGAAGAGAAAAACCAAGGGAAATATCAAAAGTGGAACACAAGTTTACTTATTCTACATATTTTCATTTTAGTAGCAGTTTTAAAGTTAGTGACCCAAGTGCTACGGAAAAAAACAGTACATGATAATATTAAAAGAATGGAATAAAGAAGGACGGATTCTGCAGATAACATTTCATGTCCAGAATAATGGAAAAACGATCAAGAAGAAAGGGATGGGCACGGCCAGGTAAAAATGGAGGTGCTACAACTGTGCCAAAAGCACTAGTGAAATAGAAACAGAGAGAAGCAACACAGTGTGGCATGTGCACACTGCACATATATCAGCTTTATTATCAAACAGCACTGATTAAAAACAATAAAACAAACTCACAAGGAGACATCAAGGTTAATAAATATCAATAAATGCCACCACATAGCAGCATAGGCTCTTCCCCGTAGCAGACTCCAGCAATGGCTATATTCGGACTAGCATTTTGTCCTTCTGACTGGGTGTGAGTTGGGACTATTTCTGGTATGATACATGATGTCATATTATACAACTGGTATGACACTTGTTCCTATTGATATATACATAGGTACGCTGTTGAAATTCTCATTTGTATTTTGGCAAGTGTAAAATATACACTTACTGACAAATAATGATGCACCCATATAGAAATGTTGGATTGCTGCAAAACACAGCATACAGTTATGTGGCAGGCAGATATGTAAATAATTACAGTTGTGGTCTGATTAGATACTGAGTCTTGCTACCAGAGGCTGTAAAAGTGCTTCCTCCATTGCCCTATACAAGGATTCTCAGAGGCTACTTTTGTGTAGTGTGCCTCTTGTTGAGAGCAGGGGGATATCTAAAGACTCAGAGCCCGGGTGCAAGAGTTCAACTTGGGCCCGCCTCCTCCACCTGTACCCGTACCCATACCTAAACCGTGCTGCGTATGGATGCAAAAGACATTTATATACATGATCTAGCCCCTTCACATAAGCTTTCAAAACATGACTCATTTCCTGGACTAGCCACTTAGGCTGGGTTCATGTTTTTTGCTGCAATTTTTAACCACAATTAAAAAACATGAAGAAACTGCATATACTATCAAAAACTGCATATGGATTTTAAAAAAAGCATGCAATTTATGTAAACCGCATACAGGTTTTTGATGCATTTTTTTAATCGTGTGTAAAGTGTGCAATCATATACAGGTGATACCCAGGTCATACTGACAAGCTCCATATCACTATATACAGGATGTATAATTTAAACTAGATGTACATATATAATTATGTGTATCTTTTGTATATAATTATATATATGTGGAGCTGGTATAAGTTATACATCTCCTGTATATAATGATATAGACCATGCTGGTATAACCTGGGTATCTCCTGTATATAATTTATATATGTATACAGCTGGTTATACCAGCTATACATAGATGATTATATGCAGTACATACCTTGTTATACCACATGGTCCACTACCCTTGTTTGCTATCAGACACCACCAGCCGGACCAATCACGTGTCCAGCAGTACACTGATAGACTGCAGTGGTGACGAATCAGAATTTCAGTCTCTCAATGGTATGGAGGACTGTGAGCTGGTTGAGTCTGCAGTGCGGAATTGGCTGCTGGTTGCCCCAGGTAACTGCCCTCCCCTCCATGAGCACCACCCACAGCTGGCCCGCGGCGATAAAACAGTATATGGCAGGGAGCCGCATGGAACCCCCTAGCTAAGGAGCGCACCATAGGGTAAACAGGCTCCAAACGTCCCAGACAGACTACTAGTAGAAACGATCATTTGCGCCCCTTTCTAAGGTGGTATAGAGACGTTCTTTGCTCTAGACGCAGAGGATGCCCCCTTGTTACGTCACAGCCCTTGGGTACAGGAGCGTCTTTTAAATTATATGGTTTCCCAGAATAAACATATATGATACACATTGATATGTGTATTGTGTATTCCACCTTCACGTACCATCTCCTGCATGGGACTTGATATTTTGTTGCTATGTGGTGGTATTTATTGATGTTTATTGGCATTGATGTCTCCTTGTGAGATTGTTTAGTGCTTTTAATTTGCATTATTTTTTAAAGAAAGTTAACATATATGAGAAGTATTCCCACCGCATACAGCACTGCTGCTTTATTTTTTTTATTTCAACAGAAAAGAAATAGCGCTACTGTGAAGCCAGTCTAAAGGCTAAATTAGACAGGACGAATATCAGGCAAACGATGCCCGACACTCATCCCCACACATACTAGCTCTCGTGCTGCTGCATGGGGTTCACAGCGGGGAGGCTGAAGGAGATTTCTCTCCTCGCTCTCCCCCACCCCTCTCCTTATTGACTTAACATAGCGGCTGTTCAGTACTAAATGGCTGCTATTTACACTGAATGATCAGCAATTTATGCTGCATAAACGATGGACAATGAGCTAATCGCTGACCGTTCAGTTAAATATCAGCCGTTCAGTACTGAATGGCTGCTATGTTAAGTTAAAGGGGTTGTCCCGCGCCGAAACAGGGTTTTTTGTTTTTTCAATAGCCCCCCCGTTCGGCGCGAGACAAACCCGATGCATGTGTTGAAAATAAAAAACAGATAGTACTTACCCGAATCCCCGCGCTCCGGTGACATCTTACTTACCTTGCGAAGATGGCTGCCGGGATCCTCACCCTCGGTGGACCGCAGGTCTTCTGTGCGGTCCATTGCCGATTCCAGCCTCCTGATTGGCTGGAATCGGCACACGTGATGGGGCGGAGCTACGAGGAGCAGCTCTCTGGCACGAGCGGCCCCATTCAACACGGAGAAGACCGGACTGCGCAAGCGCGTCTAATCGGGCGATTAGACGCTGAAAATTAGACGGCACCATGGAGACCAGGACGCCAGCAACGGAGCAGGTAAGTGAATAACTTCTGTATGGCTCATAATTAATGCACGATGTGCATTAATATGGCCATACAGAAGTGTATACCCCAACTTTGTTTTGCGGGACAACCCCTTTAACGGAGAGGTGTGGGAAGAATGAGGGGAGAAATCTCCTGCAGCCTTTCCGCCCCCTGCTAGCTGCTCTGTCATAGAGCCAGCAATACTAGTGATACAGCTAGCGAGTGTATGTGGGGATGAGTGTCGGGCATCGTTTGCCCAATACTTGTCCCGTCTAAATGGGCCTTAAGTCACTCTTTCAATTAATCCAGTGTTACAAAATCTACAACAATTTACAATTAAGGGAAAAAAGTGTTTTTTTTAGAACCAGCTCTAGACCAGATGCAAGCCACACATAGACAGCAGTGATAGCAACTGTTTCATGAAAGTTGCAGCACATAGAAAGTCTTGATTTGCACAAACATGCATATTTGTAAGGATGTGGACTGATGTCCCACAATTAGTGTATATCAATACAAATACCTGGAGGACCAAATTCATTAAGAAACTATAGCAGCAAGTGTTATTACAGTGAAATGGTTTCCCGTGTTTTTAGCATGGAGCGCAGATCCTCAATTCTCCACATGATTAGGCTCTCATGTCACTGGTAGATCCAACCTCATGGAACAGTATATGACTGTGTATGTTACTCTGGTCCTCTACCAGGTACTCACTCACTACCTTGGGGGTGTATTTGCTTAAGTCACTTTATTTCTGCGCTGGGCATGGAAGATTGAAAGCTGAGCTTACCTGACAAGGGCAAGGAGGCAAAATCAAGATGCAGATAACAAATAAATGGGACCCAAACAAACCCAGTAATTCCATTAAATGCATATGTTACATACTTTTAAGGGCTACACATTCAGACTACATATGTCATGTATTGCATCTATACATTCTGCAACATGCCTTGCTAATCATGTTCAGACACAACAGCAAGGACAATCACCTGTCTACTCATCTGCTACCAATCAATAGAAGGAGCTCAGAAAATTGGAGTTTGAAATGCCTGTGTCTTTGAGCTAGGCAGGTAGCCCTGAACACAAGATTGAGAGACAATAGTCCTCACAGAGAGTAATTACCTGAGGCCCCCTACTTGTCCCTGTTCTCTGCTCTTGACACGTTTTCATATTGTTCTCCTTTGTTCCCAGTTTCTGCTCTAATTCCCTTTCCTAGTTTCAATAGCATTGATACTTACATTGCTAGAACTTCTTGTTGGTTTACAGTTAGGCCTCTTTCACACAGGCAATGGGATTGTACGCTGGCCACATTGTAGCCGAAAATCACATCAATGAAGAATAGTCCTGAGACTAACTAGCATTTTCTCGTCCATTTAGCATGGAATTCCGTCAGGTAGCAGAAATTCTCGGGAATGACTTCTAAAGCCTAAATAGAGCCTGCTGTCTCCTTTTCCAAGCACCAGTCGCAAGTAAACTCCCTCCCCCTCCCTTTTTTTCAGCTCCCATGGGAGTCTATAGGAAATTGAGGTGTTTTTCATCAAAAGATAACTCAAGACCTATTTTTAGACGCAGCTTGAAAAATCGGTGACCGAAAATGGTAGCCAATTTTAACATTTTGACAGCGCAATTTTTTCAAGCACCCAAAAATTGCTCATGTGAATGAATCCATTGGAATCCAATGCCTCACATGGTCGCGATTCTGGGCTGATGTTTTATCTCTTAAAAATGCTTGTGGGAATGAGGCCTAACAGGAAGTCCAGGCACGTCATTTATAGGAAAACTGGCACCAAGCTCATGCTGTCTGAACCATAGGCAGCTTGAACCCAGAACATATCTGCACCGTGCCCCCATGTAAGTGTTATTCTGCCACACTGCAGCGCTTCAGAATAAACACACTTTTGAATGATGTCAGCTGCTGCTGTAAATTACAGCAAATGTGGCAGACCATGAGTGTTCATACCTCCTATCCTTAAGCCCCACTCACAGTTTAAGGCTGCATTCAGACGACCGTCTCTCGCTGCAGGGGGAGGAGGCTGGAAGAGCCGGGAGCAATGCTCTGAGCTCCCGCCCCCTCTCTGCCTCCTCTCCACCCAACCCCTCTCCGCCCCTCTGCACTATTTGCAATGAGAGGAGGCGGAACGGGGGCGGGGCTAAGTTTCGGGAATTAGCTCCTCCCCTGTCCCGGCTCTCCTGCAGAGAGAGACGCCGTATATTGGCTGGGCGTGAAAACCCAGCCGATTCACTGTCGTCTGAATGCACCCTAAGAAAGTTAGGGGACCGACATAAAACATAAAAAAGTCGTATAGTTTGGCTCAGAAGATAGATGCCAAAATGTGTGATTTTCTACACTATGAAAAAATATGTACACAGAAATAAGTAAAAAAATATTGCAAAATAAATTACAGCTAGAGAAAAAAACACACCTCCCAAGCCAACCAAACTGTTGCTATAGCAGTCCGCAATCTGAGAATACACAAATGATATATTAAAAAGAATAAAATATACATTATTTATACATTATTTTTGCAAATGTAAATGAAGAATAATAAATTTTAAAAACAAAATAATTGTATTACTTTTTGTGGACATTAGTCCTAATAAAGCAACATAAAAAAAAGAGAAAAAAACTATAAAAAAGGTATTTTAAAACAGGCTTATGAAAAAAAATACCACAAAAATTATTTTAACAGGTAGCCCAATAAAAAAACTTAGGACAGTTAAACCATCAGATGTGCAAAATTACTTTATAAAAGCCCGGTCATTTAGGGCTAAAACACTCTGATTGTTAAGGGATTAAATTAAGAGAGGTGCTGAAGACTGTAAGCCATCGTTGGTGCTTAGGCTTTAAAGGTAATGTTCCATGTGCGGTGGATATGCACCACCAATTGCTAATGTTCTCTGTTGGTAAATAGACTATTTACGTTCAGTGTGAATTGGTCTTTTCAATAACTCTGGGCTTCTATTTCTTCCAGAAGGCAGCAGAGAAGTTCTTATAAATCACCATAATGTGAATTGAGGGCTGTGAATAAAAATAGGTTTGAATTTCCCAGCTAAATTATCAATGTAGTGGTTTATTAAGTACAGGCTATGTAGAACCTGAAGTGAGGAAATACCCCTTCCCTTGCACTGGAGAGGTTTTACAGCTTGGGTGATTAAATTGCCATTCAGTCTGTTCAGCATGCAGTTCAACCTGGCTAGCATGCTAATGAATCCAGCCAATACGTTCCATGGCTGTACGTTGCACCTTGGAGAAATTCCATTTGAGGGAGCATGGGACCGGAGGTACTGCAAAACAAACCTTGCTCATATGCAAGTGATACACTGATAGTGTTCTGTCTAATTTTTGTGCCTGAGAAAACTTGATGGGCAATGATCACATGAAATGCTGCTGCACTTCTTGTACAACACATGAAGCATACAGTAGGCATTTACTATATCTCTCCTGAAAACCAGGTTCATGTGCAGGAATGGGTACTTGGACCTATGAAACCGATAGAGAGGGTGTCAGGGCTATCTGGCTAGTTGGCCTTGGTGTCACAGCCCGAGACCGATGGTGGGCAATCCCAGCATAGGGGCTATTACCTGCAGCATCAGGAGTACTGTAATAGCCTCAGTCACAACTTCCCCTGGATGGAGTTTGTTGAGAATAACCATATGGTGAGTCCATGCTGCAAATGTTTCTTTATTGCTCGCCATAGTGCTCTATCGGTAGAACACAACAATGTTGGGTCAGCAGCTTGAGGTATCTTTCCCACTGTTCAGTCGCTAGAGCTGACCCTCCTTTAAAGACACAGTTCATGACATGTAAAGTCCAATGTCTTGATGGTCCAGAACAGTCAACTTCGGGGACCTTGTAGAGGCCTTGCTTGATTCCTTTTTACTTTGTTTCACACATTTGTTCTTCTTCCTGTTGCTCTCCAACTGCATCCCAGAGGGATACCTGCTCCGCCTTTTATCAGTCCCCTTTTCTTCTTTCCTCTTGCAAGAGTTAAGTTCCTTTTACATGGGACAACCTGTTGGGCGCAGATGTCCAATAAGCCATCCCAGAAACAATCATCGCTGAGGCAGAGTGAGCCAGAGATATTTCCTCTATTCACAGTAAACAGTCAGTCATTCATAGACGGATGTGTAAAGTGAACGATGACTAATAAGAGAATTAATTATTATTCATCGTTCAGTTTGGGCATGCATTTACACTGAACAAGAATCGTTCAGATTCTCCCTGCACTGTGGGAGTCTGAACGATTTATCTTCCCGAGTAAGAGGGCCCCTAAAATACCAAAAGCCCCATTCTAGGATACTCTGTAAGAACTTTTACAGTAACAAGTATCAATTAGCAATCAAGAATATTAACCCTGCTCAGGAACCGGTTTCACACACAACAACAAACAGGCGGGGTGCTCCCCCACTACAATGGTAGAGTATGAGGAAGATCTGCCAACTCTCCAATCAGTATTCTAGAGAGCTGATTGAAAGGTGCTGTATAGTTGGATCCCTATTAACCCATCTGTGTGCCTGAGGCCTCTTTCACATGACCTTATACGTTTTTACTCTTGTCTGAATGCCGCTAAAAATCATGTGAATGAAGATAGCCACAATTAAGTCCCGGTCTAAATTAGCATTTTCTCGTCCCTTCACACTGCAATGTATCGGCAAAGAAATACGCTGCAGCGCAGAAATCCCTCGGTCACCAGAAATTCCCAGAATTACTATTAAGGCTTAAATAGAGGCAGCTGTATTCTTTTCCCAGTGGGTAAGCAGCTAAGTTCCCTCCTCCTCCTTTTTTTTTAGCTCCCAGAATAGCCTATGGGAGCCTCCAGCGTTTCTCGGTAAAAGACAGGGCAAGACCTATCTTTTCACAAGCTGTACAAAATCGGTCACTGATGTGCTATTTTTTTCCGGTCATGATTTTTGTTCATCTGAAGGAATACATTGGAAACCAATGCTTCAGATGGTCGCAATTTTTTTACACAGCTAAATAGCTGTGTATATACGATTGTGTGAATTAGGCCTGATTTATATCCCTGTTTAAAGTGCAATTGTCTAATGATAGTTGCTTTTTGAGGGCTCAGTCACATGGGCACATCTGCCGGTCATGTGTTCTTTTTGCCGATGGTGCGGATAGTCGTCCATATCTGCAGTGCTGCCGTCTTATCCTGCAGGAAGACGGGCGCATCGGCGCCCGGAGGCTCCCGTGTGACTGAGCCCTAACTGTAATTTAGTTTTCAGTACAGAAGTATTGCTAATCCCATTTTAACCGTGTACAGACAGATGGAGAGATAGCAAGACACGAGAAGGGAATCGTTGTACTTTCTCTACACCAATGCAAGTCCAGCTCAACACTGATGCTGCAAGGCATAGAAACTAACCACTTAGCCACCCTGCAGTGAAATTGTGTATCACATCATAAATAATGCAGGAATTTGGAATCTTGAATCATTCTAATATATTTTCTACATTGCAGGACTAACGTATAGATACTACGGCCAAAAAATAAAAAACAGAAGAGTGGTTGAAATGAAATAAGAACAATACTGTAAGTAGTCGTGATAAAGAGGTTTTACCTGTGCGTTCACTGATATATTATCTTCACACTGTAGAACAGAGGACACTTTAATGTACTGTTTTACTGTAGATTTACCACTAAAGCCTATACAGCAATGGGCATTCAGTGACTATAAAACAAAAGCAGCTTCTTACTACATTAGGGTAGATTATTGATCCAGACTGAGGAATGCGGGAAATTTATTTGCGACAGGAAAAGGAAATCTTGTGTTACATTGTACAGAATGACTGGAGATAATTGCACAGTATTAATATTGTGCTTGATATACATTGATAAAAATTGTTATCCAATCCTCCAGAGTTTTGGGAATGACAGAGAAACAATCATGCAGAGCATACCACAACGGAATTTGTGAATTTAGTATGGAAAACAGTCGCATTATGAACAAGTTAGATTATTAAATCATCTGTAGCTAAATTGATCTCAGAGTGGAGCATCACTTCTCTGCATCATGTTCTGTAAGGTATAGACCACCTTAATAAGTGCTTTGTTCAGGTTGAAAACACACAAAATATAAAAATCTTTGGTCTTCCTACTTTGTGTTAGGCTAGGTAATACTAAGGAATTGAAGATAATAAAATTCCCTAATTACTAATAAATTGGAGAAAGCTAAAAACTAGAAAGAACATTACTTATTTGAGTGACAAGAAGTACATACTTAGTGGGACCTGCTTTGGCCCTAATGTTATCAAATGCACCCTGTGACATACTTTCTACTAATGTCTAATACACTTCATCTAGTATTTCCCTCCATTCATCCTGCAAACATCTGGTGAATTATCTCAAAGAAGATGGAGGCTGTTTGTATGTCCCAAAGATATTTAGTAGGATTCAGGTCAAAACTCTGTGCAGGTCAGTCTAATTGTGGAACATCAACATCCTCTACCCAACACAAAACTGTGGGGGATTTGTGACAAGGTGCATTGTTTTTTTGAAAGTATTGCTGACCATTGCTGGGTAGAGGATATTGCAGGAAGATTGCTGGTATTAGCGGGGTATAGCTGCTTGGAGGACACTGTGTTGTACACTTAGTAGTATCTTATAGGTTATGTATCTTTACTACAATTCTTGACTTTTAGAAGTTTGAATGTGGACATCAACTGACAACATGGAAAAGGAGAGGAGCCATATGGTCAGCTGCAACGTATGCTGTATGTTTACAGACCTACCAGAGGAAAAGCCAAACTTCACCTGCCATAAATGCAAGCTTGTGTCTCTACTGGAGGAAAAAGTGCAAAGTCTTCAGGAGAGAATAGCTAGTCATTAAGGAAGGTGAGTATTTCCTTGACAGAGCAGAATAAAGTCTTCAAAGTACAAAAGAAATGTCCAGTGTGCCTGCAGAAGCAAAGGAATGGATGCATGTGACCCAAAGAAGCAGGAGGATCAGGAGTCAGCCAGCATCCATACTGCTCAGGAACCAGTACTAGGTTCTCACACAGGGAGGCCTGGTAATGGTTCCTGAGCAAAAAGAGCAAGAAATGACTTTACTCACAAAGAACAGAGTAGAGGAAAAAGAGGTACAGCAAGAAATGACTCTACCCACAAAGAACTGTGTAGCATGCACATACAGTCTTCTTAAAAGGAGAAAAAAAAAGTCCTGTTGTGAAGAAGAAAAGGAGAGTGGTGGTTGTAGGGGATTCCCTATTGAGAGTAACAGAGGCCGCTGTCTGCAGACCTGACACCTCATGAGAGGTGTGCTGTGTTCCAGGTGCACAAATCAAAGATGTGTCTGATAGGCTGTACAGAACACCACCCATTCCTAATACATGTAGGGACAAATGACACTGCAAAAAAGGATCTTATAAATATTTGCAGAGACTTTGAAGAAGGTGAAGGAACTAGGAGCACAGGTAGTCTTCTCATCCATCCTCCCAGTGGATGACCATGGAATAAGAAGATAGAACAGGATTCTAGAGGTGAACATCTGGCTACGTCGATGGTGCCATCAGCAAAGATTTGGATTTCTATACCATGGAGTGAATCACCTATGCGATGGATTGCTTGCTAGAGACGGGTTGCACCTAACAAAAACAGGTAAGCATATATTTGGTGGGCGCCTTGCTGCACTCATTAGGAGAGCTTTAAACTAGAACAATATAGGAAGGGAAGTGAAAGGCCAGGTAAAGATATACAGCTAATTACTACATTTGAGAACCTCGCTATTAGAAGTGGAAAAAAAGAACAAAGACAAAAAATTCTGAAGGAAAGTAGAGGACCAAGAGACACGGATCACAAACTAAAATGTTTTTACACAAATGCCCAGAGCATGGGAAACAAACAAGGAGAATTGGAACTCCTAACACAAGAAGAGAAATATGATGTCATAGGCGTCATGGAAACATGGTGGAATGATACACATGATTGGAATACAAGGCTTGAAGGATACAACTTATTTATAAGAAACAGACCTAGCAAGCAGAAGATATTGATGAACTTTTTCTACATAAAATGGCCAAGCTCTCAAAAAAGCATGACATAGTGATTATGGGAGATTTTAAATATCCAGACATTTGTTGGGAATCTCTCTCAGGTAAAAGTAATGGATCCAACAAATTCTTATCCGCTCTTGCTGACAACTTTATCTTCCAAAAGTAGAAGAGAAAACAAGGTGATCTGCTATCTTGGTCCTAATTCTTACTATCAGGGAGGGAATAGTTGAGGAAGTAAGAGTGGCTGAGACCTTAGGAGGCAGTGATCATGTTATCCTTGAATTTGGATAAAAAAGGAAGGAAGACCCCAGATCTCAAGGTTGGATTTCAAAAATTTGAATAACAGGGGGAAGAAGATCTGAGAAAACTCAGACTAAAAGGTTGGATTTCAGAAAGGCAGATTTTAATGAACTCAGAAAGAGAGTAGGAAAGATCCAAAAGATGGATGTTCTTACGGAACAGAAATGTCTAAGAAGGTTGGGAAATATTGCAAAATGAGATTCTCAAAGCACAATTGTTAACCATCCCTAAAAGAAGGAAGAATGGGAAGTAGAGATGAGCGAACATACTCGGTAAAGCGATATACTCGAGAGAGCATCGCCTTTTTCGAGTACCTGCTGGCTCGTCCCTGAAGATTCGGGGGGCCGCGGGGGTGAGCGGGGGGTTGCGGAGGGGATCGGGAGGGAGAGAGAGAGAGGGATCTCTCACTCTCCTCCTTGCTCCCCCTCGCTGCCCCGCGCTGCCCCCGACCCCCGCGCCCTCCCCCTTCAGGGAAGAGCCAGCAGGTACTCGAAAAAGGCGATTCTCTCTCGAGTATATTGCCTTACCGAGTATGCTCCCTCATCTCTAATGGGAAGCATTTAAAGATTCCAGGATGGATGAACACAGAACTTGCACACATGCTAAAAAGGAAGAAAAATATGTTTGTCAAATGGAAAGAGGGGAAAATATCTAAAGAAGAATATAATACAGTCTGCAGAAACTGTAGAGCAAATGTCAGAAAAGCTAAAGATAATAAGGAATTGAGGCCTACAACAGAGGCCAAAAGCAATAAAAAAGGATTTGGGGGGTATGTCAAAAGCAAAAGAAAAGTGAAAGACTCTACTGAATTTTTACAAGATGAAAATGGTGAATTTGTTAAGAGTGATGTTGAGAAGGCCGAACTTTTAAATTCCTGTTTTTTATCTATTTTCTCTCAGAAAGAAGATGGAACATCAATTGATCTTCCATGTGCTATTGGGGGAATAAAAGAATGCAGGCTGTCTATAAGCAGAGAGATGGTGAGGGAACACTTAGCTAACTTAAATGAATTCAAGTCTCAAGGTCCAGATGAATTACATCCTATGATACTAAAGGAAGCAGCGGAGGTAATTGCTGAACCACTTGCCATAATCTTTGAAAATTCCTGGAGAACAGGAGAAGTCCCAGAAGATTTGAAAGGGCAAATGTTGTCCCTATCTTCAAAAAAGGGAAGAAAGTGGATTCAGGAAACTACAGGCCTGTGAGCCTGACTTCTATACCGGGAAAGATCTTTGAACAAATTATTAAACAGCATGTATGCAAGTACTTGGATAAAAATGGAGTCATTAACCAGAGCCAGCATGAATTTATAACAAACAAGTCATGCCAGACAAATCTAATTTCCTTCTATGACAGAATCACCAACTGGGTTGATCAGGGAAATGTGGTGGATATAGTATATCTTGACTTTAATAAAGCATTTAACAAAGTATGTTATGGCATACTTATTAAAAAATGACCAAATATGGGATTGACAAGGCAATTGTTAGGTGGATTCAAAACTGGCTGAGTGATCGTACTCAAAGAGTGGTCATAAATGACTGCACATCCCAGTGGAATAATGTATCAAGTGGGGTACGACAGGGCTCTCTCCTAGGCCCAATGTTGTTCAACATTTTTATAAATGATCTGGAGGAGGGAATTGATGAGAAACTGATCAAATTTGCAAACGACAGAAAGCTAGGAGGGATAGCTAACACTAGGGAAGAGAGAGAGTATTCAAAAAGATCTAGAAAAGCTTGAACAGTGGGAGGTGACTAACAGAATGGTATTTAACAAGGAGAAATGCAAGGTCCTACATTTGGGCAAGAAAAATGAAAAAACATACGGAATGGGAGGAATTAGGCCAAGCAGCAGCTCATGTGAAAAAAACTTGGGTATACTAATAGATCATAGACTGAACATGAGTCAACAATGTCATGCAGCAGCCAAAAATGCAAGCACAATTCTGGGATGTATTAAGAGAAGCATCAAGTCTAGATCCTGTGAGGTAATTATCCCTCCTCTACTCTTCCTTAGTCAGACCTCATCTGGAATACTGTGTCCAGTTCTAGGCACACCACAGCAAGTTCAGAGAACAGTTACCAAGATGGTGAGCTGTGTGCAAATCATGTCCTATGAGGTATGGTTAAAGGATCTGGGAATGTTTTGCTTGCAAAAAGAAATCTTAGAGGAGACTTAATAGCTGTCTACAGATATCTGAAGGGCTGTCACAGTGCAGAGGGATCGGCCCTATTCTCATTTGCACGAGGAAAGACTAGAAGCAATGGGGTGAAACTGAAAGGGAGGAGACAGATTAGATATTAGAAAAAACTTTCTGACAGTGAGGGTGATCAATGAGTGGAACAGGTTACCACGGGAGGTGGTGAGTTCTCCTTCAATGGAAGTGTTCAAACAAAGGGTGGACAAATATCTGTCTGGGATGATTTAGTGAATCCTGCACTGAGCAGGGGGTTGGACTAGATAACCCTGTAAGTCCTTTCCAACTCTACCACTCTATGATTCCCAGAATATTGACACATTCTCGGCAGCATATTATTGTCTAGAATGTCAGGTATTACTCCATGTTCACAGTTCTTGCCTCTGCAACAAGTGGACCAAAACCATGCCATGTAAAACATCTCCATACCATAATGGAACCTGTACTGTACTTAACTGTTGGCACAACACACTTAGTCAGAAGGTGTTTTCTCCAGGCATCCTCCTCACCTAGGTACATCTATCTGATCTGAAGATGGAATAGCGTGATTCGTCACTCCTTGGAATGTTCTTCCATTGCTCAAATATCCAATGACAATGCTCATTGCGCCTTTGAAGATGGGCTGATGCATTGCACATTGCGATGGACGGCTTGTGTTCAACGACATTACTCATATATCCAATAACAAGCAGTTGCCATCACAAACTATAGCTGCCACCTCCAAGGGTCTGCATTTTATATGGCAAGGTTTATGGCACATGACATGCTAATAAGACACAATCCATTTTACTAATAGGGGTGCCCAAATACTTTTAGTTGAATAGTGTACAATTAGGAGTCAGTTCCTGGAGCAATGTGTAAGTTTATTGGTGCACATTTATTTCCCAAATTAGAAATATGGACATTTAAGGGGTAAAAAAGGGCAAAGGGACTTGGGTTGAAAGTAGTAAATGTTGCTCCAAAAGAGGGACAATTGGAAGGTACATAGTGCATGACTACATTAAACAATGTAACAAAAACTTTCAACCCAGGATGGTTGATAATTGTAGGATACAAGTTTAAGTTTTTCTCTTACACTATCTGATTCTTGTCTGGATGTAATGAGTGACAATTGACAGGTATGTTGATTGGCGCTTGCTAGCTTTTCATTTTACATGGCCTGAGTATCATTGCTATGGGGATGAACAATAGTTAGTAAGAATTCATTACTATGTTCTGGCTGTACATCTCGTCATTCACACAGGGAGATGCACAGCCAATCGGCAAGCATTTTTATGTTTGCTGAAAATCTACTTGTTTCTACTATGCAGCTTAGACTCTACTTCTACTCTAGCTTCTACTTAGACTCAGCATACAAATGTATAATATATTAATAATCTTTATTTGTATAACGCCAACTTATTCCGCAGCGCTTTCAAGCACGGGAGATCACAGACAATATAACAATTACATGTGATATACAATCAATTTGTGCAGAGGCATCTGAGAAATGGCTGGATAAAAAAATGAGCCTAGCTACCGCATTTAGTACGGATTGGAGAGTGGAGAGTCTGGTGTGGGATAGGACAATGAATAGCAAGTTGCAGTAGTTGAGTTGGGAATGGATTAGTGTGACAAGTGTCTTTAGCGTGTCCATGGTGAGGAACGGATGGAATTTAGCAATATTTCTGAGGTGCAGGTGGCATGTTTGGGCCAGAGATTGTCTGTGGGGGATAAAAGAGAGGTCAGAGTCCAGAGAGACCCCCAGGCAGTGGGCGTGCTGTCTGGGGGTTATGATGGTGCCAGACATTGGAATGGAGATGTTGGGGGGAAGTTAGTTGGAAGTCGGAAAGACAAGAAGGTCTGTTTTAGAGAGGTTATGTTTGAGAAAGAGGTAGGATATAGTATTAGAGAAAGTGGACAGACAGTCGTGATATTTTGAAGGAATGGTTCAGAGATGTCACGGGAGGAGGTGTATAGCTGGGTGTCCTCAACGTAGAGATGTTTATTGGAGGCAATATTTGCAGATGATTTGTCCAATTGGGGCTGTGTGGATAGGGAAGAGAAGGGGACCAAGGACATGGCCCTGGGGGACCCCGACAGCGTGAAAGAGTGGTCAGAGACGTAAGAGGGGAAGCAGGAGAGAGTAGTGTCCTTTAGGCCAATAGAGCAGAACATAGTGAGAAGGAGGTCATGGTCAACAGTATCAAATACAGCAGAGAGGTCAAGGAGGATTAGTAGGGAATAGTCGCCTCTAGACTTTGCCGTCATCAGGTCATTTGTTACTTTTGTGAGGGTGCTTTCGGTCAAGTGTAGAGGGTGGAAACCGGACTGGAGGGGGTCGAGGAGAGATTTGTCAGAAAGAAAGCGTGTGAGACTAGGCGTTATTGTAATTTGGAGATGAAAGGGAGGTTTGAGACGGGTCGGTGGTTGGCAGCGTCGATCGGGTCAAGGGTCATTTTTCTTAAGCAGAGCGGATAAGATGGAGTGTTTAAATGAGGAGAGAAGATGCCAGAGGTTAGAGAGAGGTTGCAGACGGTGATGAGGTGGGTAATGCCAACTGGGGAAAGGGACTGGAGGAGGTGAGAGAGGAGAAGTTTGCTAGCACAGGTGGTGGGGCGAGCAGCAGAAAGCAGCTTGGAGACTTCACATTTTACAGTCAGATGACTTGCAGATAACTGCCATTTGTTGAACCACAAGTCTAAGCATATCCGGCCTAACACTACCCCCCCTGTCTACTCGTCTTCCTAAAAGCAAGCTGTCTTTGAACTGCAGATGATAGAGAGAAAAGCAAAAAACACCCTTGAATAGCATAGATCAATTTGATGTAGAATAGGAAAAAAACCTTATTGATTCTTTACTGGCAGTTGGTCCCTAGATTCCCAGATTAACATTTCACCAGTGGTCTTAGATATTGTTATAATACACTGTGCCATTCCAGGAACATTTCCGTTTTGATACATGGATTCCTCCAGTAACATTGTAGCAAAAAAAAACAAGGCACACTCCAAAAGCAATGCAACCCCTGTCTGAGCTAACATTTCACTTCACATAGGAAACTTTCTCAACCTTGACTCCCGCTACCATATGCCCTAACATAAAGACAACCTCATTAAGGTAGCTGTGCATCATTTGCTTAAAATGTCTGAGGAATAAGTTTCAGGATGTCATATCTTAGAAGGATTCAAAGGATGTGTCATAGCAATATAAATGTGAGGCAACAGTGGCAACATCTCTACAGCAATATTTTCCATTAAAGTTTTTTTTTACTTATTAAATCATTTTTATTAAAGATTTTGTAATTTTTAAGCAGTGCCCCCATAACCACCCCACCCCCGCCTCCCCTCAAAACCCTTCTCCCATTTGTAACAGCCAGTTCAATCCAAGTCAGAAATAAGAAAAAAAAAAGAAAACTAAATATGTTTCAGTCTTTAAGTACTGCTTCCACTGCGGACAAGTCACAAATATCCAGGTTGCTCTGTTCTTAAGTTCTCATTATGTGTTCTAGTTTTTCAGGGCATATTGAAAATCCAGACGTTAAACATTTGAGTGATAGGCATCGACACCCCCTCCCCACCCTCCACATATTCAGCTGAATATCAGGTTTGCCATCCGACTACAGTTCAGAGCATTGCATCAAAGCTTTCTAATAATGTCTTGAATGAACAAGGCCCAAGATTCATATTTAAGTTGGGAGCGCAGCAATCTGCAAAGTGTTTCTATATGGTAAACCTTAGACTAACATTCATTTTTTAATGCATTGTGGACTTACGCATGATAAAAAAAACAAAGCACAGAAGGTGATTGTTGTTTTTAAACATTCCCTCTGTTTGACCCAGTTTTAATATCTTATCACAGAGGATAAGACACTTGTCAACCACAAAATGTTACTTCTTTTTTCGTACTGTTAGAAGTGCCATAGCAATATAAAATGAGGCAATGGTGGCAACATCTCCAAAGCAATATTTTCCATCAAAGCTTTTTCATAATGTCTTGAATGAATAAGGCCCAAGATTCATATTTAAGTTGGGAGTGCAGCAATCTGCAAAGTATTTTTATATGGTATATCTTAAAGCAACATTCATTTTTTTAATGCATTGGTGGGGTGGGGGGTGTTTCATGATAAAAATACAAAGCACAAAAGGTGATTGCTGGATAAGTCACTTGTCAACCACAAAATGTTGCTTCCTTTTTCTTAGTATTAAGGTAACCTTGCTATTCTGCTACAGTTTTACTGTTTACGCTGTTTATGCATTACATGTATTGTTTTTATATTAAAACAATAAGGCCAGGTTTACGTCTATGCTGGAACCTCCGTTTAGCGCTTTTTCTTCCGGTTAAATTCCGGACAGCCGAGTGGAAACCCAACAGACTCCATTATAGTCAATGGGGTCCGTTCAGGGATGTTTGGTTCCATCATAAGACGGACCCGTTCGATCAAGGGATTCCCCTTTCTTGCTCCCCAAAAGATGTGAAAGCAGCCTAAGATCGAGTTATACTTAAGTAGTTTTCATTTTCAATTGACCTCCCAATGATGGCCTCCTAATGTTTAACCCTTTCCAATCCAATTTATATCCTGGTTTTCCCAGGAGGCTTACTCTTTTTCTGCCGTTATACAACGGCGCTATCTGCTGGCTAAAGCCAGTACTGCATGAGGTGACACATTGGATAGGCTCTGACAGCAGAGAGGCTGGCAATATACAGTAAGAGAACCCTGACGGACGTCTTCTAACATCGGAGCTGTATAGCCCTAAATCATGATGTCTTCAGAGGTCAGACAGTGGATTGGAAAGGGTTAACTGTAATTAATGGAAATGAATCATTTGTATTTTAAACAAAAAAAAAATATTGGGTGTAAATAAGCTTTGTGAACTCATCTGAAAACAACATAATAATACAAGGCCACACTACAGTCTGTGTATGAGACATACATTTAGATTGAAAGATAAAATTGTAATGCATTCTGGGAGATCAGGGGGAGCTTTGAGAATGATTTTCCTGATCTCTGAGAATGGGGTTGGTTTCCTATCCTTGGCACTAACTATAGATGTAGCAACTTTAACTTGACACATACTACAGTAAAGAGATATTCCTGTTCCAATAAGTTATTCCCTATGCACGGGTCAGGTGATAACTAGCTTATCGGTGGGGTCTGACTGCTGGGACTCCCACTAATCATGAGAACGGGGACCTGATTGGTCCCCGAATTAAGGAAGTGGAGGTTGAGTAGTACAGAAAGCACAGGTTGGACAGGTGAACTGTGCTCTATTCATTTCGATGAGAGTGATAAAGATTCCCAAGTGGACCTCTACAGATCTAGCTATTCCCTATCCTTTAGATGGCAATAACTTGTTTGAACCAGAATACCCCTCTAAATACACAGTTGCAACAAACTTTAAATCAATACTTAACACAACAAAAGTTGAGTTTAAAGATGCTGCACCTGTACATTTAATGCGTTAGGTTAAATTATAGGGGCAATCAGATGAAAACACATTTTTCCATCCCTGCACCCTTCACCTGACTGTCTGTCCCATGTCTCCTTGGGATTTATGCTTTCACTTTTCCTGATGTCCAACTTGCACAAGACTTCTAGTAGAGCAGGGCCTGGTAACATGGAGGGGTTGTGTACATTACATATAAGCAGTTCATTTTGCTTAAAACAAGTTCTTTTTGGCTCAGTATATTCTCTGGGGCATTTTGGATATTTTCTACCGAAAGGGACCAATCCCTTTAAATCTGGGGCATACAGAAGCACAGTGAGTGTCCTGTTATGGCTCCATGCAACTGAAATGTTGTATGTAGCTACCATATATCTGTATGCAGGAGGCCAAAATCTGCAATTCTAAATTCTGCTGGAAGGCAATGCTGTAATTAGATCCCTTAAATACAGCATCCTCTGGAAACATCTTTCTGACCTTTCAGTTTCCAGTCTTGCACGGAGTACCTGAAGCTCTTAGAATATTTGATAGGAATTTATTTAAAATAGCTACAGAAAGTGAATTTATCTGTCACTTGACTCTGTATACGAGTTATTCCAACAGCACATGAAACAGCATAAAGGGACTCTATTACAAATGTATTTCTAAAAGAATGTCTACAGGCAATACATCATATGTACACTTACATTTCTGATATATTCAGTGATTGTTGATACTACACTGATTTGATAAGCCAAAGCTGTATATGTCAACTTTTCTCAAGTATTAGATATTCTCAAGTATTAGAGATTATACAGTGGTACCTTCAATTGCTATCGCCATGGGTTATAATATTTCAACATACAATGACATTTTCTGGGCAATTGTAACCTGAAACCAGATTCAATATACATTGTTAATCCAGCCAATCAGCATGGATATTTCTCTTTTGTCATGTTCCAGGTCCGTGGCCGACGACTCTCCTCACCTCCCTCTCCCGGTGGTAGTGGCTCCCATTTTTCTGCTTCTGTCAGGTGACTCATCCTCTTCTAGCCCAGGGCTGTGTAGGGTGCATACATGTACTCAGCACATCTCTTAAAGGACCACCCCAACAATCCAACTTTCTGTGTGCACGGTCAACCCTCCACAGGCAATGTGTACTCAGGTAAATGTGGAAATGGAGGTGCCAGGTCCCAGTACTCACTGTGACATAGAGCCACTCAGGAGGAGAAGGGTGATGGGAAGAAAGATGAGGTGAAAGCTGATGAGGTGCTTAACCCAACATTGACAGACAGGAAGAATCATGATAGAAGCTTGCAGGAGAAGGAGGAAGAAGCAGAAGGTGTGGGGCAACACAATGTTAAGACAAGAAGTAGGATGTTGCAAACAACTATAAGGGCCGTGCTATCACCACCTGCTACTACTAGTCGCAGCAGCACCAACATGAGGCCCACAGCTAGGTCTGCTCACAGGACTTGTGCAGCCTGGGCATTCTTTGAAACCGCATATGATGACAGTAGAGTGGTCATTTGTCAGATTTGCGGTAAATGTTTAAAATGTGGAAAGAATGTAAACAACCTCAACACAACATGTATAAAGATTTATATGAACTCTCACCACTTGCTGCCTTGTCAAGCCCACCTGGGCTAGAAGGCAAATGGTCAGCCTCATTATGTTCCCTCTTTGACTGCTGTAGCTGTCTCTTCCCCCATCTCCCTCCCCGTTCATGCAGTAGCCTCTGAGCACAGAGAGGCAGTATTGTGTAGGGACAGTAGCATGCCTACTTCAGTACTCTACTCTGTAACTGATAATCGGACTGCAGGCTTCAGTGCCAGAAGTTGGAACTAGAGAGCAGAAGTTGAGCCTCCACCATCACCACCACCTTCACTGACATTGACATGTATTTCATATTCTAGCATGTCCCAAGTCAGCAGCCAACCCTTTATCCCCCAGCTATGGGAATGTAAAAAAATACCAACCCAACAATCCACAAGGACAGAGCCTGAAAGCAAGCATTTGACAGCTGCTTGCAGTGGAAATGCTGGTCTTCAGGCTTGTGGACAAAGATGCCTTCCACAACATGATGCTCCATGCTAACCCACAGTACCAGATGCCCAGTTGCTATTGCTTTGCTCAAAAATCCTTGCCCTGCACTGCCATGTGAGTGATAACATGTCCCTGGTGTTGAAGAATACTGTCAGTGGCAGGGTTTCACTTGACCATGGAAACATGGCCCAGAAAGCATGGTCAGGGGCATTACATATTATTAACAGTACACTATTAATGATACTGACACAAACCATATATTCCACTAATCGCCCATCACTCTTCTCCACAAAGACGACATCTCTTAATTGGTAGGGTTAAATGCTAAAAACCGGGAAAACCTAAGAGCAGCCCTTGGATCTAACCCTAAGCCAAATTGGTTTAGAGCAGTGTTTCTTAACTCCAGTCCTCAGGGACCCCCAACAGGTCATGTTTTCAGGATCTCCTATAGTACAAACACCTGTGGCAGTGTCTGAGGCACCGACAATAATTACATCACCTGTGCAATACTGAGTAAATCCCGAAAACATGACCTGGGGAGGAAGGGGGGGGGAGGACTGAAGGACTGAAGTTGAGAAGCACATGGTGGATCCACTTCCACTGTTGTGACAGATTTACATCTTTCAGCAATACTTTATGCATTTTTTATATATAAAGATTTGCTTTATCTATATGCATACTTTTTTTTAATCAGCATGTTTTATTGCTTTGGCTGACATTTTGGAGGGTTCAGAACCAATTGCTGGTTTTCCGGAGTTATGGTCTGAATTTGCAATGTTTTGAATTTAGAATGGTCATCCCAGTATAAATTAATATTGGAACTTAAAGGACCACTGAATTATATATAAAACCTTCCAAATTTCTTTCTAATCTACGCATAAATATGCAATTTCTAAGTCTAGTGTGCTGATGACATAATCTCTTAAGAAATCAGCTCTTGAACTAACCGAGCCGATAACCTCTTTTTAATCTGATCATTTCAGTATCCACTGAAATCCTGATTATCTCTGAGCTGTTCAACAGTCTAATTCTTCATCCAGAATTCTGCTCTGTTCTATATTAACTTTTCTTCATAATGATGGATTGTTAACCTTAAGTTATCTGCTAGAATTGTTCTGTGGAAGGAGACACATTCAGAATTGATAGTCCTGTATATTTTGCTTTCAAGAATCATTTAAGCATTTGAATAGATTATACTTTATAATACCCAGGGGCTTCAATAGTTGTTTTGCTGATTTATTCATGTGCCTCCTGCATTCTAATTCATTTGTATACAAATTGTTTTATGGTGAATTGGGATAAGTTGGAAGTCTAGTATTGGTAGATGCCATTCACCATATTTAGCCAAAGCATTGTCACATATAACAGATATACAAGACAGTAGAATATTCCTCTCTACTTTGCAGGGACACCGGCTCATACAGTATATTGGGAAATTGCTTAATATACTGCACATTTCCCTTACATATTTACATTATGCAACTTACTGTCTTTTGTGTCAACACCAGAGAAGCCATAGATAAACTAAATTTCCAACAGACTACCTAGAACTTCATAAGAGGCTACAGACTTTATAACAATTCTTTAGTATTCTGCAACCTGTGCCCCATAGACAAGTCATTGGCTAGCATCAAAAGTAATCTATAGATTGTCAGCTGGCAGGAGAGTAAGCACTTTAATTTTTTCTTCATCATCAGCTTAATATCACTGCTGTTTCCAACAGGACTCATTCAACAGATGTAAGTATAGCATTCTGAGTACCTCCAGATTGGAAATAGTATTTAACCCTTTCACTGCCTAACATACACTAACATTATCCAATCATTTTGGACAGGGTCTTATTGACATGGGAATGGCAACAACAAGTTGTCAATTTAAATGGTAACTGATGCAGTAAATTCCATTCATGAAATGTGAAATTCTAGAAGTTCCAAAGAAAAGTCGGGATGCTAGCGGGGATGGGTTTAGATAAAAATGAGGAGGTAAGTCTTGCTTGGTCTGCACTGACAGAAGATTTCTTTTGTAGTTTCTGAAACTTAGTGTTGACTGCATAGAAGTGAAGATATTTATTGGGAATAAGGGATTTGCTGGCGATTATACGGCAATGAATACATAGCTCTGCTTAAATGAGTAAAATGAGAATAGCATTTTCAAGGTCACATAGATATTAGCAGTCATCTGTGTGACTGAATTGCGCTCATAAAGGAAGATATACTTTAAACTAAGATTAGTCTATGAAGTACTACAAGGTTGCATTAAAACTATGCCAAAGTTATTAGTTAAAAAAAAACCTGAGAACTTAAGAAATAGCAATTACAGCTTTATGTATAACTTTTGTTTAATTCACTTTTCTCTAAAAATATAGTCTGAAGCTAATAAGTAGATTGAACATGTATATCAATATAGGCCTCAATTCAACACAAAGTGTAGACTAATAAACTACATATAGCATTTAAAAAGCTCTCTATATTAGTGATGAATGCAATAACTGTATAGCTTTAACATTTTTACACATACAGAATGGAGTAGTATTGAAAAGATGTATAGTAGAACAAATGTAAAAAGTGTCTGGCAATCATTATTGATGAACAAATCTAAACCTGTTTTGATTCATGTGGCCACTTCCATTTTTGTATCTTCTTTTACAAAGGGTTGATTACAATGGCAACACCATTGCAAATACCCTTTTTGAGCATAAATATCACATGAGGTATATCTATTTGAAACTCTTTCATAAAATAGTTAAATACGAGACGAAAAAGAATAAATAAATTTACATGCAAAGATAATCTGTCAAATGACTGAAAGATTGAAAGATCGTGTGATCTATTTGCATAAAGTGTTAATGGCCATTAATGGCCTTTAACACTTTATCATCTTCATTTGCATGTAAATGGGCCTCCAGGAGCTGTTTGCAGAGTCCAGCATGTGATTAATCACATGTCCAGCTGTGCACACAGCTGCATTGTTCTTGTCATGGGTTTCAGCAGAATGCAATGTTAACTGCCAGCTCCCTGTTGAGATAACAGCCTGTGGTCTACTGACAAAAGAAACTGCTTTATCTCCAGTAGCTGAACAATGGATTTTAAGTTCACCTTAAAATCATCGCTCAAATGAAAAGTGTCTGATACATGCGTTTCCATGTAACGATTATTGCTTAAATTCGATTATTTGAAGAAATTTTGAGCGATATAATCGTTGCATGTTAATGAGTCTCAAAAATTAAATATTCAAAGCGTTCAAACAGGAATAGTCAAATAATTGGAAATAATAATAAAATATCACAACTTTGCAAGCTGTGGGAGATGACCATGAGATGTTCACCATTTTGTTTGTATTTTCTGTTAGCTGTGAAGATTCTAAATGGGGATGATATTTGTGTTTCTAATCTAAACATCTGGGGGAAGGGAACATTCCCTACAAGATTTAAAGGAGTAGTGCATTGTGTCCAAAAACAGGTCTGACTGGTTTCTTGACCAGTGGAAAACTTATCCAAGGCTGAAGTTACAGCAGAGGCGTAACTTGAAGCTCCCAGGCCCTGATGCAAAACTATAATGCTTTATTCATAGTACTGGGTTTCCTATATGAAGAAGAGAGGCCTTATGGGCCCCCTAAGGCTCCTGGGCCAGGGTGCAACCGCATCCCCTGTATCCTCTATAGTTACGCCCCTGAGTTACAGCATCCTGGCAAAAAGGAATGTATTTGTGTAAAAGGACAGGAAATGGCTGGAGAGAAACCGGAAGTATCTCATTTGGACAAGAAGTCAAGAATGAATACAGCATGCTCAAGGGAAGCTCCTCCCCAGTGAATGAGCTCACAGCTACCTCACAAATACCTCCCTATGAGAATGACCTGTTAGCACACACAATGCTGTAACTGGACCCTGAATGACCCAACTTCCTGTCTTTGAAACCTGCTTGTCTAGTGGCATTCTGTTCATGTTGTATTCTATCTATCTATCTATCTATCTATCTATCTATCTATCTATCTATCTCATAGATGCTACATGAATGAATAGATTTTAACATCCGGAGATTTTAACATGTAATTCTCACTTCTCTTTTATTTTCTTCCTTTTTCATATATATACTGATTATTTAAATGAAATGTAAAGTTCTAACTTTGGGGCATTTTTTCTCTGCACTCAAGGCTAATTGGGCCATACTATTACAGTACATGTTCCATCTAGTCGTAACACATTCTATCATCACTCAAAATATCATTGATATTGGCATGACCTTCGTACAGCCTTGTGCACACAGTTGCATTGATCTGCTTAGGGCTGTCAGCAGATTACGATGTTATCTTCCGACTCCCGTGGAGATAACAGCATGCAGTCTACTGACAGATAAATGTGTTTGCTTTACCCGTCAATAGCTGAACAATGGATTGTAAGTTCACCTTAAAATCATCTTTCTAACGAAAAGTGCCCAATGCTCGCATTTACATCTAACGATTATCGGTCGTTTTTGGTCGTTTGAACGAATTTTGAGCGATAAACGTAACGTGTAAATGGGACTTTAGGCTGGGCTCATACAAGCGTATCTTGTGAGATACATGTGCGGCATGCATCAAATATACAATGATATTGTGTACCTCCCGCGTGCCGCCAATCGCCATGTACTATCTTTCTTTTTTCATCTCTTTGCAATGGATCAGTGAACGAGGGACAGCACATGAATGGCATTCAAGTAAAAGCCCTTTTTTTTCATCCAAGCTTTATACAGGTGGATAAAGAGGTCCGCTACACACATGCAGCCTCTGAGTGCATTTTTATAGGCTAAGGGTGGAACCACACTTAGAATCTAAGGTAGCAAAACCATTCAGCTAATCACTCTAATCAGATTATACCCAAAGAAACTGGATACAGCAGCACTCAAAGTATACCCCAGCAGGGGGAGGTTGAAAAAAATGCCAGCCACCAAAATGAGAGCCTGAGCCTCCAGACTCAATCAATCATCCAAGTACAAATAAGAAATAGTGGCAGCACATAAAGGTTTTCATAAAATCACCATAGTCTTTACTTCTCCAAGGTTGTTCTTAAAAAAAAGGCAGACTACTAGAGATGAGCAAGCATACTCGTCCGAGCTTGATGCTCGTTCGAGTATTAGGGTGCTCGAGATGCTCATTACTCAAGACAAGCACCACGCGGTACTCGTCTCGATTAAACGAGCACTGACCATTGAATTCAATGGAGCCGGCAATACAGCCGGCTCCATTGAAAGCAATGGGCTGCCGGCGATCTCAGGTTGAATTTTCGGGAAGGGCTTAAAAATATAAGCCCTTACCTGAAAATCATCCTAAAATGTGTACAAATAAAAAAAAAATGTCAGCATAAAGATCGTTCTCCTCTGCCATAGCTGTAACAGCTGTGGCAGAGAAGAACGATGTTAGCCCATTGAATTCAATGGAGCTGGCAATACAGCCGGCTCCATTGAAAGCAATGGGCTGCCGGCGAGTGCGGGAGTGAGAACAGCCCCCCCCGCACTGTCAGCAAAAAGATCATTCTCCTCTGCCACAGCTGTAACAGCTGTGGCAGAGAAAAACGATGTTAGCCCATTGAATTCAATGGAGCTGGCAATACAGCCTGACCAATCAGAGGCAGCTCTCACTCACACCCATTCATGAATTCATGAATGTGTGTGAGTGAGAGCTGCTCCTGATTGGTCCCTGCGCTGAGCCAATCAGAGGCAGCTCTCACTCACACCCATTCATGAATTCATGAATGGGTGTGAGTGAGAGCTGCCTCTGATTGGGTGTAAGTGAGAGCTGCCTCTGATTGGTCAGGCTGTGACCAATCAGAGGCAGCTCATTCAGCAGGCGGGGATTTTAAATCCCCGGCTGCTGAATACTACAGAGAGCAGTTCAGAGAACTGCCGCCGGCCGGGCTGAACTCCGTCTGCCGGGACCGGGTGAGTATATATATTTTTTTATTTTTATACATTTCTGGATGAATTGCAGGGAAGTGCTTATATATTTAAGCCCTTCCCGAAAATTCATCTCGCGCTCGCCGACAGCCCATTGCTTTCAATGGAGCCAGCTGTATTGCCGGCTCCATTAAATTCAATGGGCTAACATTGTTCTTCTCTGCCACAGCTGTTACAGCTGTGGCAGATGAGAACGATCTTTATGCTGACAGTGCGGGGAGGGGGGGGGGCCCACTCTTGCCGCTATTGTGGCTTAATAGTGGGACCTGGGAACTTGAGATGCAGCCCAACATGTAGCCCCTTGCCTGCCCTATCCGTTTCTGTGTCATTCCCATCACTTTCGTGAATTTCCCAGATTTTCACAAATGAAAACCTTAGCGAGCATCGGCGAAATACAAAAATGCTCGGGTCGCCCATTGACTTTAATGGGGTTCGTTACTCGAAACGAACCCTCGAGCATCGCGGGAAGTTCGACTCGAGTAATGAGCACCCGAGCATTTTGGTGCTCGCTCATCTCTACAGACTACGTTTCGGTCCAAAGAGGGTCTTTTTCAAGCCCTCTTAGGGCCGAAAAGTAGCCTGCCTTTTTTTTAAGAACAACCTTGGAGAAATAAAGACTATGGTGATTTTATGAAAACCTTTATGTGCTGCCACTTTTTCTTATTTGTACTCTAATCACATTATAATCACAATAAATGCGCTAATCACTCTAATCTAGCCACAACTCTAATCATTTGCATATCTGCCTGAGATGTAACTGCATGCCGAATATTGCAGCCAAATGACAACTCCTTGGTGCTTGATTTATTTTTTTGACAAAGAGTATATTAAAATATTTATATTGTTGAATGTCCAATTTAAATCTTTTCAAACTCCTATGTCATGATACTTGGAATGTCTGGAAATGTTGGAAGGAACTTGGTAGCAGAAGCCCCTGGGGAAGTTGCTAATTTTTCCGTTCTTAGAATGTGTCTCCGTGTACAATTATTTTAATTTTGCACCAATCAAAATAAAAATTGCATACTTCAACAATCTAACCAGTTACACAGCATTCACTGTTGTGTAATTAAGCTTAGATACTTATGGTAAATGCATTTTATAATTCTGCTAAATAATGAGAATCCAGTAAACAAGAGACTATGGCCAATATTAACAACTGGGGACATTCATGGGAACACATCCTGATTGAATGCTTAAAAATATTTAAGAACTGCGGATGATTATGATATAATGTAACACCATTGCCTGGTGTGAGCTAAAGCAAAAGAATAAATTAAGTCTGTAACTGAATAAAAAGAAACTTCTTTACAGACAAGACATTTTAGGTCAAGTGGTCCTTACTTGCTAGTAGAGGTTATCATGGTTGTCAGGTTTGTGAGCTGGCGGGTTTGATTAAGAACAGATACATTTTGTTCACTGATTGGATAAGAAGTAATTTGGATACTTGACACAGTGACAAAGAAAATTTGACCTGTTTGTGTCAGTGACAAGCTTGTGTGCGTTTTAACTATTTAAGGACAAGAGGACGAATATAAAGTTGTGATGGCTGATCAGTGCAAGGTAGTGTGCAGAAGAGTACTGTAGCATTTTAACTGTCTGTATTGCGGTAAATAAAATTTCAACGAATAGACTTATAAAAAAATAATTTTAAAAAATCACTAATAGATATAAGCAACACTGAAAAGTTGCCTTAATAGCATTACAGTGAATCTAGGCAAATGGTAAAATGGAAAGTTAAATGTAGTAGATTTTTTTTTTCTTGCTTTGCTCTGGTGGTTTACTACAGAAAGAGAAGGAAATAAAAAGTGTCTGTTGCTTGTGAACTGTAAGTTTGGTGCAAATAAGAAAGATGGAACAATAAATCTGCAGCACCACCTATTGGATGGCGGCATTCCTTCAAATCAATGCTTGATCTTTTATACAGGTCTGTAGTGCAACAATCGAGAATTTAAAACCAAGCCAGAATCCATACACAGACAGCTGTTTCGGGTTTTTTGCCCCTCATCAGTGTGCAGTAGGATTCTGGCCTGGCAAGTGAGAGGCCTATTTATTGACGTAGGTTGGGAGGTGTAACATCTCTCTTGTAAGTTTGGTGTCATAGCATTTTGTAACATTTTTGCTGTGTTTTTACGAATGTTTAGGTGGAGTTTTTTTAGGTAAAAAGTGCAGCAGACAGATGTTGCTTTAAGGATCAGGGTTGGTCAGGCGAGCGACTTTTTAGCGCATGAATAGCTCTGCTCCTGTCCCGGCCCTTTCATTGCAAACAGTGGTGAGGGGCGGAGAGAGTCTAGAGAGGGGGCAGGAGCTCAATGCACTAGCTCCCGGCCCATCTCCTTTTCTTGTAGAAAGGGGTAGCGTATATCAGACGGGCGTGAAAAGCCCGACAGATATACAATTGTCTAAATAAGCCCTTACAGTGCTTCATGAGATTTGGACTACATTGCACTAAGCCCTGAATAACAAGTGTAACACAGAACATCTTAATGTGATTGTTCTCATCAAGAGAAACCAACTAATCTTGTTGTTATACCTTTTAATGGCGAACAAAAAGACATGATGTTATAGCTTCTTCAGACCTAAAGAAGAACCCTAAGTAGGTTTGAAAGCTTGCTATCCTATCTTGTCTTTTTGTTAGCCATTAAAAGGGATCATATCTACAAGATTACTTGGTTTCTCTTGCTGGGAACAATCACATTTTGCTCTACTGGCTAACACGGTGCTAAACTTTTTTTGTCATCTTAGTCATTTCACATCTTCTCCCCTTTTAATTACACTTTTATTCCCAAACCAAGTATATCCTATAAGGTAATTCCATTAGAAAGACTTTGGTGCTTTACCTCCCTAGAGGTAGCCTCTAAGAAGGACTTGTCTTCATTCTGTTCTCTAATTTCAGAACTTCTGGGTTAGAGAAACCCTGAGTGCTTGAGAACGCAGATGTTAGTTGCGACAGAGGATGAGAATCTTCACATGGGCATTTCCAAGCATGCACAACTTTAGTAACTCGTTTGGTTTGTTTCTTACTAGAGATGAGCGAACACCAAAATGCTCGGGTGTTCGTTATTCGAAACGAACTTCCCGCGATGTTCGAGGGTTCGTTTCGAATAACGAACCCCATTGAAGTCAATGGGCGACCCGAGCATTTTTGTATTTCGCCGATGCTCGCTAAGGTTTTCATGTGTGAAAATCTGGGCAATTCAAGAAAGTGATGGGAACGACACAGCAACGGATAGGGCAGGCGAGGGGCTACATGTTGGGCTGCATCTCAAGTTCACAGGCCCCACTATTAAGCCACAATACCGGCAAGAGTGGGCTCCCCCCCCCTCCCAACAACTTTTACTTCTGAAAAGCCCTCATTAGCATGGCATACCTTTGCTAAGCACCACACTACCTCCAACAAAGCACAATCACTGCCTGCATGACACTCCACTGACACTTCTCCTGGGTTACATGCTGCCCAACCGCCCCCCCTCCCCCCCACAGCGCACACCAAAGTGTCCCTGCGCAGCCTTCAGCTGCCCTCATGCCACACCACCCTCATGTCTATTTAGAATTGCGTCTGCCATGACGAGGGACCGCAGGCACACACTGCAGAAGTTGGCACGGCTAGGCAGCGACCCTCTTTAAAAGTGGCGGGGCGATAGCCCACAATGCTGTACAGAAGCAATGAGAAATAGAATCCTGTGCCACCGCCATCAGGAGCTGCACACGTGGGCATAGCAATGGGGAACCTATGTGCCACACACTATTCATTCTGTCAAGGTGTCTGCATGCCCCAGTCAGACCGCGGTTTTTAATTCATAGACACAGGCAGGTACAACTCCCTATTGTGAAGTCCCTGTGGACCCACAGCATGGGTGGCTCCCTGGAACCCACCGGCGGTACACAAAAATATCCCATTGCATTGCCCAACACAGCTGAGGTAGTAATGTCGTGCATAATACAGGTGGGCTTCGGCCCACACTGCATGCCCCAGTCAGACTGGGGTTCTTTTCAAGTGTACAGATGTAGTAAAAACTCCGTGTGCACCTACAGCATGGGTGGGTGCCAGGAAGCCACCGGCGGTACATAGAAATATCCCATTGCATTGCCCAACACAGCTGAGGTAGTAATGTCGTGCTTAATGCAGGTGGGCTTCGGCCCACACTGCATGCCCCAGTCAGACTGGGGTTCTTTTCAAGTGTACAGATGTAGTAAAAACTCCATGTGCACCTACAGCATGGGTGGGTGCCAGGAAGCCACCGGCGGTACATAGAAATATCCCATTGCATTGCCCAACACAGCTGAGGTAGTAATGTCGTACTTAATGCAGGTGGGCTTCGGCCCACACTGCATGCCCCAGTCAGACTGGGGTTCTTTTCAAGTGTACAGATGTAGTAAAAACTCCGTGTGCACCTACAGCATGGGTGGCTCCCTGGAACCCACCGGCGGTACACAAAAATATCCCATTGCATTGCCCAACACAGCTGAGGTAACGTCAGCTGTAATGCAGGTGGGCTAAAAATTAATTTGATTACACTGTAGGCGAGGGCCCACAAAAATTGCTGTATCAACAGTACTAATGTACATCAGAAAAATTGGCCATGGCCAGCCAAGAGGGCAGGTGAAACCCATTAATCGCTTTGGTTAATGTGGCTTAAGTGGTAACTAGGCCTGGAGGCAGCCCAGTGTAACGAAAAATTGGTTCAAGTTAAAGTTCCAACGCTTTTAAGCGCATTGAAACTTTTAAAAATTGTTCAGAAAAATTATTTGAGTGAGCCTTGTGGCCCTAAGAAAAATTGCCCGTTCAGCGTGATTACGTGAGGTTTCAGGAGGAGGAGCAGGAGGAGGAGGAGGAATATTAGACACAGATTGATGAAGCAGAAATGTCCCCGTTTTGGATGGTGAGAGAGAACTATGCTTCCATCCGCGGGTGCAGCCTACGTATTGCTTACGTATCCTTGCTGTCCGCTGGTGGAGAAGAGAAGTCTGGCGAAATCCAGGCTTTGTTCATCTTGATGAGTGTTAGCCTGTCGGCACTGTCGGTTGACAAGCAGCTACGCTTATCTGTAATGATTCCCCCAGCCGCACTAAACACCCTCTCCGACAAGACGCTAGCCGCAGGACAAGCAAGCACCTCCAGGGCATACAGCGCTAGTTCAGGCCACGTGTCCAGCTTCGATACCCAGTAGTTGTAGGTGGCAGAGGCGTCACGGAGGACCATCGTGCGATCGGCTACGTACTCCCTCACCATCCTTTTACAGTGCTCCCGCCGACTCAGCCTTGACTGGGGAGCGGTGACACAGTCTTGGTGGGGAGCCATAAAGCTGTCCAGGCCCTTAAAGACTGTTGCACTGCCTGGGATGTACATGCTGCTCAATCTCCGCACCTCCCCTGCTACCTTGCCCTCGATACTGCGCCTTCTGCCACTAGCGCTGTCGGCTGGGAATTTTACCATCAGCTTGTCCGCAAGGGTCCTGTGGTATAGCAACACTCTCGAACCCCTTTCCTCTTCGGGAATGAGAGTGGGCAGGTTCTCCTTATAGCGTGGGTCGAGCAGTGTGTACACCCAGTAATCCGTAGTGGCCAGAATGCGTGCAACGCGAGGGTCACGAGAAAGGCATCCTAACATGAAGTCAGCCATGTGTGCCAGGGTACCTGTACGCAACACATGGCTGTCTTCACTAGGAAGATCACTTTCAGGATCCTCCTCCTCCTCCTCAGGCCATACACGCTGAAAGGATGACAGGCAATCAGCCAGTGTACCGTCAGCAGCGGGCCAAGCTGTCTCTTCCCCCTCCTCCTCATCCTCCTCATGCTCCTCCTCCTCCTCCTGTACGCGCTGAGAAATAGACAGGAGGGTGCTCTGACTATCCAGCGACATACTGTCTTCCACCGCCCCCGTTTCCGAGCGCAAAGCAGCTGCCTTTATGCTTTGCAGGGAATTTCTCAAGATGCATAGCAGAGGAATGGTGACGCTAATGATTGCAGCATCGCCGCTCACCACCTGGGTAGACTCCTCAAAATTACCAAGGACATGGCAGATGTCTGCCAACCAGGCCCACTCTTCTGAAAAGAATTGAGGAGGCTGACTCCCACTGCGCCGCCCATGTTGGAGTTGGAATTCGACTATAGCTCTACGCTGTTCATAGAGCCTGGCCAACATGTGGAGCGTAGAGTTCCACCGTGTGGGCACGTCGCACAGCAGTCGGTGCACTGGCAGCTTAAAGCGATGTTGCAGGGTGCGCAGGGTGGCAGCGTCCGTGTGGGACTTGCGGAAATGTGCGCAGAGCCGGCGCGCCTTTACGAGCAGGTCTGACAAGCGTGGGTAGCTTTTCAGAAAGCGCTGAACCACCAAATTAAAGACGTGGGCCAGGCATGGCACGTGCGTGAGGCTGCCGAGCTGCAGAGCCGGCACCAGGTTACGGCCGTTGTCACACACGACCATGCCCGGTGGGAGGCTCAGCGGCGCAAGCCAGCGGTCGGTCTGCTGTGTCAGACCCTGCAGCAGTTCGTGGGCCGTGTGCCTCTTATCTCCTAAGCTGAGTAGTTTCAGCACGGCCTGCTGACGCTTGCCCACCGCTGTGCTGCCACACCGCGCGACACCGACTGCTGGCGACATGCTGCTGCTAACACATCTTGATTGCGAGACAGAGGTTGCGGAGGAGGAGGAGGAGGAGGGTGCTTTAGTGGAGGAAGCATACACCTCCGCAGATACCACCACCGAGCTGTGGCCCGCAATTCTGGGGGTGGGTAGTACGTGAGCGGTCCCAGGCTCTGACTCTGTCCCAGCCTCCACTAAATTCACCCAATGTGCCGTCAGGGAGATGTAGTGGCCCTGCCCGCCTGTGCTTGTCCACGTGTCCGTAGTTAAGTGGACCTTGCCACTAACCGCGTTGGTGAGGGCGCGTACAATGTTGCGGGAGACGTGGTCGTGCAGGGCTGGGACGGCACATCGGGAAAAGTAGTGGCGACTGGGAACTGAGTAGCGCGGGGCCGCCGCCTCCATGATACTTTTGAAGGACTCCGTTTCCACAACCCTATACGGCAGCATCTCAAGGCTGATGAATTTTGCTATGCGGACGGTTAACGTTTGAGCGTGCGGGTGCGTGGCGGCGTACTTGCGCTTGCGCTCCAACAGTTGCGCAAGCGACGGCTGGACGGTGCGCTGAACTACACTGGTGGATAGGGCCGAGGACAGCGGAGGTGAGGGTGTGGGTGCAGGCCATGAGGCGGTAGTGCCCGTGTCCTGAGAGGGGGGTTGCATCTCAGTGGCAGGTTGGGGCACAGGGGGAGAGGCAGCGGTGCAAACCGGAGGCGGTGAACGGCCTTCGTCCCACCTTGTGGGGTGCTTGGCCATCATATGTCTGCGCATGCTGGTGGTGGTGAGGCTGTTGGTGTTGGCTCCCCGGCTGAGCTTTGCGCGACAAAGGTTGCACACCACTGTTCGTCGGTCGTCAGGCGTCTCTGTGAAAAACTGCCAGACCTTAGAGCACCTCGGCCTCTGCAGGGTGGCATGGCGCGAGGGTGCGCTTTGGGAAACAGTTGGTGGATTATTCGGTCTGGTCCTGCCTCTACCCCTGGCCACCGCACTGCCTCTTGCAACCTGCCCTGCTGCTGCCCGTGCCTCCCCCTCTGAAGACCTGTCCTGTGTAGGCGTTGCACACCAGGTGGGGTCAGTCACCTCATCGTCCTGCTGCTCTTCCTCCGAATCCTCTGTGCGCTGCTCCCTCGGACTTACTGCCCTTACTACTACCTCACTGCAAGACAACTGTGTCTCATCGTCATCGTCCTCCTCACACACAGAAAGTTCTTGAGACAGTTGGCGGAAGTCCCCAGCCTCTTCCCCCGGACCCCGGGAACTTTCGAATGGTTGGGCATCAGTGACGATAAACTCCTCTGGTGGGAGAGGAACCACTCCTGCCCAATCTAAGCAGGGGCCCGAGAACAGTTCCTGGGAGTGTTCCCGCTCCTGAGCAGGTGTCATTGTAGTGGAGTGAGAAGGCTGGGAGGAAGGAGGAGCAGCAGACAGAGGATTCTGATTTGCAGCAGTGGACGGCGCAGAACTGCGGGTGGACGATAGGTTGCTCGAAGCACTTTCTGCCATCCAGGACAGGACCTGCTCACACTGCTCATTTTCTAATAACCGTCTCCCGCGTGGACCCATTAATTGGGCGATGAATGTGGGGACGCCAGAAACGTGCCTCTCTCCTAATCGCGCAGCAGTCGGCTGCGACACACCTGGATCAGGAGCTCGGCCTGTGCCCACACCCTGACTTGGCCCTCCGCGTCCTCGGCCGCGTCCACGTCCTCTAGGCCTACCCCTACCCCTCAGCATGCTGTATTACCAGTGATTTGATTTCACAGGCAGGAAATAAATTGGCGCAAGACTGCAGGCCAAATATAATTTTTTCCCTTTTTTGAAAACGAAAGGCCCCACTGCCTCTATTGAATGAATAATCTAAGTTTAATAACTGTGCTGTGTCCCTGCTAATGTGTCACAGAACTTGAGGGTAGCAGAGTTATTAACTCTGGCAGAGCAGGTATTTTTTCCCAATTAAGGAAAGCAAATGGCGAAGCCAGCAGTAAAGCGTAGCTGGGTGCGTCTGATTTTTTAACGTTGTACACGCAGCTCACACGTGTCCACAGCCCTTAGGACGGACAGAGGCAGGACAAATAGATTTCGTTTCCCTTTTTTTACACCAAAAGGACCCACTGCGTATATTCAATGAACATGAGAAGTTTAATAACTGTGCTGTGTCCCTGCTAATGTGTCACAGAACTTGAGGGTAGCAGAGTTATTAACTCTGGCAGAGCAGGTATTTTTTTTCCCAATTAAGGAAAGCAAATGGCGAAGCCAGCAGTAAACCGTAGCTGGGTGCGTCTGATTTTTTAACGTTGTACACGCAGCCGACACGTGTCCACAGCCCTTAGGACGAACAGAGGCAGGACAAATAGATTTCGTTTCTCTTTTTTTACACCAAAAGGACCCACTGCGTATATTCAATGAACATGAGAAGTTTAATAACTGTGCTGTGTCCCTGCTAATGTGTCACAGAACTTGAGGGTAGCAGAGTTATTAACTCTGGCAGAGCAGGTATTTTTTCCCAATTAAGGAAAGCAAATGGCGAAGCCAGCAGTAAACCGTAGCTGGGTGCGTCTGATTTTTTAACGTTGTACACGCAGCTCACACGTGTCCACAGCCCTTAGGACGGACAGAGGCAGGACAAATAGATTTTGTTTCCCTTTTTTTACACCAAAAGGACCCACTGCGTATATTCAATGAATAATAACTGTGTTGTGGCCCTGCCTACACAATTCTTTGCAATGCTCTGCAGAGGCGATTTTGAGAAAAAAAAAATATGCAGCACAGCTAACAGCAGCCAGCACAGTACTGCACACGGTTAAATATGGCCCTAGAAAGGACCGTTGAGGTTCTTGAAGGCTACACTCACTCCTAACACTCTCCCTGCCTATCCAACACTTCTGTCCCTAATGCCGGGTGCAACGCTCTGCAGAGGCGATTTTGAGAAGAAAAAAAAAAGGCACTGCTAACAGCAGCCAACACACAGGTATTACTGGCCCTAATAAGGACCTTTGGGGTTCTTGAAGCCTACACTAACTGCTATTTCTCTCCCTACAGCAGCTCCGGTACCAGCAGCACTGTCCCTCATCTAACTCACAAGGCATCTGAGGCGAGCCGCGGGAGGGGCCGACTTTTATATTCGGGTGACATCTGATCTTCCCAGCCACTCACAGCAGGGGGGTGGTATAGGGCTTGAACGTCACAGGGGGAAGTTGTAATGCCTTCCCTGTCTTTCAATTGGCCAGAAAAGCGCGCTAACGTCTCAGGGAAGGAAGTGAAAGTAACCGGAACACCGCATGGTGTTCGTTACGAATAACGAACATCCCGAACACCCTAATATTCGCACGAATATCAAGCTCGGACGAATACGTTCGCTCATCTCTAGTAATGACTCATTTAATACATGAAGATCAGTCTGGCTTTTTACCAAACAAATAAACTGCTATTAATTTAAGGAGGTTATGTCTGAAACTTCAGATGGCTCATCGAGTTTCTGGGAACAGGGCTGTTTTTCACTCGACACTGCCAAAGCATTTGACAACATTCAGTGAAATTATTTGTAGGCTGTTCTTCATAGTAGGTGTTTCAGTGAGAAACTTGTGGCATGGGTTAAACTGCTCTATTCTATGCCAGGGGTAGAAATGGGGGTAAATGGTTGTATTTCTGGACAGATGGTGTTGGAGAGGGGAACAAGGCAGGGGTGTCCCCTATCCTTTCTTCTCTTTGACTTGGCAATCGAGCGCCTGGCATGTTTGATAAGGCAATCACCCAATATAGTTGGATTGCAGTATCGAGAAATTGAGAATCATATCTCTTTATATGCAGATGACCTGCTGTTGTAAACGGGAATGGAAGTGGAGCTATTATGTCCATTTTTTATATATTTGATAAGCTGTTAGGTCTTACTATTAATTGGGAGAAATCTGTAATTCTTTCTTTAGATCCCTTGCCAGTGGACGTTTCATTGGAACATGAACAATTACAGATAGTGAAGGAATTCAAATATTTGGGAGTTGTGGTATCTTCTAAGCCTCAAGACTATAGTTGTGCCAATTTGCTTCCATTGGTATGAAAAGTTTGAGGATATTGTCAAGATTTTGAAATCTTAACAAAATGGTTTTGATGCCATAACTTCTTTATATACTTTAAAATTATCCGGTTTGGATTCCATCACAATATGTTTTTAGATTCCATACAATATTTAGGAGTTTATTATGGAATAAGAAATTTGCTATACTTAAATTGGAGACCCTTCAAAGGGTTAATCGGTCTGGAGGGTTGGCAATTCCAAATGCTTGGATATATTTTCTGGTATCTCAATTACAACAGTTGAAATAGTGGGGAGAGAGAAATGGGGTGAGGGGGAATTGTAGATTAGTTTCTAAAATGACAGGTTGTATCCCCCTTATATTGGTATGTAAGAGAGGGATAAAAAGAGCAAAAAATGGATTATATCTGACAATTATTTTAATAATAAAACTATAGAAGAAATTTAAGCAGATTTTGCAATTAGATGGATTTACTATATAACCCCACCCTCAGGAGAAACCCTAAATTATTAGAGTTTTTAAGTTGGAAGAATTTTCACCATGGAAGAAAAGAAGGCTAATCCTTTTGGAACAGGTACATTCTGGGGGTATTTTTTATAGTTTTGAACAATTTAGAGAGCTTTATGATGTTCCTCATAGTTATTTTTTTCAGTTCCTTCAGTTACGACGTGTTGGCTGCTCAGGCCTGGTCAGTGTCTGTGCCTGTGGTTCAACACTCTTTGGTAAATTTTCTTTGATGCTCTGGAGCTACGAAAGGTGAAATTTATATTTATTTATATAGACAGATGCTTACTATTTACAGCAATTAACAATAAAGGTAAAAGAAAAAAACAGGGAAAAGATTTAGGCCATATTAGCGAAAACAAATGGGCCACAGTATTGAGTATGATTCCAATGATATCTTTATCTTTAAGTCAACAGGTATCGCAATAGTACTGCATGTAGTACATAGAATTTATCATACTCCATTAACATTGTTTAACATGGTAAGTAGATTAAACTCAGACTGTCCTAGGTATAGTATGGATGGTGCATATTTAATGCCTATGGCCCATTATTGTGTAAAAATGTGTGAATTTTGGAACGGGGTACTAGAGATAATAAAAAAATATATATCATGTTAAAATTGTTCTTCTTAATAGCAAAACTTGAATACTGGGTATTGTTGTTGGGCTTGATGGGCATTTTGGGAATTCAGAGAGCATTGTATCAGTTGATTACTGCCCGTTAGATGTAGCCTGCCTCTCCCAAAAGTAGGAAATTTTGTCACAAAAATAAGAGAGGTTATATCTTTGGAATATATCAAAGCAGAGGCTGTTTGACTAAGTTGGGGAAGATGGTCTGATATATATATAATTGAGTGCTGGTTGCATTGAGGTTTGTAGAAAATGCTGATGTGATATATAGAGGGGGAGGGAGTGAGGTGAGAGAAGAGCTAGGTTTTGTTCTTTTTTTTGTTTCTTGGGGATGGGCGCAATTAGGATATGCTTAAATATAGTTATAATTGATTACATTGTTTGGGTGGAGTAATGTTATGTTTTATGTAAATTATACTTATGCATGTAAAAAATGTCCTGAAATTAAGGGCAAAAATATAATTTCAATAAAAATGATGATTAATAAAAGTTTGATACTGAAGAATGAATACATGATGTGACATGTGCATACATTAACTACTTTGATACAAGTAAGGAATTTGGATACAATGACTAAATATGATCTCTAGGGAAGGCTCAAACTCCCTCCTAGTATCAAGGACAATTTAGTCCAGCTTACGCAACTTCATTTGCTTCAGACTAAATTGTATTAAAGGGGTTGTCTCGCGAAAGCAAGTGGGGTTAAGTACTTCTGTATGGCCATATTAATGCACTTTGTAATATACATCGTGCATTAAATATGAGCCATACAGAAGTTATTCACTTACCTGCTCCGTTGCTAGCGTCCCCGTCGCCATGGCTCCGTCTAATTTCGGTGTCTTCTTGCTTTTTTAGACGCGCTTGCGCAGATGGGTCTTCTCCCTTCGGCTCGGAAGCAGCTGCGTTTTGGCTCCGCCCCCTTGTACGCGTCATTGCGTAGCTCCGCCCCCATCACATGTGCCGATTCCAGCCAATCAGGAGGCTGGAATCGGCACATGCGACAGGGCGCGGAGCTACGCGATGATGCGTACAAGGGGGCGGAACCAAAACGCCGCTGCTTCCGAGCCGAGCCGAAGGGAGAAGACCCATCTGCGCAAGCGCGTCTAAAAAAGCAAGAAGACACCGAAATTAGACGGAGCCATGGAGACGGGGACGCCAGCAACGGAGCAGGTAAGTGAATAACTTCTGTATGGCTCATATTTAATGCACGATGTATATTACAAAGTGCATTAATATGGCCATACAGAAGTACTTAACCCCACTTGCTTTCGCGAGACAACCCCTTTAACTCCTGAATAACAAGTGTAACACAGGTCATCTTAATACTTTCCCACCATGTGTTAAATGGGCCTAAGGGAAAATGGTGAGAAAGCTGTGATCCTTTGGCCTTTTCCCCATAACTATCTATGGATCAGAAAGGCAGCTCCGGTATGTCACAAGTTTTAGTTTGCAGACATAGTAAAGTATGTACAGTATGTCTATTTATTTATTTGTATGCATCTATATGTGTGACACGTGGAATTTACACAGAACGACTGGCAAGCTAAGAATGATGATTTTTATGCTTCATCTTTTAGTCGTTGGCCGTGTTTATTCTGAACGATTCTAGTTCATTTTTGGACAACAATAATTTGAATGATAGTCATTACATGTAAAAGGGTCCATAGCAGTTAGAAAATAATGACAACAAAGGTTTCCAACAACAATTTGGAAGGGATTGGAAGGAGCATGAAAACAATGGTGCCTCAGCAAGAGCAGAGGAATTTGCCAAGTGAAAACATGGTAACAAAATATTCGATAGCTGCAATCCAAACATGGATGATGATAAAGGGCTCATCAGAACTGGTTAGAACAGGCTACTGTTGAAGAGGATTTGGAGGAATGGCAAATCAAAAGATGTTTTGGCAACATTGGTGTCCTTGGGTTTGTGTGGGCACCTATGTGGCATTTATTGTCGACTCCCCAAATTATTGATTCATGGTCAGCTGCATATTGCATATACAGCAACCCATTGGAAATTGTGTAGGAATACATAACACAGCATTTTTCTAGCAAGGTGATGCTCACTCTCTGCAGTCACATTGCAAGGAACATACCTAGATTTTGCAAACAAGAAAATTTGGGGGGGGGGGGGGATTCAAGGGCCCACTAGGGTTATATTGTAACCAATCCCACCAAACATTTAGCCTTAAGCTGAAACTCACAGTGGGGTCAATCATACTATATTGAGACTATGACTTTTTAATTCATTGTTGCTGCGATATATTTTACTACATATCAATAAAGGTTATTTTTTAAGTGGACCCAACTGTAGGTTTCAGGTTATGGTAAAGGCTGCGGTGGAATTGGTTTCATCCCTAGGCTTTGTCTCTAGCTAGGTGCATGTAGGGAAATATATAATTTTTAAAGGGTTTTCCCAAGATTAATTTATATTGGTCAACTAGACATTACTGGATAATTATTTTATTTTTCTTTGGTGAAACACAGTTCTCTCTGAATCACTTAAAATAGGGAACTTGTCAGGACAAGTTACACCCCTAGAGTATGATCATAGCCTTGTACTGTCAAGGATTTGTTTTCTAAACATGGACTTATAGCTATTATTAGTTACTGCATTAGCTTAAAAGTAGTTTGAACACAACACCTTCCACGTGTAAATTACTAGTATGATGTAAAACAACTGAAAGAAACAGTGCAAAATCGAAAAACATGGAGAGAGCTCGCCTTTAGCGTCACCAAGGGTCCTGAACGACTAAACGACTAACAAGTCACACAGTAACCCCACCTCCATAAGCCATTACTGGTCATTTATATGCTTTAAGTGCTGTGTTCAACTATCTTTTCAACAACAACTAATTTGCAGCAACTAATCACAGTTATAAGAACATGTTTAGAAAACTAATCCACAACAGTTCGGGCTGTGGTCATACCTTTCCCTACTGAGTTTCTTTTAACCTAGCTAGCCTTTCTCTATCCTTAGCCAATTTGGTCAGGATCAGTTAAGAAAAGGCCCTAGAAATAAATAATAGGTTTAACAAAAACATCAAAATCATTCTGCATTACATGCCATGTATCATGAATCAAACCCTGCGTATTAGTGTACCTTTACGCCACCCAAAGCTAGGGGTTTGACAGGGGGAACGCCCCTCTCACAACCCTAGCTCCCATTCGGGTGAAGGCACAAAGGTGCTTGAAGGTCCTAAAGTCGGTGTATGTGAGGTGTACGATGTGCAAGGTGAGTGAACACACCTGCACAGCTCCAGCCCTGTGGCCTTGTGCTAGCGCTGTGGGGTCCCAGCTGTCGTTCTACTGTACCTGCAGGCTGTAATGAACATTCCCTCGCTGCACTTGGGTCCCTGATGTGGCCTGCCAGGTCTCCTCCTGCTGCTGCTATATGCCCCCAAACGCTATAACAGTGTCCCACGCTCCCTGCTGTCCTAATGCGGTGTGGTCGGGACGCATGGAGTGTATGGCGCAGCTGCCGCTTCTGTGCTGCTGTATGTGAGCACGGGCTATGGGACTTATGGGTGGCCCGGTGGTGTGTCGTCCCTGCTGCTCAGCGGAATTTCACACATAACAATGGTGAGGAAAAGGAGCTGCTTATGCACCACTGGCCACAAAGTTCCTCCACAACACTGTGTATTAAGTGAGTTTGGGCAAATCTGCTCACCGCTGCTATAGACAGCGGGGTGCCGCCATCTGCTCCGCCGGCAGGAAATGGGTTTTTCCGCAGGGCCAATCCTGGGCACTAGCGCTGCCCGTTAATGAACACAGGTGCAGGGTGCCGTCCTGTACTACAGCACATTATCCTCCAGCATAACATTAGTGCGCTTCCAGGTCCTTCAGGCAAGTTACATCTGCAGCCAATCAGGTACAGGGAGCGTCACCCCCCTCTCAATCTTGACTCCCCTAGGACTTCCTGGTGGCGTCAAGATGCACTAATACCCAAACCCTGTAGTCCACTTATGTGAGTTGCTTATCACTACTTACTGCTAAAGCATATAAGCCCTGCATGCTAGTGTGGGTTGTCACCCAGCCACACTGCGCAGGATTGCTCCTGTGATCATTGCACTGACCAAGATTACACTACATTCATATACTGTTCATACAAATATGCAAAACTTTGCCTACGGGTAGCAATTATCATGTTGTTAGGCATTTAGATGTTCTGACATGACCTCTTTTGCTTGTTACAAAATGTTCTGCTCCAGAACTTCCCAGTTATTTGCTATTGCAGCTACAACTAACTGTACTGAATTAATTAACTGATGTTCTAGACACCTATCACATCAATTACAGTAATTGATTCGGCACAGCTCCCCACACTGACAAATTAAGTGAAAGTTCAGAAATGGAGCATTTTGTACTGAGAAGAATTGGTCATCTTGGAGGATCTAAATACTATACATACACTGTATGTAGATGATGTAATGTAATATCCATATATTAGATTTTTTTACTTTGCTTTCCATAACCATAGAGATGAGAACTTGGGCTCTTTCAAACGAGCGCTTTCCACCTGCGTATCTCCCGCGTGGGTGCATGAAGTAAGTGCGCAATTCATCTTTGCTGCATTATTTTTTGTGCAGACATTTTGCACGCTGTGTGTGCGAGGCACAACTGAAAGTCAATGTAACATTGGTACTGCATAAAAGGCGATAAAATACGCTTGTGTAAAAGAGCCCTTATAAGATGGAGTTACACATTTCTTACTTAGCTATTGTAACAGCTTCAACTCCGTTACATAGGCTCTTCACTGAATTTGAACATCGTTGCAGGGAGTTGCATTAACAGTCATAAAAGAAATTTTTTGTTTGGGTACTTATGTTGGGTAATAAGGATTAGGTCAAAGTCAGCATTCTGCTTCTTCCCAGATTCACTTTGGTTGCGGTCTGGGCTCTTTGCAAGCTGCTCAAGTTAAAATGTTTTACCTATAGGCCTTTCTTCGGAAATAACCTTCCTCAAAACACTGCAACCAAAATTCTCATGTGTGCTGATATACACTTGCAACCTACAGTTACTAGAAAAGATATCCTAAGGACTGTCTAACTGTAACTAAACTACAAAAACGCTCTGTAACACTGGTCAACAAATTTTTACAAAAGTCATGTTACTGCAATAAAATTAGTCATTTCTTATCAATTTTTATGTGCTCAACACAAATATGAAAGGTGGGAAATGGACTTGTTATTTCTATAGCACCAACTTATTCCACAGCGCTTTCAGGTAATTTATTTATTACCTCCCAGCAAGCTGGGTACTCCTTTTACCGACCTCGGAAGGATAGAGGGCAACATTGAGCCAGCTACCCCACGCGGGGATTGAACCTGCAACCTTCAGGTCATGAGTGAGAGTCAAAATGCAGAATTGGCTCTATTTTTTTGTAGTATGCAATTATTGTTTACATCACAAAATGCATGCCAATAGTAATAGGCCTATGGTTATGACCTGTAAAAAATCAGGTCATAGACTACGTTTAGATTTCTTTGCCTGTCTCTTGTACAGCTGTTCGGGAGCATCTTTGTGTAGTGTCCAACAGTAGTCAGCCAGCATGGTAGTGTCCAGCAGTTGTCAGCCAGCACGGTAGTGTCCAGCAGCAGTCGGCCAGCACGGTAGTGTCCAGCAGCAGTCGGCCAGCACGGTAGTGTCCAGCAGTAGTCGGCCAGCACGGTAGTGTCCAGCAGTAGTCGGCCAGCACGGTAGTGTCCAGCAGTAGTCGGCCAGCACGGTAGTGTCTAGCAGTAGTCAGCCAGCATGGTAGTGTCCAGCAGTAGTCAGCCAGCATGGTAGTGTCCAGCAGTAGTCAGCCAGCATGGTAGTGCTGATACTGCATTAACATGTCTTGTACTAGTTCCTTGTAGTTTTCTGCCCTAACATTCCCGAGAATGTTTGTAGACACTGGGCGAAAAGCATTCCATGGTTGCTTTGCATCACTCTGCAGCAAGTTGTTGAACTGGTCAAGAGCTCTCGAACCTGAGGACTCACAAAAAATCCCTCTTTAATCTTTAACATGTTAGAATGTTGTTTAGAATGTTGTTACAGTCTTAATGGATAAATTTACATGGTGAAACACAGAAAATGAACTATATGAAATATCTTAAAAACGAGAGCCAATAAAAAGTTTTCATGGTCATATATTCATGTTCAGCACACCAAGATACTACAGATAAGGTCCTTTTTAAGTCCGTAACAATTTCAGTGTTGACCAGTGTAATTGGAGAGGCTATTTCCCAGACAGGAGTTCCAGGCTGGACAGAAAGTATATGAGCAGACGTGTGCAGAGAACAGGGCCAGCCTTAGGTTAGATGGTACCCTGTTTGAAATTTTTTTGGCGCGCCATCCTAGTCATAGTAAGAAAAGCTAGGTAAAACAGTGCTGGGACAGCACCAGCCGAGGGCGGCGCATGGGCTGATTGGCAAGTTTAGCATAGGAGCAAGGCAAAGAACTAGCTGAAGAATAGTGTCCCACTCTTAGGGCATTTTCATACGTAGTGCATTTACTGCAGTGAAAAAACTCCACAGCAAATCCACAGCAATCTGCAATAGTTTTCATCTAAAGGAGTGAAATCTGCTGCAAATCCACATCAAAATCTAAGTCAAAATCTGCACCACAAGGTACACATTTTTTATTGTAGATTTGCTGCAGATTTTTGTTCACAGCAAATCTGCACACGTTAATGCACCCTTAGGGCTCGGTCAGATGAGTGTGTTTTACATGCTGCTACATGCATGTAAAACCACGCTTCTATAGCAACCAATATGTTGCTATGGAAGTGCTAACACAGACTCTCTTTAGAAGCACAGAATGTCTCTCAAGGGTGCTTACCATAGGCTCCTATGGGAGCCGTGGAAGCAGGCTTCCTGCACCACGAATGTGTGACTGGGCTGCTCCACTGAGTTTGGGGCAACCCATTCACACGCGGGATTCCCTGCATGTCAGCAGAGTGCTTTACATGTTGCTTAGCAGCGTGTAAACCACACTTGTCTAAACCATGGCCATATAAATTACTGTCAAAATTGTGCTGCCCTTGGCCACTGCGGATGGCCATGGTTTGGCCATGTGTAGTCAGCCCCAACAAGTCCTTCCATTCTTAACCTGGTTATAAATATAGAACCAGAACAAACCTGACTAAAAACAGCACCAGAACCAAGCTCATAACAAGTGGCTCTACACAGTGATAGTGATTAAAGTGCTCTTACTAGAGATGAGCGAACGTACTCGTCCGAGCTTGATGCTCGGGCGAATATTAGGGTGTTCGGGATGTTCGTTATTCGTAACGAACACCACACGATGTTCGGATGTTCGGGTTACTTTAACTTTCTTCCCTGAGAAATCATTTCTATATGCGCTCAATGGGGCCGGCGGCAGCAGCGCCAACCCCATTGAGAACATATAGAAGACAAATCCTTCTTCTCTGCCACAGCTGTAACAGCTGTGACAGAGAAGAACGATGTTTGCCCATTGAATTCAATGGAACCGGCAATACAGCCGACTCCACTGAATGCAATGGGCTGCCGGCGATCGCGGGATGAATTGTCGGAAAGGGGTTAAATATATAAGCCCTTTCCTGCAATTCATCCAGAAATGAATTCATGAATGGGTGTGAGTGAGGGCTGGCCTCTGATTGGTCAGGCTGTGACCATTCAGAGGCATCTTATTCAGCAGGCGGGGATTTTAAATCCCCGGCTGCTAAATACTACTAACAGCTGTTCAGAGCAGTTCAGGAGAACTGCAGCCTGCCGCGCTGAACTCCGTCTGTCGGCACCAGGTGAGTATATATATATTTTTTATTTTTACACATTTCTGGATGAATTGCAGGAAAGGGCTTATATATTTAACCCCTTTCCGACAATTCATCCCGCGATCGCCGGCAGCCCATTGCATTCAGTGGAGTCGGCTGTATTGACGGCTCCATTGAATTCAATGGGCTAACATCGTTCTTCTCTGCCACAGCTGTTACAGCTGTGGCAGAGGAGAACTTGCTGTGTCGTTCCCATCATTTTCTTGAATTGCCAAGATTTTCACACATGAAAACCTTAGCGAGCATCGGCGAAATACAAAAATGTTCCGGTCGCCCATTGACTTCAATGGGGTTCGTTATTCGAAACGAACACCCGAACATCGCGGGAAGTTCGTTTCGAATAACGCGAACCCGAACATTTTGGTGTTCGCTCATCTTTAGCTCTTACCTCTAGTGATCACATATTTGGTTTTCTTCTCTCTGGACCCAGATTACCAGTGAGATGTCTTCCAGATGTGACTTGCCTCTGCACACGTTTCTCATCCTTCTGCTGTAACCCCTATTCTATTTTACAGTGCCCCACCCAACATAATAATAATGTGTGTTGTGGTTCAATTTATTAAAAGGACCCCATGTGTGCCACAATTAGGAATATGACCTGTAGCTCCACATCAAAGTGTTATTTCATGACAGATTTTTATCACCTGTTCATAGCATAGATCTGATCTGATACCCTCACTGATGCCGAGAGTGAAGGTCCCTTGTCCTCCTCTTCTTGTTATTGCAAGATCACTGAACTGACATGGAGTGCTGTCACAATTAAAGGAGTCATTGCTGAACATGAGTAGTTCTCCACCATTCATTTCAATGAAGCTGAAAGAAATAACCGACCATCAATCATACTGAAATGAATTGAGCAGTGAAGTACATGCTTGACCATGGCTCTACTCACTTTGACATCACTCTGGGTTGGTTCTCGCATGTTGTATATTGGGTAAGTCCTATCTTTTCTCATGCGTACTATTAACATGCAAGAATCCCGATAGTGGGAACGAAACTATTGAAATCAATGGTTTCGTTTTGTCCCGTTATGCAGTTGGGATTTTTACAGCCATGTAACGGGACAAGATCACAGTCATCTGCTTAAGTCCTCACCATGTGACTTTCCATCCGAACGCATAGCCCAATGTATACACAGCTGCACAGCAAGGGCCCCTTCACACGGCCAGGTTTGCGGACGCAAAATCTGCACACGCTAAGCACAGATTTCAATGGGTTAGTTCTCACAAGCGATTTTGCGCATGCATTTCGTTCATGCCCCCAAAAAATGTTCTATTTTCCTGCGTTTTGCACAGCAAAGGCCCCATAAATATCTACAGGAGGTGAAAGGTGAAGCACTGCGCAAAATGTAGGAAAAGAAAACAGCTGGCCCTTATCAGGCTTTAATAGCCAATCAATTCCACGGAAAGGGAGTGGCCTTGCGCATGCAAATATTACCATAATATGCACTGACACGCACGCAACAGGTTGATTATGTGTCTCTTCAAACATTGTTCAAGCGCAATTATGCTGTGCTGTGGTGAGTGTATATTTGCACGAATGCTCATCTGAAGGAGCCCTTAAGTCCTGGATTTCAATTGTGTATTCTTTGGTTGTCACAGATTGAAAAGATAGAACATTCGCATATCCGCTCAGATGAGCAAATAGCGATTGCGATTTCCACAAGCGGATTTAAAATGGCAGTATGTTCTATTTTTGTTGTGGAATCTACTTGGATGGCTTCCATTGACATTGAGGATAGGCCGCGGGTACCTACGTCATTGCCTAGCGACAGCGTGAGAAAAAATATATTTTTTAAGTCTGTACTGTACATGACCAACAGCGAGTGTCCGCGGTCATCTGCAGTATGAAGAAAAGAAGGTACGCGGGTCACTGTCTGGGGTCACAGCCAAAACCCGCATGTGGAATCCGCATCACCCATGTGAAACTGGCCTAAGCCAGTTGGAGTAACGGGCTTGATTCTGCACTGAATACGACACTGAATGCCAGGAGCAGAATTTGGAAAGAGATTCCGAAGACGTTGGGCCAGATGCAGGTTGTCAATTATTAGGGGGGAGGCAGGATACAGAATGCAGATAGCTAGTCCAGGGATGTGTTCTAGTGAAGATTATACAGGTAAAACATGGACTTTTTGAAAATGCTACAAATCTATAATTCTACTTAGAGCACCAGCTACTGAAAAGTACTGGCAAATTATGTGGATAAATGCTCCTGACAGGCTGCCTTTAATCCATTAGGGGCCACTATATTCTTTATGTAAGACATTCTAACATTGAAGTCAATTTATTATGGTATTTTCAAACATATCAGGAAGAGTCCGATTATTCTAAGTATTATTTTACACCTTTTAATGTTGCCATGGTAACAAAATGCTGTGGCGTGATTTTTTCAATTCATGTCTAATGTTTTTGGTGATATGAAAAGAGATTGCCTGTTACAGAAACTTCTCCTCATAATGCTTTATTTTTTCTTTATTAATACTTTTAAGGATTATTATGACGAAATCCATCACCTTTGAAGCCATTGATTATTAATACCACCATCGAAAGAGCAAGCCAGTTTTATGATATGAATAGCTTAACAGAACAAAGCAGCCAGCATTCATGTGATTTCATAAAAATGTGCAATAGAAAAGAGGTAGATGTAAGGGAAGTGGAAGATGTGAAGCAAAACTGACATATACTGTTATAAGTGAATAGAGGATGTCCCGCTGTGTGGTTAGCAAGTATTCATGATACTGGAATGCAAGCTCCTTTAAGTGTTGAACCTCTTCCAGATACCAGATTGTTGAAGACAGAGTATTACTTATGTATTAAGGATCCATGAGTGAATACATCAGTGCTTTTTTTTTCATTTTTGAACACTAGAATGGCTTTTTAAGGCTTATTATACAAAAGGTCTGCTATGTTATGGAAGAAAGGTAACAGACTATAATTTTTGCTCCACATATCATTAAATTGTCAAGCCCTTTCGTTTATCTTATCAGTCCTGATCCTGTGTCTTAATAAATTTTTTGTTCTTCGGGGCCACTTCAACAATAAACAAGCCACTCCTTTAAAAAAAAAAATTGCATAAAATAGGATTAGGTCATCAATAGTTGATCGGCTGGGGTCTTTTGCTCAGGACCCTGATCGATCAGCTGATTGGGCGCATGCTGTCAACATAGGTCGGATCAGAAGCCTCTGCGCCAAGCTCTGTGTAGCGCTTGTAACTGCAGGCACGGTTCTCATTGAAATGAATTGGAGCCATGCCTGCACTTACAAGCGCCGGCCACTATATGGAGGTCGGCGCGGAGGCTTCCCTGCTTTGCGGCACTGACAGCATGTGCCCGCTCAGTTTATCGGTCAGGGTCCCGAGCGACGGACCCCAGCTGATCAACTATTGATTACTAAAGATGAGCGAGCATACTCGCTAAGGGCAATTACTCGAGCAAGCATTGCCCTTAGCGAGTACCTGCCCGCTCGTAAGAAAAGATTCGGGTGCAGGCAAGGGGCGGGGAGCTGCGGGGGAGAGCGGGGAGGAATGGAGGGGAGATCTCTCTCTCCCTCTCCCCCCCCCCCCCCCCCCGCTCCCTCCTGCTCCCTCCCGCAACTTACCACTCCCCCGCGCCGGCAGACGAATCTTTTCTTCCGAGCGGGCAGGTACTCGCTAAGGGCAATGCTCGCTCAAATAATTGCCCTTAGCAAGTATGCTCGCTCATCTCTATTAATGACCTATACTGATGATAGGTCATCAATAGTATTTCCCTGGAAATACTAGCTATAGGTCAATGCTTTGGTCAGTGATTGGCTGCAGCAGTCACATGTCAGGTTCAGCAGCCACCAGCAAGGACAGAGTGGTTGTGAAGCAATTTTTTTAAGTCATCGGAAAACCTCTTTAAAGTGATTTTGTCAACACAACAACATTTTTTTTAAAGAAGGAAAACCAGCTTGCTGATAGGCTGATCACTGTGAATCAGCTTTTCAAAACTTCGTCAATTACCTTCAAATTAAATATGGCAAATTGCATTCTGAAGGCATGTACATTCAGTAGCAAAGTGGTACTTTTATTATTGGTTCTTGAGAAACTTGTTCAGACAGGACAACCAATATAGCTGCATCTTCCTGTTGCTATTTTTGGCTAAAATGGATGTAGGTACAAAGCATAAAAAATGTATGTTTTATGTAAAAATCCTCTTTACAAGGGATGTCATTGTAGTACTGAGATGGACATTCAATAAATCTGTTGAAAACCTGCACAGGCCATTATCAGTCTTGGTCATAGGAATGGGCAGAAATATTACTGCTTATATATCTAGCTTGCCTCTGCTGCAGAAATGCTAGACTTGACTGGAGATCTGTTCCACTCAAATGGAGACCTTATTGGTCACAGTTTGAGTAATGGAAGCCTATGATTCCATCCAAGCTTCCATCAGGATGCTGAACCAGATGGAACCTGGGGACGGTGACCTGGCCATATTTGTAACTCAGACAACAATCCGACCTTAGATAGTAATCAGCTGTACTAGTGTACAGTATATTTATATATACTGTACACTATATATATATATATGTATCTATATATATAGATTAGAGATGAGCGAGTATACTCGCTAAGGCACTTTACTCGAGCGAGTAGTGCCTTAGCCGAATATCTCCATGCCCGTCTCTAAAGATTCGGGGGCCAGCGCGGGTGACAGGTGAGTTGCGGCGGTGAGCAGGGGGAGCGGGGGGGGGGGGGGGGGGAGAGAGGGAGAGAGAGATCTCCCCTCCGTTCCTCCCCGCTCTCCCCTGCCGCTCCCCGCCGGCCCCCGAATCTTTAGAGGCGAGCGGGGAGATACTCGGCTAAGGCACTACTCGCTCGAGTAAAGTGTCTTAGCAAGTATACTTGCTCATCACTAATATAGATACACTAGCTTACCCGTCGCGCGTTGCTGCGAAGACAGACAGACATACATTCATTCGTTTTTATATATCTAGATAACAACCAATCACAGCGCAGCTTTCATGTTACCTCAGTGGTATAATATATAACAACCAATCACAGCGCAGCTTTCATGTTACCTTAGCAGTATAAAATATAACAACCAATCATAGCGCAGCTTTCATGTTACCTCAGCAGTAAGAGAAATAACAACCAATCACAGCGCAACTTTTATTCTGCCTCAGCAATATAAAAAATAGCAACCAATCACAGCGCAGCTTTCATGTTACCTCTGCGGTATTATATATAGCAACCAATCACAGCGCAGCTTTCATGTTACCTCAGTGGTATAATATATAACAACGAATCGCAGCACAGCTTTCATGCAACCTCAGTAGTATAAGAAATAGCAACCAATCACAGCACAGCTTTCATGTTACCTCAGCAGTATAAGAAATAGCAACCAATCACAGCACAGCTTTCATTTTACCTCAGCATTCTCAATATCCAGCAATTGTCTTGCGAAACGTTCGGCGGATGCATCATTTTGTAGTTGAACACTCATCCCGTTGCTCGTAATGCCTTTTGGTTTCGTGCTTGAGATGGAAATCAAACGATCTTTGTCTGGGGGGCATAACTGTCGACGATGCTCGCACGCGCGCCACCTATCGTAGGATAGTTGTACTATGCCAGTAATCTTCCCAGGAGTGTACTCAGCAACTTCCCAAAGTCTCATGGCAATTGGATGAATGGTGTAGTAATGCATAAAGGACAGACAGACAGACATACATTCATTTATATATATCAGGAAGTGAGAGAATTAGATTCCGTACGTAAAATTTGGACGCTAATTGTTTTGCGCTTAGAATTGAATAATCGAGTTGGGACCCATTAACTTTTCCTATTTATGACATATTCAATGCCCGTGCCAAATTTCAAGTTTCTATGTGAGAAAATTACATTCCGTACATAAAATTTGGACACTAATTCTTTTGCGCATAGAATTGAATAATCGAGTTGGGACCCATTAGCTTTTCCTATTTATGACATATTCAATGCCCGTGCCAAATTTCAAGTTTCTATGTGAGAAAATGACATTCCGTACGTAAAAGTTGGACGCTAATTCTTTTGCGCATAGAATTGAATAATCGAGTTGGGACCCATTAGCTTTTCCTATTTATGACATAATCAATGCTTGTGCCAAATATTAAGTTTCTATGACATTGGGAAGCGAGAAAATTAGATTCCGTACGTAAAATTTGGACGCTAATTCTTTGGCGCTTAGAATTGAATAATCGAGTTGGGACCCATTAGCTTTTCCTATTTATGACATAATCAATGCTCGTGCCAAATTTCATGTTTCTACAACATCGGGAAGTGAGAGAATTAGTGGCAATGATGGAAATCGAACGATCTACGTGGGGGGGGGGGTCGTAACTGTCGACGACGCACGCACGCGCGCCATTTATCGTCGCATAAATGTACTATGCCTATAATCTTCCCAGGAGTGTACTCAACAACTTCCCAAAGTTTCATGGCGGTCGGATGAATGGTGTAGTAGCGCATAAAGGACCAACAGACAGACAGACACGCACGCAGACAGACACGCATACATTCAATTTTATATATATAGATATATACTTCTGTGCAAAAGTTTTAGTAGGGAGTGGACAAATGCTGCAAAGTAAGATTGCTTTAAAAATGTGAAATGTTAATAGTTCATGTTTGTCAATTAATAAAATGCAAAGTGAATGAACAAAAGAGAAAAGTAAATTAAATCAATATTTGGTGTGACCACCCTTTGCTATCAAAACAGCCTCAGCTCTTCTAGGTACATTTGCACAAAGTCAAGGATTTTGTAGGATTACAGTCAGGTGGTTAACCAATTACACCAAACAGGTCACAATCATTTTTTTTTTAATATAGGTTGAAATAATTCAGTAACTGAAACAGAATCAGCTGTGTAGGAAGCTTAAAACTGGGCGAGTAACAGCCAAACTCTGCTACAAAGGTAAGGTTGTGGAAGACCGTTTCATGTCACATGTCATGTACCATGGCAAAACTGAACAGAAACAAGACATATGATAGTTATACAGCATCAGCAAGGTCTTGCCCAGCTAGAGATTTCAAACCAGACTGAAGTTTCAAGATGTGCTCAAGCTCTTTTGAAGAAGTACAAAGAAACAGACAACATTGATGATTGTAGACGCAGTGGTTGACCAAGAAAACAGTGTAGTAGATGAGAAGCACATCATGTGTACTTCCCTTTGAAATCAGAAGATGTCCAGCAGTGTTATCAGCTCAGAACTGGCAGATACCAGTGGGAAACGGGTACACCCATCTACTGTTCAGAGAAGTCTGGCTATAAGTGGTCCTCAAGGAAGAACTGGCCAAAGAGCCATAACTTTGACATAGAAACAAGGCCAAGCGACTGAATTATGCCCGAAAACACAAGGACTGGGATGGCAGCTGGTGCTCTGGACTTATTAGTCAAAATTTGAAATATTCTTCTATAACAGAAGGAAGTTTACTTGCCGAAGGGCTGGACAGCAGTACAATAGAGAGTGTCTGCAGGCAAACATACAGCCAATGTCATTAAGAACTATCTTCAGTGTGAAGAAGAAGAACAAGGAGTCTTGGAAATGATGAAGTGGCCTCAGAACACTGATCTCAACATTATCAAGTCTGTCTGGGATTACACGAAGAGACAAAAGGATTTGAGCAAGCCTACCTCCACAGATCATCTGTAGAGATGAGCGAGCACCAAAATGCTCGGGTGCTCGTTATTCGGGACGAACTTTTCGCGATGCTCGAGGGTTCGTTTCGAGTAACGAACCCCATTGAAGTCAATGGGCGACCCGAGCATTTTTGTATTTCGCCGATGCTCGCTAAGGTTTCCTTGTGTGAAAATCTGGGCAATTCAAGAAAGTGATGGGAACGACACAGCAACGGATAGGGCAGGCGAGGGGCTACATGTTGGGCTGCATCTCAAGTTCACAGGTCCCACTATTAAGCCACAATAGCGGCAAGAGTGGGGCCCCCCCCTCCCAAAAACTTTTACTTCTGAAAAGCCCTCATTAGCATGGCATACCTTAGCTAAGCACCACACTACCTCCAACAAAGCACAATCACTGCCTGCATGACACTCCACTGCCACTTCTCCTGTGTTACATGCTGCCCAACCGCCCCCCCCCCCACAGCGCACACCAAAGTGTCCCTGCGCAGCCTTCAGCTGCCCTAATGCCTCACCACCCTCATGTCTATTTAGAAGTGCGTCTGCCATGAGGAGGAACCGCAGGCACACACTGCAGAGGTTGGCACGGCTAGGCAGCGACCCTCTTTAAAAGGGGCGGGGCGATAGCCCACAATGCTGTACGGAAGCAATGAGAAATAGAATCCTGTGCCACCGCCATCAGGAGCTGCACACATGGGCATAGCAATGGGGAACCTATGTGCCACACACTATTCATTCTGTCAAGGTGTCTCTGCATGCCCCAGTCAGACCGGGCTTTTTAATTCATAGACACAGGCAGGTACAACTCCCTATTGTGAAGTCCCTGTCGACCGACAGCATGGGTGGCTTCCTGGAACCCACCGGCGGTACATAAAAATATCCCATTGCAGTGCGCAACACAGCTGAGGTAGTAATGTCGTGCTTAATGCAGGTGGGCTTCGGCCCACACTGCATGCCCCAGTCAGACTGGGGTTCTTTACAAGTGGACACAGATGCATTTATAATTCCCTGTGGACCCACAGCATGGGTGGGTGCCAGGAAGCCACTGGCGGTACATAGAAATATCCCATTGCATTGCCCAACACAGCTGAGGTAGTAATGTCGTGCTTAATGCAGGTGGGCTTCGGCCCACACTGCATGCCCCAGTCTGACTGGGGTTCTTTACAAGTGGAAACAGATGCATTTATAATTCCCTGTGGACCCACAGCATGGGTGGGTGCCAGGAAGCCACCGGCGGTACATAGAAATATCCCATTGCATTGCCCAACACAGCTGAGGTAGTAATGTCGTGCTTAATGCAGGTGGGCTTCGGCCCACACTGCATGCCCCAGTCAGACTGGGGTTCTTTACAAGTGGACAGATGTAGGTTAAACTCCGTGTGCACCTACAGCATGGGTGGCTCCCTGGAACCCACCGGCGATACACAAAAATATCCCATTGCATTGCCCAACACAGCGGATGTAACGTCAGCTGTAATGCAGGTGGGCTAAAAATTCATTTGATTACACTGTAGGCGAGGGCCCACAAAAATTGCTGTATCAACAGTACTAATGTACATCCAAAAAATTGGCCATGGCCAACCAAGAGGGCAGGTGAAACCCATTAATCGCTTTGGTTAATGTGGCTTAAGTGGTAACTAGGCCTGGAGGCAGCCCAGTTTAACGAAAAATTGGTTCAAGTTAAAGTTTCAACGCTTTTAAGAGTATTGAAACATATAAAAATTGTTTAGAAAAATTATATGAGTGAGCCTTGTGGCCCTAAGAAAAATTGCCCGTTCAGCGTGATTACGTGAGGTTTCAGGAGGAGGAGCAGGAGGAGGAGGAGGAATATTAGACACAGATTGATGAAGCAGAAATGTCCCCGTTTTGGATGGTGAGAGAGAACGTAGCTTCCATCCGCGGGTGCAGCCTACGTATTGCTTACGTATCGCTGCTGTCCGCTGGTGGAGAAGAGAAGTCTGGGGAAATCCAGGCTTTGTTCATCTTGATGAGTGTAAGCCTGTCGGCACTGTCGGTTGACAGGTGGGTACGCTTATCCGTGATGATTCCCCCAGCCACACTAAACACAGTCTCTGACAAGACGCTAGCCGCAGGACAAGCAAGCACCTCCAGGGCATACAGCGCGAGTTCAGGCCACGTGTCCAGCTTCGACACCCTGTAGTTGTAGGGGGCAGAGGTGTCACGGAGGACGGTCGTGCGATCGGCTACGTACTCCCTCACCATCCTTTTACAGTGCTCCCGCCGACTCAGCCTTGACTGGGGAGCGGTGACACAGTCTTGCTGGGGAGCCATAAAGCTGGCAAAGGCCTTGGAGAATGTTCCCCTGCCTGCGCTGTACATGCTGCCTGATCTCTGCGCCTCCCCTGCTACCTGGCCCTCGGAACTGCGCCTTCTGCCACTAGCGCTGTCGGATGGGAAGTTTACCATCAGTTTGTCCACCAGCGCCCTGTGGTATAGCATCCTTCTCGAACCCCTTTCCTCTTCGGGAATGAGAGTGCAAAGGCTCTCCTTATACCGTGGATCGAGCAGTGTGTACACCCAGTAATCCGTAGTGGCCAGAATGCGTGTAACGCGAGGGTCACGAGAAAGGCATCCTAACATGAAGTCAGCCATGTGTGCCAGGGTACCTGTACGCAACACATGGCTGTCCTCACTAGGAAGATCACTTTCAGGATCCTCCTCCTCCTCCTCTTCCTCCTCCTCAGGCCATACACGCTGAAAGGATGACAGCCCAGCAGCATGTGTACCCTCACCAGTGGGCCAAGCTGTCTCTTCCATATCCTCCTCATCCTCCTCATGCTCCTCCTCCTCCTCCTCAACGCGCTGAGATATAGACAGGCGGGTGCTCTGACTATCCAGCGACATACTGTCTTCCCCCGGCTCTGTTTCCGAGCGCAAAGCGTCTGCCTTTATGCTTTGCAGGGAACTTCTCAAGATGCATAGCAGAGGAATGGTGACGCTAATGATTGCAGCATCGCCGCTCACCACCTGGGTAGACTCCTCAAATTTTCCAAGGACCTGGCAGATGGCTGCCAACCAGGGCCACTCTTCTGTAAATAATTGAGGAGGCTGACTCCCACTGCGCCGCGCAAGTTGGAGTTGGTATTCCACTATAGCTCTACGCTGCTCATAGAGTCTGGCCAACATGTGGAGCGTAGAGTTCCACTGTGTGGGCACGTCGCACAGCAGTCGGTGCACTGGCAGATTAAACCTATGTTGCAGTGTCCGCAGGGTGGCAGCGTGCGTGTGGGATTTGCGGAAATGTGCGCAGAGCTGGCGCACCTTTCCGAGCAGGTATGACAAGTGGGGGTAGCTTTTCAGAAAGCGCTGAACCACCAAATTAAACACATGGGCCAGGCATGGCACGTGCGTGAGGCTGCCGAGCTGCAGAGCCGCCACCAGCTTACGGCCGTTGTCACACACGACCATGCCCGGTTGGAGGCTCAGCGGCGCAAGCCAGTGGTCGGTCTGCTCTGTCAGACCCTGCAGCAGTTTGTGGGCCGTGTGCCTCTTCTCTCCTAAGCTGAGTAGTTTCAGCACGGCCTGCTGACGCTTGCCCACCGCTGTGCTGCCACGCCGCGTGACACCGACTGCTGGCGATGTGCTGCTGACACATCTTGATTGCGAGATAGAGGTTGCGTTGGAGGAGGAGGAGGAGGAAGGTGCTTTAGTGGAGGAAGCATACACCGCCGCAGATACCACCACCGAGCTGTGGCCCGCAATTCTGGGGGTGGGTAGGACGTGAGCGGTCCCAGGCTCTGACTCTGTCCCAGCCTCCACTAAATTCACCCAATGTGCCGTCAGGGAGATATAGTGGCCCTGCCCGCCTGTGCTTGTCCACGTGTCCGTTGTTAAGTGGACCTTGGGAGTAACCGCGTTGGTGAGGGCGCGTACAATGTTGCGGGAGACGTGGTCGTGCAGGGCTGGGATGGCACATCGGGAAAAGTAGTGGCGACTGGGAACCGAGTAGAGCGGGGCAGCCGCCGCCATCATGCTTTTGAAAGCCTCCGTTTCCACAAGCCTATACGGCAGCATCTCCAGGCTGATCAATTTTGCAATGTGCACGTTTAACGCTTGAGCGTGCGGGTGCGTGGCGTCGTACTTGCGCTTGCGCTCAAACTGTGGCACTAGCGACGTCTGGACGCTGCGCTGAGAGACATTGCTGTATGGGGCCGAGGACAGCGGAGGTGAGGGTGTGGGTGCAGGCCAGGAGACGGTAGTGCCTGTGTCCTCAGAGGGGGGTTGGATCTCAGTGGCAGGTTGGGGCACAGGGGGAGAGGCAGTGGTGCAAACCGGAGGCGGTGAACGGGCATCGTCCCACCTTGTGGGGTGCTTGGCCATCATATGCCTGCGCATGCTGTTGGGGGTGCCTCCCCAGCTGATCTTGGCGCGACAAAGGTTGCACACCACTGTTCGTCGGTCGTCAGGCGTCTCTGTGAAAAACTGCCACACCGTAGAGCACCTTGACCTGTGCAGGGTGGCATGGCGCGAGGGGGCGCTTTGGGAAACAGTTGGTGGATTATTCGGTCTGGCCCTGCCTCTACCCCTGGCCACCGCACTGGCTCGGCCTGTGCCCACACCCTCACTTGGCCCTCCGCGTCCTCGGCCGCGTCCACGTCCTCTAGGCCTACCCCTACCCCTCAGCATGCTGTATTACCAGTGATTTGATTTCCCAGGCAGGAAATAAATTGGCGCAAGCCTGCAGGTCAAATATAATTTTTTCGCTTTTTTGCAAAGGGAAGGCCCCACTGCGTATATTCAATGAACAATACGTTTAATAACTGTGGTGTGGCCCTGAAAAAGTGTCACACAACTTTAGTGTAGCAGAGTTATTAACTCTGGCAGAGCAGGTATTTGCCAGTCAGGAAAGACAATGGCGCAAGCCTGCAGTAAACCGTAGCTGGTTGCGTCTGATTTTTGTACGTTGTCCACGCAGCACACACGTACACGGAGACCTTAGGACTGACACAGGCAGGCCAAATATAATTTCTTTTCCTTTTTTGCAAAGGGAAGGACCCACTGCGTATATTCAATGAACAATAACTTTTAGAACTGTAGTGTGGCCCTGAAAAAGTGACACACAACTTTAGTGTAGCAGAGTTATTAACTCTGGCAGAGCAGGTATTTGCCAGTCAGGAAAGACAATGGTGCAAGCCTGCAGTAAACCGTAGCTGGTTGCGTCTGATTTTTGTACGTTGTCCACGCAGCACACACGTACACGGAGACCTTAGGACTGACACAGGCAGGCCAAATATAATTTATTTTCCTTTTTTGCAAAGGGAAGGACCCACTGCGTATATTCAATGAACAATAACTTTTAGAACTGTAGTGTGGCCCTGAAAAAGTGACACACAACTTTAGTGTAGCAGAGTTATTAACTCTAGCAGAGCAGGTATTTGCCAGTCAGGAAAGACAATGGCGTAAGCCTGCAGTAAACCGTAGCTGGTTGCGTCTGATTTTTGTACGTTGTCCACGCAGCACACACGTACACGGAGACCTTAGGACTGACACAGGCAGGCCAAATATAATTTCTTTTCCTTTTTTGCAAAGGGAAGGACCCACTGCGTATATTCAATGAACAATAACTGTGTTGTGGCCCTGCCTACACAATTCTGTCCCTGTAGTATCAATGGAGGGTGCAATGCTCTGCACAGACGATTTTTAGAAAAAAAAAAAATGCAACACTGCTAACAGCAGCCAGCACAGTACTGCACACGCTTAAATTTGGCCCTAGAAAGGACCGTTGAGGTTCTTGAAGGCTACACTCACTCTTAACACTCTCCCTGCCTATGCACCACTTCTGTCCCTAATGCCGGGTGCAATGCTCTGCACTGCCGATTTTGAGAGAAAAAAAAAAAAAAACACTGCTAGCAGCAGCCTGCACACAGGTAGATGTGGCCCTAAGAAGGACCTTTAGGGTTCTTGAAGCCTACACTGACTCCTAACGCTCTCCCTACAGCAGCACCAGCACGATAGTACTTTCCCTCAGCTAACTCACAAGGCATGTGTGGCGAGCCGCGGGAGGGGCCGACTTTTATACTCGGGTGACATCTGATCTTCCCAGCCACTCACTGCAGGGGGGTGGTATAGGGCTTGAACGTCACAGGGGGAAGTTGTAATGCCTTCCCTGTCTTTCAATTGGCCAGAAAAGCGCGCTAACGTCTCAGAGAGGAAACTGAAAGTAACCAGAACACCGCGTGGTGCTCGTTACGAGTAACGAGCATCCCGAACACCCTAATATCAAGCTCGGACGAGTACGTTCGCTCATCTCTAATCATCTGTTGTTAGTTCTACTCCCTGAGGAGTTCCTTCACAAACTCTGTGCAAGTGTACCTAGTAGAATTGATGCTGTTTTCATGGCAAAGGGCGGTCCCACCAAATATTGATTTGATTTACTTTTCTCTTTTTGTTCATTCACTTTACATTTTGTTAACAGACAAAAATAAACTATTAACCCTTCCCTTGAAAGCATTCTTATAAGGCTAACTTCACATGGCAGAGCGTGATATCTGGCCGAGAAACTCAGCTCGATATCGCACTCGGCAAAGTACGTTTTACCCGTGGATGCGAGGCGATTTTCAGACAAACCACCTCGCATCCCTTCTGTGAAATTCCGATCCTCTTGTGTTAGTTTCACCCACAACAGAGGATTGGAAGTGTTTCCCACTGCTTCCAACAGGAAACTTTGCATCGCACTTTAGCATGCACATCGCACGGCAGGCAAGAGCCATGTGATGTATTTAAGGTCCCATTGAATGGGAGATGCATTCCAAGGAACGTGAAAAAATAGAACATACCATAACTTTCTTTTCCATACAGCATCGTTGTAAGGAAAAAAATATTGCCATGAATCTAGCTAGCTAGCTATACTTGGATGGCTCTCACCAGCTACACAGTGCACAGACGGCTTTCATAATGACCCAGTCTGCCTTAGGAAAATAAATTCCTTAATTCTGTAAACTGGAGCCAGGCACGTCTCCTCCAAACAGGCAGTGTTGGGTTTATGGTTATCCAACGACATTGTCTTTTTTGGCCATTTTATGCATGAGCTGGCTTGAAATGCAAATGCTCTTGGGGAGAATGAGGAACATAAAATTTATTAAGATGAATTTGGGGTAATAAAATTAACTACTAATCGCATGAGCTGTTTGAAATGCTAATGAAGGGGTCTGGTTTCCACCAAATGAAATATCTTAATATTTTCCTCCTAGAAAACAGGAGGGTCTTTATCATATAAATATGACTACGTGTAGTAGAATGGTTACATAATACAATATATGTACAGTTACTCATCATTAAAGGGGCCTGTCATTTTGGCAATATACGACAATGTCTTTAATTCGAATTTATAAAGCAATAATGTGTATCAAAAACACTATTGCACTCCTAGAGCACGCTCATCCAGATCTTTTTGTTTGGTCCTATAATTAAAAATTTATGTCACATGACAATTATGAACACCTATAAATCTATCATGTTTGTTGACCAGTTTTCATGCTAAATATAAACACTGTCCGATACTGATTTTGTCTGGGGCTCAAAATAAGTGTATTTTTATCTGATGAATTCAAAAATCACCATAAAAATGACCGATTAGCTCTTGCTTTGGAGATACAGTGACGTCATTTTTTAGAGTTAATATTTTTATTTTGTGGGAATTGTTTTTTTTCGGGGGGGGGGGGGAGCTGTCACACCTCTTAACTTACATAACACAACGTTCTTCATATGTTTGTAGATTATAGATATAAGAAATGTTGCCATGACTGAGTTTCATATTATTTCTGTTTTTCTTTTTTTCAGAATTTCTGGTTTTGAAGTGCTTTTGAAGTGTAAAATTTGCTATATCAAAATGCCACGAAATGTGTAAATTTCGTAAATAGTTTTTGTTACATTTGTGGTGAAATAACATTTTCGTCACAGAAACGCAATCTAACGGCTCTTGTGAAGACTGCCTATCATCATTATTTTGGTATAAAGGTAGGGGACCAGGATAAGCCATGGGCTCCACATATGTGTTGCAATTCTTGTTCAGTTAAACTACAAGAATGGCTGAAAAATAAAAAATGATCTATGGCTTTTGCTGTGCCTATGGTTTGGCGGGAGCCGACAAACCATACAGATGACTGCTATTTCTGCTTGACTCCGCCTATAAAGGCAAGATTGTCAATGAAGACAACTAGAACAGTTCAATACCAAAATCTTTCATCTGCAATTCGACCTGTTCCACATTCAGATAGTTTACCAGTTCCCACTCCACCCCAAAATTATGAGCTTGAAGTAGAAAATAAAGAAAGTGTGGAAAAAGAAGAACCCAACAAACCTTCCACATTCCATGACCCTGACTTTGAGGTAAAAGATGATAAACCGCACAGACCGAGTCAAGCGGAATTGAGTGATCTCATTTGAGACCTTGACTTGTCAAAGAAAAAAGTGGAACTTCTAGGGTCAAGACTACAGCAATGGAATCTTCTCCAACGTGATGTCAGGGTCTCACAGTACAGAGAACGTCAGAGAGATCTGCTTCCTTTTTTGAGAAGAAAAATAATCTGGTTGTTTGCTGTGACATTAATAGGTTGATAAAATGTTTGAATTTGAACCATGATCCAGCTGAATGGAGGCTATTCATAGACTCCTCCATGCTTAGTTTGAAAGCTGTATTACTTCACAACAGCAACCATCTGCCTTCTATTCCTGTTGGTCATGCAATTCACATGAAGGAGACTTATGCAAACATGACACCCTCCTCAACTCAATCAAATATACTGAACACAAGTGGAAAATCTGTGTTGATCTAAAAGCCATCGCTGGACTCTTAGGAATGCAACTGGGGTACACTAAATACTGTTGCTTTTTTATGTATGTGGGACAGTAGGAATAGAAAATCACATTACATTCAAGCGGACTGGCCTGCAAGAAATCTTGACTCTACCGAAAAAAATGTCATTGCTGAGCCTCTAGTGGACCCAAAAGATGTTCTTCTTCCACCTCTTCATATAAAGCTGGGTTTAATGAAAAATTTTGTCAAAGTTATGAACCAGGAAAGATAGGTATTTAAGTACTTAAGAGACAAATTTTCTAGATTGAGTGATGCAAAGGTTAAGGAAGATATTTTTGTTAGGCCACAAATTCCACAACTTGTAAAGGATCCTGCGTTTGAATACGTTTGGGAGGGAAAAGAAAAAGAAGCTTGGCAAGCCTTAAAGGGAGTTATTCATGGATTCTTAGCCAACAAAAGAGATGATAACTACACTCAGTTGGTGACAGTACTTCTGGAAAAAATACCATCAACTTGTATGCAACATGTATCACCGAGGGAACCACTAAATAATACGTAAAATATAACTTTTAATAATATAAAATTAAAATGTTTTAGAATAAAAGCGTGATCAGTCTTTAATATATATCGTGCCTATAGTGACCACTCGGCACCATGTATTGTAATCGAATCCTAGGATAGATAAAGCAATTGCAGACTGTAGAGATTTAACCGCACTATCAGTGATGTCTCAGTGCATAACTACAGTGTACATACATCTCCAACTATATCCAACACTCTATCAGATCTCACACACCAATTTAGGGATAAACCTATTATTATACTGGTGTAAATGCAATGCACCAGAGGTAAAAAGGTAACTATGGGTAACACACCATATGAAAAAAACTATATAGATTGTTTATCCCTAGTAATAATATAGTGGTCAAAGATCGTGTATTCATGTGGTGCTTATGACATACACGAAGAACACCACTAAGGGTGTGAGTGATTGGATAGTGGGAGTAGCACAAAACAACTATCCAAGGTGTCAGTTCATCTAGTGTTAGTTAAAACTGCTAGAGTGTATTACTGACATTCTTCGTACCCATGCTGCTTATAGGTGCTTATACTTATTGTTATTTGCAACCGTACAGCACTAACAGTGATGGTTCCAACAGAGGTAACCTACAGTCATATCCACATGATATATAGATGGACTAGGTTAACCCAACTGTTTATGGATCAGCAAACACTGTACTGTGAGGAGATGTAATATAAAAGGCAGGACTGATTTTTTAGTCCTCGAGTAGCCTAATTAACAATCTCCTAGGTGATAATATAGCCCATTAAAGTTGCACAGTTAGATACTGTATCAGAAACAGGACCAATTTTTATACGGTCAGAAAACAAATATGTCTGATACTAGATTGCATCACAAACAGTAAACTGGCACAATAGCATACTGACTTCGGTTTTCTGCCTATAAGAAGTCAGCATACTAAGTGCTAACTCGCATCAAACACCATCAACGCGTTTCAACAGCTCGTAACAACTAAGCTGTATCATCAGGATGGTCTACTATACTGCAATCACCAAATGAAAAGATTGCATGAAAACATTTTTTAAAAATTTTTAACTAAGTGTTGGTGCAGTCCTCGATGTCTAAGACTGCACCATGAAACTAGCTTGTGCTGAAGATTTAACTAAGTATTGGTGCAGTCCTAGATGTCTCAGACTGCACCATGGAACTAGCTTGTGCTAATGGGTAACAGAGTGTTCAGCCTGACAGGCTGTGAACAAATGCTCATTGCAGTATAGTAGACCATCCTGATGATACAGCTTAGTTGTTACGAGCTGTTGAAACGCGTTGATGGTGTTTGATGCGAGTTAGCACTTAGTATGGTGACTTCTTATAGGCAGAAAACCGAAGTCAGTATGCTATTGTGCCAGTTTACTGTTTGTAATGCAATCTAGTATCAGACATATTTGTTTTCTGACCGTATAAAAATCGGTCCTGTTTCTGATACAGTATCTAACTGTGCAACTTTAATGGGCTATATTATCACCTAGGAGATTGTTAATTAGGCTACTCGAGGACTAAAAAATCAGTCCTGCCTTTTATATTACATCTCCTCACAGTACAGTGTTTGCTGATCCATAAACAGTTGGGTTAACCTAGTCCATCTATATATCATGTGGATATGACTGTAGGTTACCTCTGTTGGAACCATCACTGTTAGTGCTGTACGGTTGCAAATAACAATAAGTATAAGCACACAAGAGGCAAGCCAAAAGAAAACAATCTCATGAAGTCACTACATGATTCTCTTCCCACCGAACCACCTGCCAGGTGTTCTTCCATCATTCTTGTATCATGGTTTGTGGCTAATTTGTTGTCTCATAGCCTGGAGGTCTTGTGATCATTGAGGGAACAATAAATTGTAACATCTTATAAGAGAAGGTAAGGACAGCAGACAATGACCAAAAGATGGAAAGATGTTGGGTGATGCAACAAGACAATGACCCAAAGTAGACAAGTTAATCAATTATAAAATGTTTTTAAAAAGAGGATTTCTTTTTTGGAATAATCATATCAGAGTTCTAACCTTAAAGGGATATTCCAGGTCCAAGATCTTGATGACCTGTCCTCACGATAGGTCATCAATACTAGATCAGTAGGGATGTCAAACACTCAGGATTACCGCTTATCAGCTCATTGAAGAGACCACAGTGCTCTAAGCAGCGTCTTTTTAGGCCTGTGATATCACACTCATTAATCACATGGTCTAAGAGCGATGCAAGTGAATGGTATTGAGCTGCTAGACCAGGCACAGCCACTATGAAATGTTAGGCGCTGTACCTGGTTTGCAGTGAAGTAGCTGCAGTGCTTACCCAAGCACTACAGTCGTTTTAGACAGTGGATTGGCGGGGGTCCAGAGGAAAAGTCATCAATATCCTAATCCCGGAAATCCCCTCCAAAGTAATGAAGATGCTGTGATGTGACCTGAAGAGGGCTATGCATACAATGCATTCCTGATATACTGACGAACTGAAACATTTTCAGGAATGGTCCATAATAGTTCATCAACATTTTGCAAAACATATTTCCAGCTACTGGTAACAAACTATCTATCTATTTATCTATCTTTCTATCTGCATATACACACAATGTATATGTATATATGCATGTACAGAGGGCGAAAAAATATATGGAAACACAAATACTGTAGTTTGCTTCTTTTTCACCACAATCCTACACAATGATCATCTGTCTCTGTCACTTAACACACATTTCCATCCACACTGGGGTTTGTTGGATGCGGTTTTTCCACTATTACTATATGCGGTCATAATCTTGGATACTGTGCATCGTGATACAGCAAAAACTTCTGCTACTTTTGTTACAGAGGCACCCACCATACGGGCCACAACAATTTGACCGTGTTGGATTTCCGTCAGCGCTGCCATGATTTCCTCACAACTGCGCAGAATGCTTTCTCAGAGACAAATGATGCTTACCACGTGTTTGCGCTGTTATACAGATCATAGCATCACGCAACTACAACACTGCTTACTAACTCCACTGTAGTACACATGCATGGATCCCAGACCATTAGGACGGATCTGCCTGGGATGTTAATCATTAGCACTGAGCTGCCCTTTTGATATAGTTAAAATATACTAGTAGTATTGTGAAATATGATTTATAGTCCCATCTAACTTAAGGCATGCATTTTGTATGATGTTCCCACGTTTTTGTCCACCCCCTGTATATAGGGCTCACAAGATATAAAAGGTTTTGGACTTCTAACTAAGAGCATCTATAATGTTACTGAATAGCTCTAATCTTACGAGTCAGTTTTAGAGGAACGTATTGTTCATTGATTATGGATCCGTAATATAGACATATTACAGATGACATTACAATTGTATCTCATCAGTATTTGATCTGTATTTTCCTTCATATTGCCTCTGTCATTGGTTTTATTTTCTTCCAGGCAAATACTGATTCATATTTGCCCAATAGAAAGTAATACAAATACAGAGGCAAAAATGGATACAAATATGTCATGCTGTTTAGAAAATAAATGGTTGTGAAAAACATGTTTCCCTGAAAATAAGGCACCCCCTGAAAATAAGGCATCCCCTGAAATTTGCAGAAGTCCCAAATATAAAGCACCCCCCGATAGTAAGGCATAGTACAGTGTGCAGGCAAGTCAAGAGGCCTGTCCCCTGCTGCCATCCCTGTTGTCTCCTACCTCCCGATGTATAGGTAGATCTGCAGACAGTCTGCTGTTATCCTGTCCCTGCTGTGCTTTACGAGTGTGCTGTTGTGAGCTCCCCTTGCTGACTGGAAAAGTCCATACTGTACGTTCTGTTCCTGCTGTACACGTCTGCTGTGATGAGCTCCCCCTGGTGGCCAGAAGCTGCAATACCATCCCTGTTTACAAGTGGTACAGGAACTTCTGTCTGCAGACGGGTACGTTACTTTACAGCCCTTATTTTTTTATGGCTCTGTGTGTGAGTCAGGCAACCTGTGTGTGATTCTTAAGGCTGGGTTCTCACAGAGCGTATTTCCAGCGGAAATCTCGCAGTTTGGCCACAGCAATAAACAGCGAGATTTCCACCAGGAAAGCGCTGCTTCAAAACCCACGGCACTTAGCCGCTTGTTTTGAAGCGACCTGGCTGCACGCTTTTCCGTTTCTGTGGCCGGTGAATCCGCACCGCAACACCGGCTTCTCCCAGCTTTGCTGTGACAGATTTGCTGTCCCATGTGGACGAGATTTCTGAGAAATTTCATCCACAAAGCTGGCCAATTGAGGGATTAGCGGCCACAGACGGATTTGCCGTGGCGAAATAAGACACCCCCTGAAAATAAGACGTAGCGCATATTTGGGAGCAAAAATTAATATAAGACGCGTCTTATTTTCGGGGAAACAGGGTATTAGCTCTGTATTAAGCTTTACAATACAAGGACCAAATACGGAGTTAAAATATGTTATCTGAAAGGTGCCTATGGATGTCATTTTAATGACTTTACTTCCCTCTACTGAGTAGGAGAGCCAGAATGAAGGAGACTACTTAGGTTAATGAGCTTATTTGGCATGTTCGCTATGGGATCCCTCCATCATGACCATTTCTCAGCCTTTAGAGGTCTAAGAGACTTGGGTATAGTAATAGATCATAGACTGAACATAAGTCAACAATGTGATGCAGCAGCAAAAAAAGGAAAACGCAATTCTGGGATATATTAAGAGAAACATAGAGTCTAGATCGCGTGAGGTAATTATCCCCCTCTACTCTTCCTTAGTCCAATATGTAGAGAATACGTGAGCAGCACCACTGTAGGAATCATAGGTGGGCTATCCAATGCAACAGCTAAAACAAACAGGAGACCAGATCCATACTCCCAAAAGATATCCAGTAGTCAAGAAAATGAAGGTTTCAGCAGCATCAATGGTGCAAATTCGAAACCGATTTTATTCTCCCATCACATTAACAAGTGAAAAAGAGCTTGAAAAAGGCTACATGCTGAAACGTCGCTTGTTAATGTGATGGGAGAATAAAATCAGTATTGGATTTGCACCATTGATGCTTCTGAAACCTTCATTTCCTCTACTCTTCCTTAGTCAGACCTCATCTGGAATACGGTGTCCAGTTCTGGGTACCCCAATTTAAAAAAGACATTGACAAACTGGAGCAAGTTCAGAGAAGAGCTACCAAGATGGTGAGCGGCCTGCAAATTATGTCCTATGGGGAACAGTTAAAGGATCTGGGAATGCTTAGCTTGCAAAGAAGAAGGCTGAGAGGAGACTTAATAGCTGTCTACAAATATCTGAAGGGCTGTCACAATGCAGAGGGATCAGCTATATTCTCATTTGTATAAGGAAAGACTAGAAGCAATGGGATGAAACTGAAAGGGAGGAGACACAGATTAGATATTAGAAAAATCTTTCTGACAGTGAGAGTGATCAATGAGTGGAACAGGTTACCACGGGAGGTGGCGAGTTCTCCTTCAATGAAAATCTTCTAACAGAGGCTAGACAGACATCTGTCTGGGATGATTTAATGATTCCTGCATTGAGTAGTGGGTTGGACTCGATGACCCTGGAGGTCCCTTCCAACCATTCTATGATTCTAGGACTGTATCATGTAGCTGTAGAGAAAGAGACTGCCATATATATCCAAGCAATGTCAGTATGGGTTGCCTACAGGCTACCAGTAAAATTTATTTTGTGTTCCATTGGACAGTTACATGAAAATATTACTTAAGATGCTATACTCTACCTATCGGTTTATATTGTAGTGAGTGTACAGTGCCGTGTGCCATTGATGTGGGGATTGGAGCTCACTCCTGGCTCAGGATCCACTAGGGGATTCACCCGTTCCCCTATGGGCCAGTCCAAGCATGTACTCCAGCTTTATTCTGACGTCAGATCAGATTTGCATTCTTTGTTTTTTAGTTAGCCTGTTGTACAGATGCCTTAAAGGGGTTTTCCTAAGGATAGGTCATCAATAGTTAATCGGGGCTGGTCTGCCGCTGGGGATGTCCGCGGATCATCTGATCCACTGGTCTGGTATCAATGCAACAGAGCATAACATCCGCATTAGGGTGGTAGCCAGAAGTTTAGCAGATGGCTTCACTCCCACTGAAATCAAAGGGTGCGATGCCTTCTATTACACTTCTGACTTCTCATTGTGGTTGGAGCGGAAACAGTAATAGAAGGCATTGCTCCCATTGATTTCAATGGGAGTGAAGCCTTCTATTACACTTCTGGCTCCAACTCCAATGTGGATGTCCAATCTCGCTGCACTGACAGTGGGCCGGAGGATCAGATGATTGGTGGAGATCCCAAACTGTGGCCCTCCACCGATCAACTATTGATGACCTCTTCTGAGGATAGGAGAATAAGAGAAATTGGTCCTGATGACATGTTGTTTGTAAATCAACTTTATGGGGGCTTGACACTAACAAAAACAATAACTCATACTGCATAATGTAATTTTAATTATTGCTAATAATGCTACACAAAACAAACACATAAACAGGCTCTGTAATTGTATACTGCAGCAAATGAGAACAAAGTAACTGTTCCAGTCTGTGTGTGAGCATGGGGAATTTGTCACCAGTGTGCTGCAGTGACATACCGTAGATACAGCGTAAATGCTTGCAATAGAAAAGCCTTTAAAGACTATTGTTTTGGGATGCTGCAGCTGTTAGTTTCCCCTATGTCATATCTTGCCAGCCTTTCTATTAATGCATGGACAGCCTTAAGCTCAGGTGATGCCACTATATGTGCCCAATGACCCAGCTTGGCAGTGCTATATGATGTACCATAACCATGCAGTTATATATATGCCTGCATTTTCCAACTATTCTGCATAGAAGAGAATAAAGGAAAAGCATATGTGTCTCCCTTCCTGAGATGTTGCCTCTGTGCTGGCAATAAAAATGTACAATTAGCCCAATCAGACTGCAGATCCTAGATGTCACTGGTGAGTAAGAAGGAGGAGGACTCTAGCACAAGGCAGGCAGCTGGAAGTTCTGAGCATTGGTGCTGTGTGTGCAGTAGAGCACATACACCCGTAAGGACTGCACTCATACAGACACCCTGCAAACTTTCATGTGCATGCACAATCCAGAGGGCTGACCGTCTGGGGGATGTGGACTGCAGGAGCCAGCGGCGGGTGTGAAAGTGGCAGCCGTCCACCTGGCAGTGGATCTCCCGATCGCCTGTGATCACATTACACGATCCCTGTGTATTTTGGAAGCTGGTGCTCATTGGCTGGATCTATTCCCCCCCGAGAGCAGAGCGGAGCTGCAGGCAGCAGAGAGGAGGCAGCGGGGACGGGCGCTGGGAGCAGCCGCTGCACATGCTCTGACATCGGATACAGCCTCCACCGGGACCCGGCTACTGCTGGATGGATCATCTGTAAGCAGATCCCTTTACATAGCGCCCTGTGATCTCTCGGGTGACCTTATCTGCTGCATAGGATCTACCTGCCTGCTAGACGGAAGATCTGGAGCGCGATCTCTTGGATATTAGTGGGTTGTGATGTTGGGGAAGGGACCATCTGCAGTGTCAATGCGGCTGCACTGAAAGCACAAGCTCATCTCCCAGGTAAGGAGGCACTGGCGGGGGCAGGCAGGGGCACAGCGGATGGGTAATGCCAGGATGGTATCGTATATGTGGCTGTAGGTGTATATTTAGCCACTTGACATGCCAGGGGGCAGAAGCACCTGCACGTTGCCCTGGCGACTCCCGTGCACCTGGCTGCTTTCTAGGGCTGCTGCTGCTGCTGATCGTCCTCTGCCTGCTGTGATGGCAATCTATCAGCTTCTCTGGGTATTGCGGTATTAGGGGCCAGGGGCACGGGCACCAATCCACATAGGAGCCTGGCTGTGCTGCCAGCTACTACTGTCCCTAATGCCCTTCACATTACATGCCCGCACCCCACTGCAGGGTCTGTACCTTGCAGTCAGTGCCCAGCCATTACACGGAGATGGCATGGAGAACACAGGTACAATTCACTATATGCATGGCAGTCATACCCATCTCAGGGGCACAGGATGGACCCTTTCTGGGGTTACTGGCTGCAGTGGCTACAACCAAGACCACGTTCACTAGCTGCCAACTCTGCTTGCCTGTAGTCTTTAGTAGTTCTATATGTTACAGTAGTCTTCTGAATTATACTAGTGCATTTACTGTACACCACCATTGTATGTATGTGACCTAGGCATAACAATTCTACTTGGAGCCAAGGTAGGAAAGAGGAAAGCTGTCCCCCAAAACCACCATACTATAGGTAAATTAAGATATGCAGGGCAATACTATATATGCACACATGTGCACTTTATATTACAGTAGGATATATATATATATATATATATATATATATATATATATATATATATATATATATAGGCATATGAAAAGGAATGACCCTGGCTCCTAACATCTAAAATCTTGCCATAATACCATGCATAGAAGTTTCATATTCCAGTCCCACAGCACTAGGAGAATCACATGTTTGAAATCTGCACTGTGTAGAGGATACAAAGCCTGCCAGTACAGATGTACATAGCCATCCACATATGAAACAGATAGCCAGTATAGATAGTAATACCGTACTTTAGTGTGATTGACTATGCTATGGCATAGATATTTACAGTTATTGTACTAGATACTCTTTAATCAATGGGTAGTCAAGTGATTATCTATCTATCTATCTATCTATCTATCTATCTATCTATCTATCTATCTATCTATCTATCTATCTATCTATCTATCTATCTATCTATCTATCTATCTAATATCTCTACCTATATCCTGACTATATGATATAAATATAAATACATATAAAGCCACTTCTCTCAGTAAGCAGTATATCTCCCACATGAATGATGAGTATAAGCCTCTGGTAAAGATCTCCTCCAGAGATGTGGCTTATGTACACAGATTGGGCTATGCATGTTAGTGCAGGAAGCTGCATCCACTCCAATTTTATACTGGCTGCTGCAAGATCTTCTATTCCTTCCACAATGACAGAGAGGTGCTGTGGTGCCTGTGTGCTGCCCCTGTATTCTCTTTTACTGCAGCATGCTTCCTGAATATGGGTTAGCACAGTGCAATGCCCCTCAAACATCCCATAGGTCTGTTACTACTAGCAAAACACCCTTTTGCTGCACTGGTGCTGAAGAAAGATTTCCTGCTCTCAGCTTCATTCCACGCTTCTCTGTAGTAGAGTGTGAAGAGTGATGTATGGCCTAGCTTTATATTTATTGCACTGTACAATCTGCTTTATGCTGATGTTGTCATAGATTACACAGATGAAAGGCAATTAGGATTTAAAGAGCAATGTATATAGCACAGCCACTTCGATTTTACCTTGGCTGTCGCTGCTCACTTTCTTTATTGTACATTAATTGGATTCTTCAGACCTACGCCTTCTCTATGCCATAATATATTGACCCTCGGTTTGTGGGCCCCACTGCCAGCAAAATCGTATGGCATCTTTATTTTTGTGAGATGTTGGCATCTTCCACCTCTCCCTCTGTAAAGCAATCTTTAGCTATTCCACTTAGCTGATGTTTTATAGATAAGCATGGTTGCTGTGTTGAGAGTACATCCTCTTTACAGATTAGTTCAGTTTACACTTTAGCATGATGTGGATAAAGGTTTTAAGACGTGCCAGGGACTCAGCCCTGTGTTCTTGCAGTCTACCCTCCAAGCCAATCACCTCTTAGCATTAAAGTTGAACCTGAAATGAATTATTTGAGAGGTGTAATGTAAATGTTTAAGAGGTACAGATGTGCCTGTTTGTCAGTAAGAGCCTTGCTAATAGATGGCTGGTGTTATTCATTGCATTTGTACTCTTGGACATGCATCAGCAAACCTCCCAGCCTCACAATTTACAGCATACATGATTAGTGGGCTTTCCTGGAAGAGATAGTGAGCCCCATATTTATTAAGCGGATGCTAAGAAGTCTCTGCTGCAAGGGTAATAATTATCACAGTGCATCTGTAATATTGTCATTAATGTGTATTCATTTTAGTGCATTTTGCTCAGGCTATATATTAACTGAGACTTTTCATTGCTCAGAGTTCCAGAGATATCTTGAGGTTATGTTCTATCTATCTATCTATCTATCTATCTATCTATCTATCTATCTATCTATCTATCTATCTATCTATCTATCTATCTATCTATCTATCTACAGTAAATATCCAATATATAATAAGTCAGTGATCACCTTTTGATTTTTTTTGTTATCAAGGCTTGTGATTGTTTAAATCCATTTTATCCATATCATAATCCAGAACTGCATTGCTGATTTAATAATGCCACGTGCTTCAGACAACAGACTGTATTCTGCGTTGCATGGAAAGGCAGCATTTGTGTGTATAAAGTACTTGGGAAACAGATTTACAGTCACATTGTCTCAGAAGCACAGCACAGGTTCTGAGTTTTGTCTAAGGCTACATTGTGCTCAGCCAGCAGCCGCAGTATAGCAGAGGCACCATCTCCAAAGCATGCTGTTAAGGAAAATGGTCACTATCACTGCAGTAAAATACTCTAAGGCACCTTTCACGAGACGGAACTAGTCCGTGCCGACATTTTTACGTCACAATGTTATCCCTATGGGGCTTGAATTTCGCACGTGTTAAAATCCGTGCGCCTTTACTTCAAAACCGCAAGCATAAATTCCATTGCAGGAAAGATACGGAATTATGGACGTCTTGTGGAATTGTTGTTTTTGCGGATTTTTAACATACCGAAGATATAATTCCGCAATTAAACTCTGTGGGAAAAACGTAATTAATTCCGCAGAGCGTATTCCGCAGTTAAAAACACAACAAAACCTGCATTTGCGCTGTATCCTGTGGACAATTCCATGCCGTGTGAAAGGTCCCCTATTAATGACGTCTATTATGAACAAAAACATAGCAATTACCCCTGGCCACAGACTTTGCACTCCCGTGGACTGAGCATGTGGCTTTTATAAGGAATTTCCAGTGAGACCTGAATAACTGATTGCCTGTTATTTCCCAAATTGAATAATTGCTTTTAGGAGCTTCATTACATTTTACGAGTGCTTCTGCAGAGGATAGTGGTAGGGGGCCACCTTTCTTATGAACTTAGATTCTAGATACTGTGACTCCTCTCGCATATACTCTCATTTAAAAAAAATAAAAAATCTCTTCCCTAGAAGAAGTTGTTGAAATGCAATGAAACTTTACATGTGTGATTATGATGTTGATATAAGTAAGTGATTACAATATTAGATCAAAGGGATAATTTATTGTTCAAAACTGAATACGTGAGGGAAGGCTCTAGGACCCTGTTGTACCACCTCTAGCTTGGATACAAGATGTTGTATGGGCAGGCATTGAGTTTCTAGTACCCTGTTGTACCGCCTCCAGCTTGGATGCAAGATGTGATACGGGAGGGCATGGAGGCATACAGAATTCATATGGTATCCTTCGGTATATTGCTCTACATTTGCTGTAACTAAGCCTCTAGATTGTGCAAACTCATAGCCTGTCAAAGTTAGCGCCTCAGATGGTCCCATACATGTTCTATTGGCAGGCCCTGGACATGTGGCAATATAGAGGCATTTCTGTGAAACCCTTGCTATGTGCGGCTGACCATTATCCTGGTTGGAAATGCCTCTTGGAAGCTGCCATGAGAGGCAACACGTGTGGCTGCAGGATGTCCTGAACATATCGCTGAGCAGTCATTGTCCCTTGTACCACTGTTAGAGGTGACCGACTGTCATATGCAATGGCCTCCCAGACTATCACACCAGAAGGTGGCAGAGTGTCACTCTACAGTAAAGGCAGGATTGAGACGCTCACCCCTAGGTTTCTAGACATTAACATGGCCGTCATCAGTGCCCAAACTAAACCTGCATTTATCACTGAAGACAATCCAGTTCCACTGTGTAGCAGTCCAGTTTCGTCATTCACAATACCACTGCAAATAGAAGTGATTATTGGTGGGTGTCAAAGGCAGTACATGAAATGGGCACCGCGAGACAAAATTTCCTTTAGCCAAGGGCCTAGAGTTGGTTCTGACAGACGCACGAGACTGTAACGATGGTGTCACCTGTCTCAGGATGGTGGACTTCTCGGATGATCACATGATCCTCTCCACTGATGGTCTCTCGATGGCGTCCTGAGTGTGTGTCCTTGCGTATTCATTGGTCCCAACACCTCCTATAACAGTCTGGTCAGAACAGCCCAGGTGGCGGACAATTCGTTGATACAATACAGCTTCTCGTATTCCAGACTCCTCCTTTGTTTCATGCACTACAGTATACTATTTTACTTTTGTTTATGCTGTCTTGTTAAAATAAGAATGATCATTAAAGGGGTTGTCCCGCGCCGAAACGTTTTTTTTTTTTTTTTTTCAATAGCCCCCCCGTTCGGCGCGAGACAAACCCGATGCAGGGGTTTAAAAAAAACAAAAACGGATAGTACTTACCCGAATCCCCGCGCTCCGGTGACTTCTTACTTACCTTGTGAAGATGGCCGCCGGGATCTTCACCCACGGTGGACCGCAGGTCTTCTCCCATGGTGCACCGTGGGCTCTGTGCGTTCCATTGCCGATTCCAGCCTCCTGATTGGCTGGAATCGGCACACGTGACGGGGCGGAGCTACGAGGAGCAGCTCTCCGGCACGAGCGGCCCCATTCAGAAGGGAGAAGACCGGACTGTGCAAGCGCGTCTAATCGGGCGATTAGACGCTGAAATTAGACGGCTCCATGGAGACGAGGACGCTAGCAATGGAACAGGTAAGTGAATAACTTCTGTATGGCTCATATTTAATGCACGATGTATATTACAAAGTGCATTAATATGGCCATACAGAAGTGCTGAACCCCCACTTGCTTTCGCGGGACAACCCCTAATATTATCATTATTAGTGGGGGTAGACTCATGAAAACCTGTTTAACTGATGAAGAGAGTTCATATATATATTCAGTTTCAGAATCCCCTAGTGGTCATCTGTAATCACTGGGGGAATCTACTGCCAATTCTTACCAGCCATTCAAATGCTACTTACCATCTGTCCACTCTGGTTAATAGAGTGTGATCCTGATCTTCGAACCCTCACTATGATGACCCTAATAAGGCATATGGACAGGGGTTGTGTTAAGGCCCATTTACATCAGCCGATGATCGTTAATAAATCGCTAATCGGCGATTGTTTTAGCGATAATCGGTGCGCGTAAATGTGTGCCCATCGTGCGCTTTTCGTGCACTGATAGCTGATCGTTAAATTCAGTCCAACCTAAAAATCGGCCTTCACTCTTATCAGAAGTTCTCCACGGGGAGTGCTGATAGCATTGTTTCCCATTGGAGAACAAATATTAACTGCATTCAGGAAGGCTTCATTTGCACACTTAATTGGTACTTAAGTAGCTGAGTAGCTACTTAATAGTTTATGCAAAATGATCGCTCAAAGCTGTCACTCAAACTGGGCCTTTAGTGAGGCAACCTCATTATTTGTCATCAAGTAAACATTCACTATTTGCAACAATGTGAGTAGTATTAGTCTTCTGTTTGGGTCTTCAGGCTTCTCAATGGCATATTCGAAATTTCTGATCTCATAAGAAGGTCATGATGTAGAAATTCACAGAAGAATTTTTTTCGATTGTTATATTTTGATACGTAATGTTAGTTTGACTGGTTGTTATACATTAATATATAGTACTTAACATCACCCTCCGGTTTCCGGACAAATTCTGTCCCGGAACCAGAGAGGGAGGGGTGTATATTATCTGCAGTTGTTCTTCTCTTCCAGCTCTCTGATCCACTGGTTCTGGGTCCTTTTTATAGCCATCCAAGATGGCTGGCGCAAGCTTCCGAACTTAGTGCATTGGTAATATTAGACTACCAGTGCAGTATACCTGCTCTCTGATTGGCTAGTGCTGCCACATGATCAGTGCTGGCCAATAAAAGAGCAGTTCACAGTGTGCATTAGGTAGTCATAAAATCATGGCAGCCATCTTAAAAGGCTGAAACCAGGATCACGAAGGACAGACAGCAAAGAAGAACAACTGCAGATAATATACTCTCATACCCCTCTGGTACCAGAACAGAATTTTGTTTCAAAGCCAGAAGGTCACTTTAACATATTAGCCTTAGTGTAAATGCCCATGAACACATTTCTATTGCGTTTCCATTTGAACTCGAATTCCGTAGCTATTAGGTTCTACTGAACCTATTAACTTTCTGCTTGCCAATGCTCACATGCGGAATTCTGCCGCGGATTTCTGCAGCAGGAAATAAATCGCGGCATGTTCTATTTCATGCGGCTTTATGCAGCAGGAGGTCTCCATTAATATAGCATTAATGGAGACCGTGGAATTCCGCGATCACTCACAGCCACTTCTTTGTTTTGAATCGCGGTACTCCCGTGGCGTAAATCCTCGGGCATATCCCATGATGCTCGTGGGTATGAGCTCTTATTGTAAGTAGAAATGAATGCCCCTTGAAATCTACTATCCATCCTACAGTATTTGAGTGATTCTTACAACTTTATTAAATTTGGAATTACTTCCATTACCCTGAACCACAACTGTAGGTAAATATCTTTATGTTGGCCATGGACTGACTTACTCGGATTACTAACAAGTTAATTGAGAGGACTAGTAACACTACAGATTGAGCATGCAGCAAAGTAAGGTTTAGCACGCTAGATCTGTTTATTTAATCATTCAGTGTGTTACGCTAGTTGAGTAGCCATTATTAGTTAACGACTGTCTGGCACACACAAAATACAAGTAGTAAAGTGCTGCATCTGTATTACTTACTATTTTGTAGTATGATAACTACTACTACTATTTTTGCTAATTCTAAGAATATTTTGAAATGCTCAATACTTTTGGAACTTCCGTTCCTCAAATACTATATGCAATGATCGCCCTCATTCAAAGCTCTATTCACATCTGAACTGGGGAATCTGTTTTCCTGTTCCTTATGGTAGCTGGAAAACAGAATCCCCTGGATGAACGAATCCAACTCATAATGGAACCAAACTGTAGGGTCCGTTTAGCTCCTGCATCTGTCTCGCATTTTTATGGGATGAAAAAGTCCTGCATGTATGACTTTCTCTTCCGGAATTTTATGCCAGATCTGCGCCGGAGACTCTGAATGGGTCTTCCGACGCAGATGTGAATACAGCCCAACACGTTTTCTTTCACACTGTTAACTCTATGTCACTAATGTGTTCTACTTGCTGTTCTCCTTTGTCTCTTTACATCTATTTCTGGTTGCTTACATAGCACCATCATATTCTACAACGCTTTCTAATTTCTTTCACACACACAAACACATGGACCAGTTTCAAAGAAAGCCAATTAACCTATTTTTTTTTGAGTGTCACCGTAAACTGCAGTATCTGGAAGAAACCCATACAAACATGGGGAGAACAAACACGCTCCATGAAGATCTTGTCCTTAGTTGAATTCAAACTTGGAAATTTAGTGCTGCAAGGAAACAGTGCCGATCAATGAGCCACCATGCTGCCCAATTGTGACTGAACAGCTGTAACATAAGAAAATGAGAAATGCAGAATCGCTTTAGGATACTATCGTTTGTACAAGATTTGGGTTAAAGATTCTTCAGTCACTTAGATTTCAGCTAACATGTGTAAAAGAATGATCTAGGTGCTGATTTTTTATGCATTGGACTGCATTAACTAAACTTTTTGCCAGTCTGATTATTTAAGATGACCAAGAAAATCAAAGGTTTTAGGCAATAATAACATATTACTCACAGGTCCCTTCCAACTCTACCATTCTGTGATTCTATGGATGAACCCATTTTAGTTATTTGAATTAGACTTCTATAATATTTCAGTAAATCTCATAGGCGAGGTAAAATTCGGGGCTTCAAAATAATGTACATACTAAATCAGTGTATAGCATACAACAGAGAAAAATTACATTTCATTTTTTTGGCTCAAATATCAACGCTTTGATGAATACATGAACTTGAATGTTAACGCATCATGTTTCATGTTCATTGCATTAACTGATGCAGTAAATTTGGCTTTGTCTGTATGTGTGGGTGATGGGTCATAGGCTCATTTAACAGGATAATGGAAAGCCTGCCTTGTAAATGTTTATTGCATTCTAATGTAGGGTTTTACATTAGCTTTGGGTGTTAGGAATCCCATATATAATGAGTTTACGGTTTGGTTTTCTAGTGACAGATTATTGAGATACAGGAGTTGGAGTCAGTTGGTTAAGAGTTTTCAGAGAGTAGGACAAATTTGTAGCAAAGGTCATTTATAATATCTGTCATGAGGCACATGAAGTAATGAACTATTGGTCTAAGTGTTTGCAAACTGATGTTCCTGTATGTTGCCACTTTTTGTCATCTTCCTTGGACAACAGGGGTATCACACAGCTTAAAGGCATTGTGTAGTACTGACAACCTCAACTTGTTAAAAGGCAACACATTGTGCATTTCTTTGAAATATCAGATGCTGGTAATCAACATGGTTGTGCCTATAGATGGGGGAAATCTTATACAATCGGAATGTGTTACCTATATATTACTCGCAAGCAACATTTTACATTGGAACAATACTGGACCAAAATAACTCCCGTTTCCCAGATCTAGAAGAATGATTGGTCAGTGGGTATATATTCATGTTATTACTAACCTGATTTTGGAGCATGAACCGGGAATAGGATAGATAATGGAACAGATGACTTGATGACTTCCTACTCAACACTTCTTTAAGATTTGATACACTAAAAATCTTCTTTTTTGAAAAATCAGCTCTAAATCCTTTTTTGAAAGCCAAACGTATTTAGAAAAGCCATGCTAATGCTTATATAAAGTTAGTTGAATGAATATTGTTTCAGAGCAAGTTGCATCTTGTCTTGTGATATGCCTTAAAGGTATTTGATAGAGATCCAAAGTTTTTGGACAAAAGTTGGAAATCATTACAGAACAAAAGCACATTCCTTGTAGGTGATTTATACTAACACATAAACCTTAGTCTTTGTAAGAAAGTGAACCCAGGACCTCAGTCAGTTCAGGCTCCAGGTGTATTTGAGCCCTCAACATAGTCACACTCAACCACGTCTACCCCACCCTTGGTTTAACAAATGTAGAGCGTGATTACCCAAATTGCCCTGTTTTGCTCATTTTAAAAAATGATGGAAATATACATGATATTATAAGAAGTATAGTAGATAGTGGAACATGTATCTGGTGCAGTAATCTACCGTGTTATTGGCATGATGAGGTGACTATATTGTAGAGTAATTACTATCTCCAAAGACACTCACGTTTTATTTTAATGATGGGATATACCTTGGGACTTATCTTTCCAATTCAGCAGCAGTGCTCGGATAATCCTGCCAATGTAAAACAGACCTATTCCCTTATATGAGTTCTCATGCTTCTGATTATCAGCTGAATATAAACTCAGTGCTTAGCAGAGAAAATCATGATAGAAATCTAGCATCATGAAGCTTTAGTTCATTAGTTCCACAGAAGAGATATGTGTGTGACAAAAATGGGGACAATTCATCAAATGGTTGATATATCTTATGAAAAGTAATATCACTTTATGACAATGATATATCAATATCTGATACAGCTTACCATCCAAGAAATAAGCTTGATTATTTCATATCATTTTCAAGTTTTAATAACAAAGCCCAGTACAGGCAGACTAAAACCCCTATCCAATTTGGGTTTTACAGTGCTATACTTTAGGAAAGATTTTCAGAAGTCATCAGTATCTGCGATGCTATGACTGTTGACAGATGAAGATATAATTGCTTGTTGTTTTTCTTGATGGTTGACATCTAGGGAGGGATGTTGTTTTCCTATCAGAATATGATTAGATAGTGGGGCCTTGCATATCCCGGACATGGGGCAAGAACATTTCTAGGAACATTAGTTTGCCCGATCATTGGGCTGTGTGATGATGCCACCAATTACCTGATGAATGAGAAAACGCTCATTCAAGCTCATTCATCAAGTGATCACATATTTTATGTGGAACAAAAAAATCCATCATTGTTGGCAGCACATCTTCCCGCATGAACTGGGGATGTGGTGCCGACCATAATGACCATGTGAGTGAGACAAATGATTGTGTGAATGATTGTTCATCCTCTAACTGAGTCTTAAATGGTCTGTGTGAAGGACAGACAAACAAGCACTATTTGATCAGCACTTGTTGCATGGGAATAGTGTAATAAGACCGATAGGGTCCATACACATGGGCATATATTCTGTCCATGTGCTGTTTCTGTGTTTTATGGACAGCACATGGACTCATTATAGTCTACCAGGTAATTCAGAAGAGTGATCTTTCATGTGGACTAATGGTCCTTGTAAAAGAAATCACAGCATGTCCTATTCTCTTCGATGGATGGAAATAGCACATGCTATGTGTGAGGTTCGAGCAGCTCAGACAGTACACAAACCAGTGTCCATATGTTCCTGAGAATCTCCGGCACAACTCACATACGGCCATCTATATGGCCTTAGTGTTACAGATGCCTAGTTCCCTGCAAAAATGGGCCCTCAACAAGAGAAGAGTGGGACATCACTCCGCCATGATCACTTTCAAGACCTTTATGAAGTATCCCCTCCGTCTTTTCCTCCTTTTCTTCCTTCTGGAAGAGACGATTGTTGGGCACTTTAGTGCCCAACAGTCGTCCCAGCGATTATCACTCACACAGAAGCAATTATTGTTCAGTGGGTGGGGGCGGAGCAGCCAGAAATCGCATCTGGCTGCCCGCCACCATTCACATCAAATAGGCAGTCATTCATAGAAGAACGACTACCTCTTTACACAGGCCAATTGCCTTTTGATTTTTTTTTTTGCCAGCATAAACTAACAATGAATGATAAGTGAATGAACTAACATTCGTTCTTCACTCACTGGCAGCATTTTTACATTGTACGATTATCGTTTAGTTTCAGAAGATTCAGCGATTTTCTGAACGCTAATGGTTCCATGTAAAAGGGCTCTTAGTACATGATAAAAAGTTACTAGTAGTATATATTCTGTACATCAGTCCTAACACTCTGTCTCATATGACTTGGAAGAGAAAAACATTAACATAATCCCACTAATGTGAGGTTACCGCATGCCTAATATTGTGCACGATGTCACTATTTACCATCTTAGAGTAAAAGTTTTTACACTGCATTTTCTTATGATAGTTTATTGGAATTGTCCTATAGTGAAAAGCTGCTAAGTGTGTAGGATAAACTCAAGGGGAACGATTTGGGGTTATTTTAGATGTGACATGACATGTAAATCGTGTTACAGTTTCCTTCTGTTGTAAATATTGTCATAATCTGCACGTCAAAAAGAGCAGCTCAGTGTTATGTGCTGCCTGGAATCAGAGAGCGCCGTTTAATGGGCTCATTACAAAACAATGGATGGATGTGTATTCAGCACACTAACAGCCCCTTTCAGCCAATTTATTCAGGATCAGAAGATGGAAAACTCTCTTTATTAGGTGGCTTATTTAAATGCTCTTCGTTGGGACATTTTTAAACAATCGTTAGGATTATACAATGTCTATTTTATCATTATATTGTTTGGAACTGTGACAAACCCTTTGTTATAAAGAACTACATCTTTTATCCAAAAGCGAAATTAAAATATCATGGCTGACCTTTGGTGAACTTACGTGCTGTTTTCACCAATTCTTTTATTACTAGAAATTAATGGGAATGCAGAGTTATTTCACTTACAATCAAAGAACATTTTCACTCAACTCCCAATACAGCATTTTCAGATTGGAGTATTTGCTCCACAGTAGGCCGATTTAGAGAACTCTCTCCTACTGCTTGGTTGATTGACCTCTTGTAAAATTTGGCCTCGTGTCTGTACAGTATGGTTAGCTCTCCACTATGCCCATAACTGAACAACACTAAGAATGTAAAAACGTGAAGAGCAATTTGATAAATGAATTGCAAAATTATAATTTATTTGATCAAAAAATGTAATAAAGAGCATTTTCCTGAGATCCAAAAATGAAATTTGATTTGTCTTCTTCTAGATTCTTTTTACTCATTTCTTAAATAACTTTTTAATTATTCAGTGGTACGCCCTCAACTCCTATATCACAGTAAAACTAGCATGACCTGCCACTCAAATGGACGACAAATCATAGAATTTTGGTTCGTATCCAATAAATGGCTCGATATAATTTCAAGCAACTTGACAGTAAAGGACAACCCAAAGACTTAAAGGAACAGGTGGTTTTATTTAATGAGTGTGCTCTGATTAAGTTATCTAATTGACACATATGATGTAATGTCTAACTGCTGGTAACAGAGAGTCAGCGGTTCTAGAGCTAATTATACTTCGCTACCCAAATACTCCTCTTATGAATATACAGTAGGACTGCCGCTTTATCCATAGACTTGATTTTTCCTGTATTCCTCAGTTGCACTAACTAAAAGCTGATTATTTCCTGATACATATTTCACAACCTAATTTATCATATTTCCCACTGCTAAAATAATCTAATAGGCGAGCAATGAGATATTTTGTTGCAGAAGGGACTAACGGCATCCCACCAGCTGGCTAAGCCTGTTGGTTAACATCAAAGGAGACAGGAGCTGTGAGCTCACATTGGTCATTTAAAATATCCTTTTTATTCCATTATACAGAGCTTTAAATCTGAAATCCGCAGCTTAGAAATATGAATTTTGTGGCAGCTGTTTCTGTTTTAGAAAGTTTGCATGTAAGAATTATCACATTAGTTGATAGCATAGTTATTCCCATGAGTTGGAAAACCCTTAGATTGTATATCGTAGTCAATGAAGAGTAAGTAACTAGTCTTGATTATTTCTTTTATACATGGAAATAAAAGTCTGTTACTCTTGAGAAATGCTGCAATAAACTCTTTGTAATGCCGTGATAGTATTTTATCCCAAATGTGTTTCCACTTAAAGCCAAAATATAACAGTTTTTGGTCTAGTATTATGTATCTAATTAAAGAGCACAATATTTCTCACTTTACTCACGTGTTCTCTTAAAACAATGGCCAGAGCCGTATTATCAGTCACTATTCGCTTACAGAAATTAATATTAAAGGGGTTTTCCAGGCAAACACCCCTGATGACCTATTCTTAGGATAGGTCATCAACAGCAGTCCGGCAAGGGTCTGCCACTTGGGATGCCTACTGATCAGCTGATAAGAAGCTGCTGTCAGCCAGTGAATGGGGAAGAGCTACAAAACCAAACTGTGACACTGAAGAACAGACTGCATTATGAGCTTTCTGGCTGTCTGACAGCAGCTTCTTATCAGCTGATCGCAGAGGTCCCAAGTGGCGGATCCCCACTGATCTGCTGTTGATGACCTATCCTGAGGATAGATCATCAATAATGTTTACCCAGAAAACCTCTTTAAGTTTTGTAAGGGATTGTAAACATCTATTTCACTTGACTAATCATTATATTCGCTATATTTGCTGGAACAGGCTATGAAATGATGGAGTCATGGTATCGAAAAACATTGCTAATGATATTTTATCTTTAGAAAAACATCAAAGTGTAATATATAAACACCTTCATTACTACACAAAGACCATAATTACACAACATTATTGATACTTCATACATACTGTATATTGCTGTTAGTAGAGGGAATGCCATTTAGTAATGGATTACACTGTGGAGTCTTTGCAATAAAATCACAACATTTAGTACTATTCACAATAGCGCCATCATTTCTGTTAATTAGTAAGCCATGATAGTTATGCAGAACTAGTTCCTGACAAATCCTGATGGACCACATTGACCTACAGCTTATTCAGACAAGCTTGCCCGATTTATGAAAAATGGACCAATTTTAATCCTTGTGTATATCCGAGTTGCATTTGTATGCATTGTGTGTATCTGCTTTTTTAAAGTGTGATTGTTCTCCATGAGAGAAACCAAGTAATCTTGTAGATCTGATACATTTTAATGGCTAACAAAAATACATGATGTTACAGCAAGCTTTGGGGTTCTTCTATCAACCCTTCATCAGGCCAAAAATAAACTGGATTGGATGGGGCACAAATACAATATACAAATGCAGAGAGGACACCCCTCTTGGTCTAAATAAACGTTGACACACAGAAATTTGAGACTGTCTCATACTCAAGACTTAAAATAACACCAAATGAGCAAAGTAATAAATACTGAATCAGTCCACTGAGCTAAGGGATGTGACAGTTTTATGATGTCTGTTATCTCTGCTTTAAATTCTGCACATAGAAGGAGATGGAACACTACCTCTGCAGCACCACCTATTGGATGGCAACATGCTTAAAAATCAATTTCTGAATTTTTATGAAGTAAAAAAATAAAGGTTCAGGATTCTTGCATAAGGAGAGAATATGAAAGGTCTGAAGGAGGTCAAGAGGGGTGTCCTCTTCCCAATCATTGTTTTTTTTACAGTGTTATTTCTCATGTACGCCCTCATGGTACCTAATTATATACAGTGGAAGGATGGATTTACATGGTTGAGTAACTCAGACCGATATCATGCTTGCAAACATGCAATTTTCCCTGCAATTGTGATGCCTTTTGTGAGAAAAATGCATCGCATCTCCGGACATGTGATTTTCACACAAATTTTTCACGCGTATGAAAATCGTATGTTCTTTCATAGAAAACATAAAAAATCGTATCGTACTTGCATGAATATTGCACCTGCATGTGAGTGCGATTATTATTTTTTCTGGTCCCTAGAAAATAAGGGGCAATATTTCCCCAAAAAATAGAACATTCTGAGGTCTTTCTATTTTGCAGCATCACTGCAAGAGAAAAATAGCTCAAGTGATGCATTATTATAACCCACGAGTTCTGTGCATCTCGCAATCGTATACAACTAGCTTGTTTTTCTTGGCCAAAATGAAGTATACTGTATTCAAAACATAATGGAAGAGGATGAAATTGCATCTTTCCAGGGACTCTGTTTGCAGATAGTTCTCAGGTCTGAGGTCTGTCACTTGAAAAGTGGCATCCTGTTGATGAAGGTTATAGTTTCCTAAGACCTTTCATTGTGAGAACTGCATGAAATCTGGTATGATGCACCTGCTTACAGGCAGAGATATTGCTACATATGTTCAAATATGGACAATTGTGCATTTCAGTATGATCAGCCTATGTCTACCATAAAAATGAACTTTGAAGATTAGGAGAGCTGCAGAACAGGACACTTACAATAACAGTAGGGACAGGCATATTGATTAACATATGCTTAGCATACAGGTGAAACACACATGGAGTTAATTGCACGGTTATGTGAAGTCTACACAAGACACTGTCATTTTCTACTATAATAAATACATTAAATAACATAGCAAGCTGGGCAGCTTAGACTCTCCTGCAAAGACAATCTGCACATACCCATGGACTTGCTAACAGAACTGTAATAGTTCTGCTTTTGACACCTGTGTTCCAGTTGCAGACACTTAACCCGAAGTGTCTGGTGTTAAAGGGGTTGTACCAAGTTATAAAGTTATCCTCTATCCACATGATAACTTTAAGATCGGTGGGGGTATGACCCTTGGGACCCTCACCTACTCCAGGAACAAGGGATCCAATCGGTCCCCAAGTGAATGTAGCAGAGGTTGCAAAGGCAACATCAGAGTATATTGAGTTCAAGCTCTTTGGCCATCTCTGGCACTGTTATTGAATGAATGGTGTAGTGGCGCCCCTGTGTGACCTATGCTTCATTCACTTGGAGACCGACAGGACCCCCTTTCTTGATATCTGTGGAGGTCCTATCAGTCGGATCCTTACTGATCATACGGTTATTCCCTGTTCTGCAGCTAGAGGATAACTTCATTATTTAGCACAACCCCTTTAAACACAGTTTTGTATCAAATCAGGTTGCAATAGAAAAGAAAAGCCGAAATAGAGAATCCTCATCTGTCATATATGATAGGCTTAGCAGCAAATTCATCTCAAGTCATTTAAAATGTAGTGTACTAAGAATCCGATTTTTGGATTCGGAATAATTGAGTTCTGATGACATTGGGACACTTCCGTATATTTAAGGCGACAAGATTAATACAGAGGTATCAAGTGTTAATCAAGTATTAGTGTTTGTAGAACTATTTATGGTACATGACTACTTTTAGCTCAGATCTGGATTGCCTCTCCATACAACTCCTCCTCGCCATAGTTGTGCTACTGAGATGGGATGGGCGACTTGGGTTTCCCTGTACTAGTAATGATCTCGGTGGTGGGGCCCTTGATGATCTTACTTTTTTATCTATCCTGTGGATGGTCACTTATATTCTAAGTATCAGCATTTAAGAATATACTAAAAATGTAGGTTATCTAAGCAGAAATGATATAGCAATAACCAATGCTGTGACATGAAAGCAGCGAGCGCTTACAGTCCGATGATTGCATAAGGCTTTGCAGATAGAGCGTCATAAAGGATTACACTAGTGATTTTATCGACATTAAACTGTTTGTGGTATTCAGAATGAAGGGATGCAGGGCAATGAATTAGCAGTGAATCAAGTCCCAGCTGATGTAATGAGAGCAGGAGCAGTTTACTGTAAATTAAAAATATCTGGCAGGACCGAAGGGAACATAACTCAGGTCTTGGCGTTCTTATAGCTTCGGCTTCAGTTAAGTAGCTGCTCTCAAAGCAAATTGTGACACTGCTAATGATTGATCTGCACTATTATTAGGAAATGACCATTAAAAAAAAAATGTTATACCAGCTAAACAGCACATTTTAAGAATACCTGTGCCCTTTGTATCCATTATGGTATTTGAATATGCTTAGATCAGCATCCGGGCCTGCAACACAGATTCCAAAATATTTGATGGGAAGTACAGAGCAGCATGTGCTATTCTTCCTGTCAAAATGACTGGCACCAATGAATGTGCTACCCAACGGACAGCACTATGAGTCAGTAAGGTCCATTGGTTACTGCTGGGGTGGTGTGAACAGAGCCTATCGGTAAAAATTCAGTATCATCAAATTCCTATCTCGGCATCTGATCATTACAGTCAAGTTGAATGTTCAACTAGGATCATGATATTGGGGAGGTCAGTGAACCTCAAATCATCAGCAGTATACAGCCATTTACAGTGTCTTTATTCTGTGATAGAGAGCAGAGAGTTTGCTCCAATAGGACCCAAGCACACTGCAAAGCTATATGGAACCTGTACACACAGAACTCTTATAGGTTTGTCTTAGATATCCTAGGTCACATGGTGCACACCAAAATCCGCACTATATTTTGTGCGGGATTCGCACCAAGTCATAATCTGCACTATTTGGTGTGGATTTTGATGCTGTTTTTGGAGCAGATTTCACACTTCAATTGCAAAGGTGAATTTTGCAGCAGATCCACACCAAAATCTGCACCAATAGTGCGGATTATGACACGTTTTTTGACACAGAAATTGATGCAGATTTTGGTGTGCATTTTCCGCTGCTGAAAATCAGCCCCAATTCCACTATTGTGGTATATAAGATTACAAGGTATGTGAATTCATCTATTTGTCGTGTGTCAATATACCTAGACAAGAAACAGCATAGCACAGGCAGTATAGTCATTGCCTCTAACCAAAAAAGTATATATTTGGGAATGGTGTTTTTGTAGGTTCTATCCTGCCTAGTTAGGGTTAACATGTCCTGTGCTTACTAGTCCAGGTTAATTAGTCCTGCAACTGTCAGCGAGGTGTGGCTGGTGATTGACAGTTCTGTCAACCAATCAGCTTCTCCCTCTTCCCTATATAATCCAGCTCTTCCTGACTGGAAGTTGCTGGTTATTTTCAGTTTTCCTTGTGTAGTCATCCTGCTCTGTTGTTCTGTGTGTCTGGCTCCTGTGTTTGTCTGGAATTCTGCTGTTCTTGTCTTTTAGTTATTGTCAGTTTCTGTTACTTGGTTGTCAGTACTCTGCTTCCCCTCGGATACTCATCCAGTCCTTATGGAAGAAAGTGGGGTCGTCCTTTTCGGGACGAGTGTTCCGCTGCGAGGTGGGTTCAGTCTGAGGGGTTCAGAGTGCCCTGCTCTGTTGAGCCCCTCTCATTTCTGTTCGTCCTGCGTCTAGCTACCAGTATAATAAACGTACACATCTGTTCTGGCTGCCCCTCGTACCAAGGGGTCACAGGTTTCAGTTGGCAGTCTAGGATGAACATAACACAGGTGTCTTTACTTACCTTCCCTTTTGGCTCAACATATTCTGAGATGTGTGGCGTGAGATGACCAGCTTTGGAAAAAAACAGGATTTTGTGATACTCTGTTGGGAAATGTATATGTCTATGTATACAATTTTACTCTGCAGCAAAATCTGTGGAAAGTTAAGAGTGTACACATCTGTATACTACTAGTGTGGTAAGTGATGGCATTGTTCAATATGTTTGGCTATCCCTATTCTGTCCATGCCAAACCTGGAAAGATCTGGAACTATTGGATGCTACTAAACTAAACTGGTTTCTATTTATTTAATCACTGATTTTCCACAACTGCAAATACAAAGTTTGATTCTTAAATTAATTTCATAATCTCCAAAGGAATTTCATTCCAAAAGGAAAAACAAAAACAATTTTCACTACTGCCTCAAGGGAGCAAAGTCATTTCTGAGTCCCAACAAGTAATATCTCCCTGGATTAACATTACATGTGTTGTGAAATTACTTGTCATCCATTCTTTTATGAGTTCATGTCTTGAATAAACATAACTGCTTTATTATGCTCTGTATACCTGAGTATTATGGTGAATTTGCCTCATTGAATTTGTGAGGTTCTGACAGAGAATTGGATTTATAGGTGTTTTGTGGAAAACGAAATATACACTTTATATGTAGATTCTATTTATTTGCTAGGACCACCATCTAAGCAGAAAGGTAGAAATAGAATTAAAGGGGTTCTCTGGTTATTTCTTAACCAGAGAACCAGAAAACAAATTCAGCAGTACTTACCCGTCTGCAGTAATCCAGCGATGCAACTCCGCAGTTCTCATAGAGTTGGAAGGGACCTCCATGGCTATCAAGTCCAACCCCCTGCTCAGTGCAGGACTCACTAAACAAGCCCAGAAAGATGTCTGTGCAGCCTTTGTTTGAAGACTTGCATTGAAGGAGAACTCACCACCTCCCATGGCAGATTGTTCAACTGATTGATCACCCTCGCTGTGAGAAAGTTTTTTCTAACATCTAATTTGTGTCTCCCCCCTTTCAGTTTCATCCCATTGCTTCTAGTCTTTCCTTGTGCAAATGAGAATAGGGCTGATACCTCTGCACTGTGACAGCCCTTCAGATTTTGTGACAGCCCTTCATACCCTCCCGGTCTCTATTGACAATGTATGGTGACCCAGCGGCCACATAGACACGAGGCCCACGCTGATGAGCTGGGAGGGTAGAGTTGGCACTTGTCACGGTGGCTCTTACAAGACTCCTCCATGGAGGGACGCCTGCAACCTCGGCCCAAGTACTGCTACGCCTCTTCCAGGCAACGCTGGGAAGCCAATTACCTGTTAGTGTAGTAGACTCTAGACTTGTGATGTGTGACCCCACCCTTCCTTCTCACCGTAGCTTGTACCTGGCGGTTAAATGAAGAAAGTCCACACACACAGTTAACTTAAATACTTCAGTCCCTTGGAATGGACAGACACTGGAAAAACTTTACTTGAAGCTTGACAGCATACAGCTTAATACACACCACTGCAGGCACGACAGTAGACTTGAGGTCAGGGAGGAGACACAGGATGACACCAGTCCTACAGCTCACGTTATCTGTAAGGTACCACTCCTGGAAGGTGAACACTCCCGAGGAGGATAGGGATAGGATCACTCCACAGACACTCACTTGATTCACAACTTGGATCACTGCATGGCAGACTCTTCTCTTCACCCAGCTCTCACTCTTAAATGAAGGTTCCTGGGATAGGGACATCACAATACCTTTCCTCAGCCTCCATTCTCTTCACCACATGAGGGTTGAAGGTACCCCCATGTGGCCGGCACTCTCACTACAGTTGAAAGTCATGGACTCTCGCACCACACCCCAATCACTCACATTTATAGGGTACAGACATCACGTGACTATACAGATATTGATACTTTTCCAGACATATCCCAGCCACTTTCAGACATTAACCTCTCACATGCTGCAGCTGTGCAATACACATAACAGCAGACAAGACACTTTGCACAGTGCATCTACATTGAAGACATGACATGCATGACAGTTATGGAGGGGCTAGAAATATAGACTTCGGGCCACTACAAATGGAAATCAGGTGGTTGCTGCCTGTCAGTAAGAGGCTATAGCATCACTGTTCCAAAGTCCTGACATTATGGTACCCAGCACATGAATGCTGATGCCAAGAGAACAGGCAGCTATGCTGTGGCCTCTGATTAGCAGGCAGTGGTGACTTGACTTTCATTGTCAACAGAGACTGGGATAACCCCGGTAGGTTATTGTATTTGTTATTTTTATACATCTGCACCTGGCATTAAAATGTCAAAAAGTAACTGGACAAGCCCTTTAAGAACATACAATTTCAATCAAATAATACAAAATTAAGTCTAGATAATATTATTTTTTCAGTTCTACCAATAAAGAAGTCCCAGGTACCAGCTTTACTGGGTATTAAAAGACAAACTATAGACTCTCTATTAAAGATATTACAAGTTACATCAGTCTTACTCAAGTACTAACTGCCTGTCAGATGGTTTTGACTCCACTTCCAAGCTTCAGTAATACAAGAAAATCCCTGGTGCCACTATAACACAATATTATTTTGGGGCGCTAGCCACTGGCCCATGAGCTACTGGTTGGGGAACAATATATATATGTATATATATATATATATATATATATATATATATATATATATATATATATATATATATATAATTAGCTTTTAAATTCCTTACAATGCACTTCACAATTTAGGAATAACAAATCTCATGTATCCCTGGTTATTCATGCACATTGACAATACACCATATTACACAGTAAAATGAATGACAGATAAAAAACAGCATGATATCAATGCAGAACTGAGCCAAGTGCAGCATAGGAAATAAATAGCTCAAACAAAGTTTTTTCATGCAACATATAAAAGTTTAGCAGCAAACACATTAACAGCAAGAGTCCAACAAGACAACTAAGCCTCGAGGGTGCCTGCCACAAACTTACATCAAGTCATGTAAAAATACAAACTTCAAGCAGATAACTTTATATCTTTAGCAAAAATAAGTGAACATTTTTTTTTACAAGTTGCCCTATCGGGGTGCACAATTTGTAGTTTTCTTTTTTTACATATTGGTTCTAAATGATCTACATATGTCAAGATGTGCATGCTCTGTGTGACTGCTGTAGTGCTAACACCTGCTAAGTAGTTTTGCTTGCTTCTGTCCCATAAGCATAAATCTACGTTCAGCTGTGATAGATCTGGTGTCCATTACTGTTGCTTCTTACCTGTACAAGAGTCCTCAAGGGTGATTTATTGAAGGGTCAGCCATCTCAGTTAGTAATTCTATGGCCTTCCTTTATATACGTCCCAGTGCTATAATAGAGCAGCTGTATTAGTAATCGCTATCTGCCATGTCAGGGAATGGGTTAATACTGAGCAGCCTAATTTTTTGCTAACACACACTTGTCTGGGATTCCTCCGAAACAACCATACTACTTCTGCCCTCTGTGTCCCAGGAGACCTTTGAGTAAACGAGGCTTTTAGAGGAAACGTGGCCTCCCCCTTAGGGAGAGAATAGAAGACACTAAATAATTAAATAATCCTTTCACTGCTCTATGACTGTGAGCTTTACTATATTGAGTGAGAGAAGCAGAAGAGACTCCCGCGCCATCTGGGCTGACTGCTAATCTTTTGGTAACCCACAAACACTTATATTAAACACAGTGTTGTTCACTGGGAATCATACACTGACAATGGGCATTGGGCTGCATGCATGAGTGACTTCTTCATAACTTTCCAGACTTCTCTATACATGTACAGAAGTTAGAATAAAGTATACTTATTTAATATCTTTGCTGATAATGAGAATTCTAAAATGTTGACTTACTGTGGCCATATTCATAGAGTTGCATATGTAGTAGCTTAATCCTTTCAGTTATTAATGCACTGAAGGCCTAAAATTTGTTCAGTGATCCCATCTTTTTGTGAAACCTTCTGGTAAATATCAAACCAAATGAGAACCTTATTTTGTATATTAAAATGAATTAGGCCAACCTTAGTGAAAAGGTCATCTGCAATGTTAACTGTAACAATGATTTTATAGGATTTTTATTTATCTTACCAAATCTTAATTCATACACATTAAAATTTATTAACACAGAGCCCAACGCTAAAGGTATGAAACTCGTCCAACTCACATGATTACTACTAGAGAAAGCAACATATAGATATGTCCTTCCCTACCTTTCTTCTTAGCTCAGCATGTTCTGAGATGAGTGGTGTGCAATGACTAGATTTGGGGGAAAAAAACATAATTCTGCAATACTCTGTTAGGAGATGTCTATACTTTGTCTGTGTATCGCCACCCAGTGGTTGTGATGGGAGTTGCGTCCTGTCGAAACTTTTGATATCATATCACAATATTTTATTGAATTTGTATCTTGAGAAATTGGAGTCCTTAACAAAATCCATGGAATAGTAATGGGTTATTAACTTTAACTAAACTGAATCTATATTGCGTTTCATGTATAAAACAAGTGCATTCAAAATCATTTGACCAAAGTAAGTATAATGAGTAATTGCCAGTATGGCACCAATCCCCATATAGCCTTATCACTAATTGACTTGCATACTTTTGTGTGTGCTAGTTTTAATACACGAGGCCCATTGGGCTTTATGTATCTAAAACTCTCTCAGAGAAAATTGGATTTCTATGTCACAGCATGCAATCACAGTTCAGCATTTATATTCTAAATTACATTTGAATTATAAACCTTGAGCTCTGATTGGTTGTTAGAGAAAACATGACCAAGGGCCATTGTCTTTTATGGAATGGAGGTTACATACAGAGTTGTACAGCCCTGCCATGTGCATGAGGCCTGAAAGTTAATGAATGATTGCTTCTAGAGGAGAGTAGCTCTGTTACGGCATCCAACGAAGAATTCCCCTTTTTTCCTGTCAGATTTGCATGAAATTGGCCAGAAGAAATCTGTGCCTCTGTATGAAATTGGAGGCCTACAAAGATACAATAGGGCACCATACAAGACTGCAATTATCTAATTATTGGTCTGAACAGCTAATTCTTGTTACTGAAAAGTACATGCTACCTAAAGAAGAATGGAATATTTGTTCTATTATACTAATTTAGTTGTTAGTTTCCCAGAGATTTAAGAGCCATAGGATGATTTATATCCTATGGTATCGTACATTTCTAGATGAGTACAGTATATGCTTTATATACAGTGTGTTAAAGAAGTTTTCCAGCTGTTGAAAATTGATGATCTATACAGTTCTGATGCATGAGATCTTGTAATTTTGATGCTGCCATGTCAGCTATAGTTATTGATTTAGACATATCATGTTAAAGGGGTATTCCCATTTGTAGCACTTTCTGGCTGAGAAATTAACGGCTGATTTCCAGACCACCTGATGCGGCAACTTTATGTTGTTTCCGTAACTCCAATAAAATGAATGGGTGTTTTGAGACCAGCATAAGGCTGTCACATTGGCTGTTTCTATAACACTGTTGTAGGGTGGTTGATAAACCAGCCATGGGGTTCTTATCTCAGCCAGGAAGAGGTTGGATGGGAATACCCCTTTAAGGCTTTGGTGTGGCCAGTAATTCAATCAATGCCAGCAATAAACTGCCATGTACAGCCAACTTTGGATTCTGAGGCTCGGATCCAGTTGAAATAGTATCTTTTCAAATGATTGTTTACTAAAAGTAAGATACAATATCTCACATAAATATGATTAAAATCCAATACAGTGTGGTACAATGGGGACATGAATCATGAAAATATCAGCTTGACAATAATTATATTTCCTAGGAGAAAGAGCAGTAGAATATCTTCCTGCCTATTGAGTTTACAGTCCCAATAATATTGGGCATTGATACAATAGTGAAAAATGCTTCCAGCTGCAAACTCTCAAAGATGCCCGCCCCACACCACAAGAAATGTAAGCTCACACGTCTAATTTTGCTTTTTCAACTTCAAAAAATAATTCAACATCATATACACTCACTGTAAAAAAAAAAACATTCCCTAAAAGGAGTTGTCGGAATCAAATGAAACGTTATATAAGTGATCGTTACATTGATGTAAGTAAGTGATTACAATATCAGAGCAAAAGGAGAATTTATTGCAAAAAACTGAATTCTTGAAGTGAGGCTCTAGTACCCGGTTGGATGCAAGATATGATAAAGGCTCAGTATAGTATCATGTGGCATATCAATCCACATTTGCTGTAATTGAGCCTCTAGATTGTGCAAACTAGCAGGCTGTCGAAGTTAGCATCCCAAATGGTCCCATTCATGTTCTCTTGGCGATAAATCTGGCGATCGGGCAGGCGATGTGGCAATGTTGTGGAGGCTTTCTTGTGACATCCTTGCTGTGTGCAGCTGAGCATTATCTTGCTGGAAAATGCCTCTTGTGGCTGCAGGATGTGATTACACATCTATCTAATATCCTGAATAGGGATGAATATCTTTAATGACAAAAACACTTTAAAGTAACAGTGTATTAACGGGAATCTGTCAGCTGGAATATGCTGACCAAACTGCAGGCATCATGTTATAGAGCAGGAGGAGCTGAGCGGATAGGTATATAGTTTTATGGGGAAACATTCAGTAAAACTTTTATCTTATACATTTATATCTGCACATTCTGGGCTGAACAGTCCAATGGGCGGTCCTATCAGTGAGTGACTTCCTTCCCTGTATGTACAGTCATACATGGTAGCTGTCACTCACTGATAGCTCCGCCCATTGGACTGTTCAGCTCCGAATGTGCAGAGATATAACTGAATAAAATACAAGTGATACTGAATCTTTCCCCATAAAACTATATATCAATCTGCTCAGCTCATAATGCTCTATAACATAAGCCCTGCAGTTTGGACAGTGTGTTTGAACTGACAGGTTCCCTTTATATTCCGTTTCCATAGTGTTACAAGTCTGACAACAGTGTAAGTGTAGCCTGTATCTTAATCTTGTAAAAATATAATTGGATTTCTCTGAATGCTGTAATATGTGTATGAAAATTTGATCTGATAGATGGGAGGAAGTCGGGAATATTGCTGATAATTAGACCCACATGGGAGATTATCTGCTGCTTCTGTACACAAGACTAGCAAACAGAGGGGTGATATGGTTAAGTATCTAAATCATAATCCTGGCACTGGCTCATGTAATCTGCATTTGATTTTCTACTTGATATTCCTTTTATGCCTTATATTTATGGCCTTAATAACTGCTGCCAGCAGCAGAGCTTGCCTTGTCTTGTGTGTTCTGTGCGATTAAATGTATGCTTAAACCTGCACACCCATTAGAGCCCACTAACTGCCAGACAACCCGCATAGCATTCATTTCCTCAGCAATAATGATGTGGCAATAAACAGACAACAAGATGTGATCAATTGTAACCTAGATTTCCTCGTGAAGTTTGTTTCACTTGCTTGGCACTGGAAGGTTTACATATTTTTTTTAGGAACTTGGTTCTTACGCAAGATATAAACATTGTTTCGTGTTTCTTAGGCTTTTTTCACACGAGCGCATATCGGCCGCCATTTTCACGGCCGGCCGATATACGCTACCATCTGATGCATTGGATTCTAATGCGTCTGATCACATGGTGATTTTCCGCCCTGGAACTATCTTTCTGTCGGGAATACGTCGGCCGCTGCATAGACTCCTATAGGAGGAGCCAATGACAGCGGCTGGAGAAGGGAGGGAGTTTAGCAGCATGACTGCTAAACTCCCTCCCCCTTATCTCCTCCTCTCCGTCCCTTGCTGGCTGTTTGCCGACACTGTTACTATAATTTCCTAATAATTACTAGTATGCTACTTAGAGATGAGCGAGCACACTCGGTAAGGTCAGTTACTCGAGCAAGCCTCGCTCATCTCGAGTAACTGCCTTCTCCTCCGAGCGTGCTCGGGGGGGCAGCGGGGGAGAGCGGAGGGGAGCGGATGGGGGGGGGGGGAGAGAGAGATCTGTCTCTCTCTCCCCCCCCGCTACCCCCAACCGCCCCCCCGAGCACACTTGAAGGAGAAGGCAGTAACTCGAGATGAGCGAGGCTCGCTCAAGTAACTGACCTTACCGAGCGTGCTCGCTCATCTCTAATGCTAATATATATGTGAAGGAAAATAACTGATAATCTTGTTCTCTCATAATTGTGTAAACTAAAATTTCATAAGACCTTTTTTTGGTAAACAATAGGTACTGTTACAAAATAAAGTTTTGATTTCAACGAGCCAATTGTAGTGTATCTGGTAAACAGTAAGATAATAATGAGAATCAGTAGCAAAAAAATAACGCACAATATCTCTATAATTATAAAATTGTAGATCGTTCTGTAACACAAGGAAGCCTCCATATCGCTGCTTGCGGAAATACCTGGTCTTGGGCTTTTTATCACTCTGTAAACTACTTCTACTCTATCTAAAGTTTTTAGCGACATGACTTTAAGAAATGGTATTGTCTTCTGAAATGACGCCCCACCAGTGATCCGTAAAGGGGTATCACCGCTCCATTATTTGCAGCGGCAATACGTCTAGATAATCCCTTTCTCTGCCTTTCTGAGGTTTACTTTCGGACTGATGAACACCACTAATCCTGGGGCCAAAAATACCCAAGGCCATGTGTTTTCTGAAAGATGCCTGGAGCAGCTGAGACTTACCCTAGATTAATATGTTTCACCTCCAATGCTTCAGGTACCGCAGGCTTCTAATATAATGGATTACTTTTTGTTCTTGCTCCAAGTGCTGGAACAGTGTTTATATTATTTATCTGTGACCTTTTAGAGCTCAGTTGGATCCTGTGATTTCTCGCTCTGTCTCACAGGCATGGATGACAGTACATGTAGTAAAGATTGAATGCCCGCTTCTTTATGTTCAGCCCAGCATTGCTTGAATTCTCCATGCTGAACTCAACTTTGAGAAGAGTATTTCCATCAAATACCTAACCTATTCAGACGATCTTCGAATATGTACGTTATCATAATGTTTAATATATATTCTTCATGCAAGCAATCACATGTGTAGATGGCAGTTTATAACTTCCCAAAGATATTAGCTTGTTCAGATCAACATTGGAAAATTCAAAGGATGTCTAACTGAAATAGCTACAGCAAGCAAAATATGTATGCATTGTTACTTTGCGGTTATTTTTTCTCATTAGAAAGATACCACAAGCTGAACCTTTGTTACTCATGCTAACCTTCTCATTTTTTAGACAGCTAGTATATGGCATGTTCAATAACCACTGCCTCGAGTGTCTGCAAGAGCTAGAAAAGCAGGGCTGAACAAAGTGAGGGGAGGGGGACTAAGCTCTTAAATGTTAGAACCAGAAATCATCAACACTGTATCATTATCACCATCATCATCATTATTACTTGTAGAGCTGTAAATTATAGAGCATTCAACCAGCTTTACTATTTTGCACGTACTGTACATTGATGTACCTGCTGCCGCATTGCATTTAGACCTTATATGACAGTTCATCTTACGGAGTGAGACAAATAAGAGCAATTGCACCAGAGAAGCAGTTGTAGGGTATACAGAGCTGGCTGTCACTCTCAGACCTTGGAGCTCCAAGGGGGCCCGAAAGCCACTCTGAAACATAGATACTTTGTGTTACAGATTGTGCTTTTCACCCATGTGCGTTCCACCCCTGAATAGCACCCAATAACCTGTGTCATATTGTTGTAAAGAGTATCCAACATTTGTGCTTGCTACTTACATTTCCCTACATTATGTATTAGTCCTAGACTCATCAGATATACAACGCTTATTGATCATGGCCATTTTTTTAATTGTCCAACATCATCGAAATATAATTGATATGAATAGAGCCTTCTGTCTACATTGTATACTGCTAAGAATAAGTTCAAAATTTGCTACTTTGCCCGTAGCTATGGACAATAATTATCCAATTGTGTTCCTAACGAATAGACATTGAATATTTCTCATCACCCAGCACGATCAAGGCCGCCTTTGTTTCTCAAACACTCTACAACTGTTCCGAATATATTCACTTTTTCTAATTAAAAAAATACATTTTATATGATCTACAGTAACAGCATATCTCCTCAAAGAAGGTTTGAATGAATGCATAGATAGATTTTATAGTTTCCATGAATCTACTACAAGTGAAATGTGGTTCACCAAGTTCAATCAGTGATCATATTTCAGTATGTTGATCAAGAAATAGACCAAAAATCCATGAGATGTTGCTAGATTAAACAATCACAGTCTTTCCAATGCTATAAACACTTACATTCATCTACCAGATCAGTTTCTAAGTGCCAACAGGAATTGAGTACCTCAGGGTCCAAACCAATGTAGGCTCTTGTCACTCAAGATTCGATACTAACATACAGTATTTTGTTAACTGATTTATGTTTTATGTTGCAGAGCTGTTAAAGCGGAGCTGTCAGCTTCCCTGATGTGTCTGTTTTAGGAAACACTTGCATTATCCGTAATATAGAGCATCTTACACACCGTGTAACTGTCCAATCAGTGCTGCTAGTGCCATTTTGACCAGGAGGATGAAAATGCTTAATAGGGATGAGCGAGTATACTCGCTAAGGCACTACTCGCTCGAGTAATGTGCCTTAGCCGAGTATCTCCCCGCTCGTCCCGAAAGATTCTGGTGCCACCGCGGGGCGGGGAGCTGCGGGGGGAGAGCAGGGAGGAACGGAGGGGAGATCTCTCTCTCCCTCTCTCCCGCCCGCTCTCCCCTGCTCCCCGCCACAACTCACCTGTCAGCTGCGGCGGCCCCCGAATCTTTAGGGATACGCGGGGAGATACTCGGCTAAGGCACATTACTCGAGCGAGTAGTGCCTTAGCGAGTATACTCGCTCATCTCTAATGCTTAATTGTCAGTAGTTTTGAGTGAACCTTCAAAATGTTCGATCTGGCCACTTCAAAAAAATTTTGGCAAACGTTTAGTTCAGACCATATTAATTTGAACTGAACTAGAACTTCACCTAATCTTCTAAAATTAATGATTAACAAAAAGTCATAAAATTATAACTCCTCCTCTATGGCTAGCACCATTGCCATGCTGGGGTCATAGCCTCCTAGGTTCAAATCCAACCAAGGACAAAATCTGCTTGATCAGATTTGAACCTAGAAGCTTGGTACTGCAAAGCAACAGTTCTAACCATTGAACCACCATTCTTCTTCTGCCTTCCTCCCTTTCCTCTTTCTCTGTAGGAGAAGAAGGAGCAAAATACAAACTCCATGCAGATGTTGTCCTTAGTCAGATTTGAACCTAGGCCCCCAGCACTGCAAAGCAACGGCACTAACTACTGAGCCACCATTCTTCTTCTGTCTTCTTCTTTTTCCTCCTCCCCCAGAGGAGAATAGGAAGAAATACAAACTCTATGCAGATGTTGTCCTTGGTTAGATTTGAACCTAGCAGTTTGTAGTTTGTTTTTCTTCTTCTCCAGAGGAGGAAAAAGGCAACAAGGTGGAATAAGCATAGTGGCTCAGTGATTAGCACTGTTGCCTTGCAACACTGAAGTCCTAGGTTTGAATCAGACCAAGGACAACATCTGTATGGAGTTTAAATTTTGTATTTTTTCTTCTCCTCCACTAAAACTGAATAGGCAAGTGGACTGAGTAAATGATATTCTGAAAAGAACTGTAACAAGACTAAAAATTTATGTGGCTTCTGAGAATTGGTTCATAACTATTGTGAAAACCACCTTTTTCTGTTGAGCTGTATACTTTATTATTGTCATTATTACCAAGGATATGTTGCAGGATGCTGTAATAAAACTAACATACATACCTGTAACTTGTGACGGGGAACTAAGGGTCACTGTCTGCATATTTAGTTCCCCTTTTAGGACTAATTAGGGATGCTGAGTGTGTGCGCTTAAAATAATGTATTTAATGTGCCCTACATCAAGGCTTTTGACTGTATTCTTTATCTTGTTGAGCAGTAAGCGCTGTCATCCTATACATCATGCGCTTAAAAGGCTTTTTTAGGTCTTTGATTTTTAATGCCTATCCTTAGGAAAGGTTATCAATATCAGATAGATTGGGTTCCAACTTTTGGAATCCCTATGATCAGCAGATTGAAAGGGCCATGGTGCTCCAGCATCCCCTTCATTCTTTATCAGACACAAGTCTGTACATTTTGTAGCAGTTGTGGCTTGTACTGTCCCTTGAATGGGACTGAGCTGCAGAGAGCTGCAACACTGCAATCTGATAATGATGGCCTATCATAAGGATAGTCTATCAGTAAAAGTCTCAGAGTCACGAGTTGGATGTGTTGTGAACACAAACTTAGGCACTTAGGGTGTCACAAGATGGTGGTGAATCAATACCCTTTAAAAGCGTCTTTCAAATGCCTTTTCGCGGACCAGAAGTATTAGAGGTTTTCCTGGTGGCATATTTCTTTTAACATTATAATCACATTTCCTGTTATGGCATTTAGCCAAATACTCCACCTTATTGTAAATATTTTGCTTCTTGAATCTATGAAGTTTCTTAGTGCACCCTTCCACTGTCCCAAATCGGGTAATGCTTGATGCCACCTGTCACCTGGCTAGAGATTGTGTTTTCATGTCATTGTCATCATAAACTATCTATGGTCAGTAAATTTCATACTATTCGAAGCGGGAATTAAATTGGACTCTGCAACAGAAATTAGAAGCCTATGCATACTCCAGATGTTACACTATATATCCTAATATACTCATTTGACTCTTTAGACCATTGATGTTATGTCCACAAATAAAAGATTAATGATAGAGTCCAATCTAGTCTTGATCCTTTGTAATTTATGCTTACCAAGCAATCCTTATTAAAATCCTGCCAAAATGTTCTATTGTAAGAACAAGGGTGCAGCAGTGTGAAATTTTGCATATAAACATTCGTGTTGCTCTGTTATTGCTTCCTTGTCGAACTGTCTGTCTAATTTTATGACATCACACAGCTGCCGGAGGCTGCTTTGTATGGATTTGGTGTTCAGCACTGATTTTAATTGCCTTGTGTAAGTTATTATCACTGTACTTAGCGGAGCATCTTGCCTTTTTACTGTATTATTTGTCATGACTCCCTTCTGACTGAACATTTTATAGAGAATTGCTACGTGAAAGTACACATTTTCTTCTGATCAGATTGTTTGAAGTCAATTTGCTCTTCACTTCTATGTTAATGCTAATTTAAAAGTAATCATGGGAAATATACATAATAAGAATTCTTGCATAAACTAGTATGAAAAAACATTTTCAGTGACAACTTCTATCATCTCAAGTTGGCCACGAATGGCAAGGTGCCATTTCTGAAAGCCTATATTTGGTCAATAGACTCCAATGAACCTGTAGTAAAATATATGTGTCCAGTTCTGGGCACCCCACTTTAAAAAAGACATAGACAAACTGGAGCGAGTTCAGAGAAGAGTTACCAAGATGGAACGGTTAAAGGATCTGGGAATGCTTAGCTTGCAAAAAAGAAGGCTGAGAGGAGACTTAATAGCGGTCTACAAATATCTGAAGGGCTGTGACAGTGCAGAGGGATCAGCCCTATTCTCATTTGTACAAGACTAGAAGCAATGGGATGAAACTGAAAGGGAGGAGACACAGATTAGATATTAGAAAAAACTTTCTGACAGTGAGGGTGATCAATGAGTGGAACAGGTTACCACGGGAGGTGGTGAGTTCTCCTTCAATGGAAAGCCTTCAAACAAAGGCTGGACAAATATCTGTCTGGGATGATTTAGTGAATCCTGCACTGAGCAGGAGGTTGGACCAGATGACCCTGGAGGTTCCTTCCAACTCTACCATTCTATGATTTTACAAAATCTAATTTTTGTTGATAATGCAAAGGTAACACAAAGGTATAATTTGAAACTTTTAGGCTTTGATGTGAAATTTGTACAAAGGTCCTCCAAATTGTTATTTGCTATATGGCTCCACGCTTATAAAAGACTATAAGTATCACTATATCCCTTGGTGCAGTTGTTTAGTGGTTAATATTATGCGGATGTAGAAAACTGTCTGCAAGTTTGTATTTAAAAGGAATCATAAAAATATTGACGGCTCAAAATATCAAAAAGTATCTCTGTGTCCCGCTGAGTCTCTTACTTTGGCTGCTATGGGGGTTTCATCATCCTTGCTGGAAGTTATCATGTGTTCAGGGAAGTTAATACAGTGTGATAGTGACATGTAGTGTTTTGACATGTGCTTCGTACCCAAAGCTTAAAAATTACAGGTGAAAAATATTCTTTTTTTCCCCATGTCTGAAATGCTACCAAGTTGAAGAACGGTGCATCAGCTCCTCTGTTCCATTTGTTATCTTCCAAATCAATGTGACAATTATATTGTTACAGCTATTAAATAGCCAACCAGATAGTCTGTCCTTGGCATTCAACACATTCAGAAAATAAATAATGCATGTCTGCAATCTTGGCTTTTGGTTAGTAAATAAATTCTTTATCTGCTCTAATACAGAGCTTTCTTAGGGCATAGTCCTTAACCCTTACAACACTACTTTCAAATTATTATCACTATCTCTAAAGCATTTGACACATTGCAGGGTCAATAATAGGGCATTCACAATCTTACCCAGATTTCCATGAACCAAGCTCATATTTAATTATGTCACAAATCTGAATGCTACGTTTATGGAAAGGCAACATTGAGCTGAGATAGCAGGCTGCTATTCACTTTTTTTTGCTTGTATTTTTCTATTTTAACACTGAAATGTAGTTATAATGTGTGATCATATATCAGCCAACTTAATCACATTCAAGAAATTTTAGGCTGAATTCACATGTGTTGTTTTTGGTGCAGTTGTTTAGTCAAAGCCAGGAGTGAATTAAAAAAAGAACAAATATAAAACCTTTCTTTTTAGTTTGTAGTATTCTATGATCCATACCTGGTTTGGCTTAAAGGGACACAGTCATCACCTTTGAGCCCCATAAACTAAGTTATGGGGTTCAAAGGTGAAGGGAGTCAGGGAGGTATCTTTTATACTCATTGGGTGCCCATCTTCTGTGCTGTGTCCCCGTGAAGTCAGCGCACGCCAGCAACCTGACTCTTTCTTTGCGCACATCTCCCATCCATCTCTTTGGGAGGTCAAAGATGGATCTAACCTTAAAGGGGTATTCCCATTTTAGGAATCCTATTTCAATGTGTTCAAAATTGCAAAACATTGCGCTCAACCATAATAATTTCCATAATGCTCCATTCTCCAGATATTGCAGGTGTTGATTCCCCTGTCCTCTGGTCAATGACTGCTTGTTGCCAGGAAAGCAGACCACCTCTTCTATGAAAAGAAGTAGTGGAGCAGAAGAAGCCAACGCTTGCACTTCTTTCATATAAATCTGATGGCTGGGATTTAGTTTTTGGCCTGGCCACCAGCTGACATTGTGCTCTGCTATTTCCTTCCATTGAAAAATGGTCTGTTTCCCTGGTAACAAGTAGTAAACAACCGAAGAACAGAGGAATCAATAGCTGCTATATCTGGAGAATGGAGCATTTTGGAAATAAACATCTTATGGGTAAATACACTGTTGTGCAATTTTAAACACACTGAAATAGGATTCCTGAGACGGGTATATCCCTTTAAGGCTTCATTTACATACACTTTTTTTGTTACCTGTAAAAAATCGCCATGAGTTTCATTTTTTAATTTTTTTCAGTGGCCTTTGTAATAGAAACATTTTTATATACTTCTTTTTCATGTGTTTTTTTCACATAGAGAAGTCTATGGGAAATTATTTAAAAAATACTGTACATAGAGCATGATATACTTTGAAAAATACCACTAACCCACTGAAGTGAGGAAAACACATAAAAAAATTCACTTTTTTTGGAGTGCTGTTCATATTTACCCCTATTTCCTGACAGTTAACATCTGGATGCAGCATTTTTGGGGGGAAAAGTGTCAAAAAACACTGGGAAAACTGGCACCATGTAGAACCACCATCAAGGGATTGCCTCATGAGAAAGACAGTGCATTTTATGCACTGTATGAATTTAAAACTTAGTTTAACTCTTTATGTTGAAGCTAGACGGACGATCACTTGATTACTGGGTATCAAGGTTTAGGAATCCCTGGCAGAATCTGAGCCTGGCCATACATTTCCCTTGCAGTTGTAGTATTATAAATTCATTATAAATTATAAGAAAAGGGACCCCCTAATATAATACATACATACCCTTTTGGGACATGTGGAGAGGTTCTCCCTTCTTCGAGGTATTTACTTTTTGTCTGTATCACTGAACAGGGATAGAAGCATGGAAATGTACAAACAGTATTGGTGGAACATAATAATAAGAATGTGGATTTGCTCCAATTGTTCGTTATATCTGTATCTGTCCTATGAAATCTGCCCATTTAAGCCATATGTTCCCATGAAAGAAATGAACACCTTGCAGTAGCCATGTACTTTTGCAATAAGGAATCCTAGTTGAGTTGCTTTGTAACAATGCAGTCTGCTTTTTCTTATAATTTATTTATTGACCAGATTTGTACATGGGCCATGTACCTGATGCAGTGTTTCTCACCTCCAGAGCTCAAGTATCCGCAAGAGGTGGTGATTTCAGAATATTTACTTTATGAATATATATGCCAATTTCTTAGCCGCTGACAGTAATTACATCACTTGTGCAATACTGAGGAAATCCTAAAAACATGACCTGTTGGGGTGCTTGAGGATTGGATTTGAGAAACACTACCCAATGCATCAATATTGTTTTGATGAATTTATAATGGGACTAGCAGCAAAGTTAAATGGCCACTATCATTTCTTTTTTTTGTACATTTTGACTCAGTATTGGCAAGATCTATTATTCTGTAATACATTTTATTTAACAATTTAGGTTCTGAGAACGGTAAAGTCACATCGCTATCGTTGTGATGATTTTTTCATGGATTTTTTATGCTCACGTGCTGCCCGCTTCCTGTGCTGTCACCCGCTGAAGTCAGATCGCTGTGTGTGTGGTCCCCTATAGATCTCTATGGGAGAGCATTCACATAGCAATCTGAAAAGTGTCAGATTTTCATGTGGCTTGTGATCTTCAGTGGGAGATACCACAGGAACAAGGGAATGGATGAGTATAAAACATATATCATCTGGCTCTTTGTCACCTGTCACCTCCCTAACAGCACCATAACCTAATTAATGCTGCTGTAGGGAGATGATCGGTTCTCTTTAAATAGCCAAACCATACTGACTGACTAAAGGCCCATTTAGGCACAACGATCATCACTCAAAATTCACTCAAAAGCCATCTCTTGAGCGATAATTGTTGTGTCTAATTGTGCCCATCTTTCAGTTTTCTGATGAGCGACTGTCTTCAGTTCGGCTTGAAAACCGTGGTTCAGCAGAACAGCTGATAAGACGGACCGCATACTGTGCTCTGCCTGGGGAGCGCTGATAACAGCTGATTTCATTGTATCAGCTGTTCACAGCTGTCAGCCCCGCAGGCAGAGCTAAGGGAATGTAATCAGGGAACAACGGGCGGTTCTTTGAATAATTTCAACTCCCAGTGGCTCACACGCTGCTAATTGGTACTAATAGCCATTAGTACCAATTAGCAGATTATACAAAATGATCGCTCAAAAGCCGTCTTTTGAGCGATCATCTGTGTGTCTAAACAGGCCTTAACAGAGCAGTCAACTACCTCAGCCTTAATTAATCACCAAACAGCAAGAAGCAGTTAACTTCCTGCTGACCAGTGCTGATAGAAAATGAACACACGCCAATATGAAACTTCACATGGACTGTGACCGACACTGGAACCCTACCCAGGACGTACAACCGTGCGCCAGCCATACTATGACACAGTTACTGTAGTGTGATCTGCCTTCTCAGCCAGGCAGTAGCACACACGTCGAATGGCAAAGAAAGTGCTTGGAAAAAGCTCAAGAACCTAACAACGTAAACCTGTTAGGGGCTTCTACACTAGAAGACCAGAAGGCCACGTTACATCACCTGTCAGATGCCGCAGCGTCAGACTGATGAATTAACGGTCCAGTGCCGTGGTGTGTATATTTTATATTCTTTTGGACACGGGGGGGGGGGGGGGGGGGACCAAAAACTATATCAAATAAATACCTTGGAAAACCCCATTTAAGGGCTCAGTCAGACGGGCGTTTTTTCGCGCGATTTGCGGATCGCATGACGGATGCGCATCCGCAAATCGCGTGACCGGTGCGCGCAAGTCTCCCGCAAATCGCCCGAAAATCTGCTCCTAGCCGCGTTTCATTAGAAACGGGCCGGAGCTGTCCAGCGCAGTGCATTCAATGGAGACGGCAATACAACCGTCTCCATTGAAAGCAATGCGCTGCGGGCGAGCCCGGGATGAATTGTCGGTAAGGGCTTAAATATATAAGCCCTTACCTGCAATGCATCCTAAAATGTGTTAAAATAAAAAAAAATTGTATACTCACCTTCTGCCGGCAGCCGAAGCTCCGCGCGGCCGTCCTGCAGTGGGTGTGAAGGGGGTGTGAGTCAGACCTGCCCCCTGATTGGTTCAGCGCTGAGCCAATCAGAGGCATGCCTCACTCACACCCATTCATGAATTCATGAATGGATGTGAGTCAGACCTGCCCCTGATTGGCTCAGCGCTGAGAGGCAGCAGTCACTCACCCATTCATGAATTCATGAATGGGTGTGTGAGTGTTTTCAGCCTCTGATTGGTCAGGGCTGTGACCAATCAGAGGCAGATCATTCAGCAGGCGGGGATTTTAAAGCCCCGCCGGCTGAATAGTGCCGAGAAGCAGTTCAGGAGAACTGACAGCGGCGGCGGCTGGACTCCGGCTGCAGCGGAAAGGTGAGTATACCATTTTTTTTTATTTTAACACATTTTAGGATGAATTGCCGGGAAGGGCTTATATATTTAACCCCTTCCCGACAATTCACCCCGCGCACGCCGGCAGCCCATTGCTTTCAATGGAGCGGCTGTATTGCCGCTCCATTGAATTCAATGGGCAAACATCGTTCTTCTCTGCCACAGCTGTTACAGCTGTGGCAGAGAAGAATGATTTGTCTTCTATATGTTCTCAATGGGGTCGGCGCTGCTGCCGCCGGCCCCATTGAGCGCATATACAGAAGAGAACAGGAATCGCAGATCGCAGATAGGTGCGATCTGCGATTTTTTGTTCTATAATTTATCGGACGAGCGCATAAAAAGCGCTCATGTGTCCGATACCATTGCAAAGCAATGGTTTTAAAAAATCGCCGGACGCATGCGCATGCGCAAATCGCGCGAAAAAACGCCCGTCTGACTGAGCCCTAAGACTTAGGTTAGAAGTTGTTAAAATCCCTGTCAAAGTTAAATGGCAATTCCTTCTTATAATAATAAATGGTGTTATTTAAAGAAATTAGACATTGTGTGGAGAATGATTTATACTCATGGGTCTAAGAGAAACCTGCTTGTCAGCACAGTTTGTTTTGATAAATGAGACGGATGCACAAAGAAGAATGTTTTCTTTAAAGGGTAACTAAAAAATTCTAAAAAAGTTGTGATGTCTCATAGTGAGACATCAGAAGTTTTGATGGCTGATGGTCTGGGTGCTGAGACCCACACAAAGAGCTAAAATGGAACAGCAGAAGCTGTGCCCCTTTGACTGTGATTAGCAGGTAGCATATGAACTCATAGACTTTCTTTTGAGCCCATACAGTATCGGGAATGGTGAAAATTTAGCGATTCTGTCCCTTTGGTTTTCTAAAAGCTAAGTGACACTTTAAAATATACTCTTTTAGATTTTTTATTGTGCTAAAAATGTAATTTGGTTTAGATCTAGGGTGAATATAATAGAGTAGTGCCTAGGACAGGTCTCTTTAATTGAAGCCAGAAACACCTTGAAACAGTTTAATTAAAGGGCACTAATCTTAACCACCAAATGTGCTTTATTCATTCAGCTGTAACCATGCATTATGCCTATGTGTCCCAGAATGGTCTCCAAACTAAATCAAGAATGGTAGGAAAAATGGCATATTTCTAGGGCAAATATTTCTATTCATTTATAAGTTGTGTTCTTGACCCAGAAAGTTGTAATTTGAATTGTCAGCTCCACTTTAAATGTGTTGTGCAGCAGTGCATTCATTATGTAATGACAAATTTGAGTTCTCTCTATAAAAGTTCAATATAAAGCTTGGCTCTTCCGTGCCCCGTGCATTCTGGCTGTGTACAATTTCAATCAATCCCATATCGATCAGGAAGATCGGTTTGAAACTTAATTTATTCACCGAACAGAATAACACAGAAACAAACAAACTGCACGACCTAAAGGACAATGATTATTCTTCTGGTAGATAATCTTCGTTGTCTACTATGTAATCCTTAGAGATCAGGAGTAAGGGCGACTAATTATAACTATTCTACAAATTATTTCATAAAATCCTTTTAAATATGCAGTGTTTGTAGATTAAAGGGAGCTAATTGTCCTTATCTCTTCACTGTTCAGTCCCCTGTTGATTAATTGACGAGCACAAGATTTAAACTGATTATATCCTATCATCTAGGTGAAAAACATGATTAATAAATTGCAGATTTACATGAAGCACTGTAAATGTAGTTTAGACTTGTGACATATTACTACACGCATGAAATATCTTAGCCTTGATTGTTTGATATCAGATTTGCGGTCTTCCGCGCTTCAGACCTGTTTAATGTTTTGCGCAGTTGGTACTGATACAGGGTATCCCTATGGGTACCATGCCAAATTTGAAGCTGGTTGATAGTGAGAATTAACCCAGCCTTCCCATGAAAACTCTTTTCTTCTAAGGCTGGGATTACGTGACCCGGTTGGATTCCGCACGTGGGTGGCCTGCAGTGGATTTCGGCTGTGAGCCCGGTGGCGACTCTGCATGGCGGAAAGTAACTGTATTGCGCATGACTGCAGAGGCATGCAGGCTTTCATGTGCTGTACAGGTTTTTTTGTTTGTATTTCTCACACTTTCGCTTAGCGCTGATGCAGGTAGCGCAGCCCATACGCAATGTTAATTGAGTATGAGCTGCGAGTCACACACCTCCATTGACGTTAATGGAGGCTGTCCATGCAGATTCCATGGTAAAATAGAGCATGCTGAGATTTTACTTCTGCTCGCGGAATACACAGTTCATACTTGTGAGTGTGAAGGAAATTTCGAAAATACATGCCTTTCAATGCCCACGTTTTACCACAGATCATCCATGCAGACAGCAATCGCTGAAACCGCAATTCAAATCCCGTTGTGTGAGACCGGTCTTACTTGTCTACTGAAAGGCTAATAGCATGCAAGAAAAAGGCTCCTAATAACCCATTCATGGTAGAATAGTATTAGCTGAAAATAGAATACTTTACAAAGAAGGCGATAGGAAACTTTGGATGGGAGTTGAATTCAATGCAGTTGGGTTTGTTGTACAAAAAGAAAGAAAATCATGAAAATGGTGGCTGAAAATGATGAACTCTGTTATATCGTTTTTTAATAACGGTCTCCTTAGGTAAAAAAGATGTGAGCTTCAATCCCTTAAGAACATGGCCTATTTTGGACCTAATGATGCAACATTTTTTTAGGGATTTTTATCCCTACTTTTCAAAAGCCATAACTTTTTTTTTTTTTTCATAGACGTACATATCACTGCAAAGGGAAAAATCAGCACAAATATCACTGCTAGCAACAATATATACCTGTATACTAATACAACGATATGTGACAGGCAGATTGCTATACGGAGGAGCATTTGCACTGTTCCTCAAAGTGAGCCACACTTGACTGACACTTCGGGTTTCCCCAGCTTCTAAAGCCAGACTGCTTACTGCAAAAAACAACTATATGAGGTATTAATAACCACTGGGCTGAACCGTTTTTGGCATCATTACTAGGTTGTAATCCTGCATGGTGCACCACATACATCAATGGGACTAGGCACCCTTTATATGCTTCATCTACGTGCTAGTATAATACTGAGCAGCCTCTCGGTACTCAGAACTACTCACGATTACCAACAATATTTGGGTGGTTGTTCATCAGTATCTTCTACTTGTACAGTGCTCCTCCGTATAGCTGTCTGCATCTGCGGCGTCCCAGCGGCCACCTAGACACGAGGCCCACGCTGAGGAGCTGGGAGTGTAGAGTTGGCACTTGTCACGGTGGCTCCTACCAGACTCCTCCCTGGAGCGACGCACGCAACCTCGGCCCAAGTACTGCTAGGCCTCTTCCAGGCAACGCCTGGACACCGGTTACCTGTATATGTGTGGTGAACTGTAGACTTGTCACGCATGACGCCACCGTTCCCTATACACCAGTATGATTCTTGGCGGAAATGAAGGAAGTCCACACACACAATTAACTTTAGTACCTCAGTCACTGGGAATGGACAGTGCCCAGAAAACTTTACTTGCAGCTTGTCAGAGTACAACGTTACACATGTCAGTGCAGGAAAGACAAATAATGTGAGGCCAGGGAGGAGTATGATTATTCTCAGTAAGAGAAACCAAGTAATCTTGTACATATGATACCTTTTAATGGCTAACAAAAATACATGATGTTACAGCATGCTTTTGTTAGCCATTAAAAGGTATCATATCTACAAGATGACTTGGTTTCTCTCACTGAGAACAATCACATTTTACTCTACTGGCTAACACCGTACCAAACCTTTTTTCATAGGTCAGTGAGGAGACAGAGGATGACACTGGTCCTACAGTCCATGTTATTTGTAAGATAAGGAAGGGGAACACTCGGGAGGAGGATGGGGGTAGGAACGCTCCACAGACATTCAATATTTGCAAGCAGCTCTGCATGGTGGACTCTTCACTTCTGTCGCTCCTTAGAGGTGGTACCTTGAATAGCAGACTTCAGGATACCTCTCCTCTTCCTCTATCACTTCACCACATGAGGGTTGAAGGTACCCCTATGTGGCAGGCACTCCACTCCACACTCAACCGTAGAAGATGATGAAAGACCCTTTCCCCCTCTCAGACACTCACATTTATAGGGTCTAGCATACCATGTGACAGGACATAAATTGATACTTTTCCAGACATATCCCAGCCACTTGCAGACATTAACCTCCTACATGCTGCAGCTGTGCAATACACATAACAGCAGACAAGACACTTTGCAAAGTGCATCCACATTGAAGACATGACATGTATGACCATTATGGAGGGGCCAGAAATAGGTGTTTTGGGCCACTACACATCCTGCTGGGAAGTGGTGCTTGTATCTGCCCTTTTTCATACATATGGCCATGTGGGGGCTTATTTTTTGCATGGCAAACTGTGGTTTTTATTTGTACTGTTTTGGGATACATATGTATTGTATAACTTTTATTACATTTTTTGGGAGGGCAGGGTAAAAAAAAATTCATAATTTCTGCCATTTTTTTTACGATGTTCACTATGCGATGTAAATGGCATGATAACTTTAACAATAACAATCCTTTGTTTTGGAAAATATATTTTTTGCATCACTGCATTGAAAGTCCCATCATTTTTATTTTTCTATCAACGAAGCTGTGAGCAGGCTTGCTTTATGTGTAACAAGCTTTAGATTTTTAGCTAATGTATAACTTATATTAATTTTTTTGGGAGAGCAGAATGGAAAAACACATAAATTCTGGCATTTTTGTTTTTATGATGTTCACCATGCTGTATAAATTACATGATATCTTTTTTCTGCAGGTCGGTATTATTACTACTATACAAAAATTATATATATATTTTTTTAGGTTTTTCCACTTTTGCACAATAGAAATCCTTTCCCTCGTGAAAATATATATTTTTTTGCATCACCTCATTCAAAGACCTACAACGTTTTTATTTTTCCATCAATGGAGCTTTGTGAGGGCTTGCTTTTTGCATGATGACCTGTACTTTTTATTGGTATAATTTGGGGGTATGTACGACTTGCTTGATCACTTTTATTCCTTTTTTGGCAGAAAAAGCATTTTGGCTCCTGTCAACGTTGATCATAGCATGAAAGGGTTTAATAGCAGGGACTGGTGCCAGCGTCATCCTTCTGCTGTAAAACTTTATAGCAATTCGCCTCAATCCCCTCCTCCTCATGATGAATATGTATGTCATGGGGTTTGAAGGGGTTAAGGCCCCCATACCATTAGACAATAGTTTTACCAACTCCGTTCAGCGAACTGGATGACTTTTTCATATGTGTACAAAGGCCTCTTGACTTTGCTGAATAGCTGATTTCATGGGGGAAAGAGTAGACACGTTGAATTTTGATATTCAACTCTTTTGTTCCCTTTGGGCAAAAGCAACCACCACAGATATCTGGCTGCGGTTTTCTCCACTGCCACCAGCATAACCAAGTGTTCATGTATATGGGGAGTCGGGAGAAATGGCTAATAAAGGTGTATGAGCACCTTAAAGTATACTTTAATTTTCAAAAACTTTTCAAAAGCAGCCCAGGTCTTCATTGGCCACTTCTTTGCTTCTGTTTGCACTCAGTTTGAGTTCTATCAATTTATTTTCCATGTAGATGTTTCTGTTTTTCTGCTGCCCTGCTTACAATCCACTTACAGGTGGAATCATGTCTTAAGCCAGACATTCTGCCAGTGCTTCGCCGGCAGGACTTTTTTTTGTGTGCATGTAATGGCGCCCAAAGTTGTTTACAATCATTTAACCCTATGGAGGAAGTTATTAAACAATCTGTGCCAGTGTTGGGCATTTAAAAGTCACAGAATATGGCACACATCATATTTGTGCAATAAAATATGACTTTTCAAACCTTTTGCCACTTTTCAACCTTGGTGAGAAAGGATGGTAGGATTAAATGCAATACGCCATGCTTTTCCATAGTGTAACAGACTCGATGTTACTTACACAAGAAATTGGCACAAATTAGTGCGAAAATTTATGCCTGCTCATAACAGGCATAATTTTCAATTTGTGATGTAGGAACAAGCAGTGATATGCCAAATATATTAAGAGTTATGCATCTGATAATACATTTTGTGCATTTTTCTTCAACTTAAGTATAGATTAAGACTGGCGTATGAAATGCAAATCTCCGTGACTCTTACCTTATGTCTATGCAATCGATATGGAGCTCTGTATGAGAAATTAAAGGGGTTACTCAACTAAAAAGCATTGGTGCAGTGGGGCGAATAAAATATATATTTTTTAAGTTAATATTTACCTATCCACTCACCTGCAGCTCTCCTGCCATTGCTGCCATCCTCTAGCTAATCTGTGTTCACATTGACTGCAGTGCTGATGTGGCTATTTAGGGTGCATGCACATGGGGGATTTGAATTGCAGAATCCAGAGCAAGCGTCAGCCTCCGGATCCCGCAGCAAATACCGCCCATAGCATGCAATGCAAAAGTGATTCTTCATGCACATGAGCGGAAACCAATCGCGGTTTCCGTTTGCAGGTGAAAAATCGCAGCATATTCTAATTTGCTTTGGATTCCACACGGACGCGTCCATTAAAGTCAATGGAAGCTGTCTCTCCCACAATTGACATTGCGAATTGGCCGTGGATTCCGCTGGAAGAGCAGAAGTTTTTTTTAAAAATCTGTACTGCGCATATCTGATGGCGAGCTGTGCAGACCATCGGCAGTACAAAAAAGAAGAAGAAAATACAGGTATGCGCAGGTGCCAGCTGGGCACAGTGTCGGATTTTGCTGCAGGCCCCCGCATGTTAAATCTGACCCGACTGTGTGCATTTGGCCTTACTTACGTGGCCACTGCAGAAATGTGAGACCCTGAAATAGAACGTCATCATGGCATCCTGTAAACAAGCCTGGGCATCTCCATTACTAGGCCATGTGACCTGTATACGGCATATCACTAGGGCCAGATGATTTGGCAACGTCACAGGTTACAATGTAACATAATGTTTGCAGAAAAATTTGTCTCTAGAGGTGTGCTGGCTCCTCTAGGAATCTCGTCTCTCTGTTCTGGCACCAATTTTTCCTGTGATTTATTTCTCTTTTCAACTTTTTGATTATTTTAAAGTTGGAGCTAATAAAGTATTTTTTGAGCGGGAGGTGGGTAACTGTAAAAAAAAATAAATGGAAAACCCATTTAATCAGCATCAACACAATTTTAAAACGTTTAAAATAATCAAAAAGGCAAAAGTAAAAAAAAAGCACTTAAAAAAGAGATGCCCGAAAGAAGAGACGAGATTCCCTCCCTAGAGGAGCCAGCTCACCTCTTGAGACAAATCATTCTGCAAACATTATGTTGGTAGGAAATGTTTGAGGGATGTGTGCACTCGCTTGTCAGCTCCTTTGGGCTGCACAGACCCATTCATATCTGCTATCCATAAGCTTTCTTAGTTCAGGGCCTCTTATATATCAGAAAATACATAAAAAGACATCATCTTTAATAGGATTTTTTCCAGTTTAATATTGCGTGAGTTTTTTTTATTACCCGACAGTTTGTGATGCCATTGATTTCAATAGAGAGAAACTACACATATGAAGCTTACTGTCCTTTGGCAGAAGTGGGCCAAACTTTTGGGAGTCTCTGGATTTGGCTCTCCACTAATCAATGTCTCACGACTGATCCTATAGGTCATAAAACTTGAAGGTGGTAAATGTTTTTTAAGGAATATTGATTATCTTGAGATTAAGCAAGTTTAATTTACTAGCATAACTAAAATGTAAGAAGTGATATTGTTGCACGCTTGACTGTGTGCTCGGTCAATGCTGAGTGCAGTGAAGTGAATGCTGCATAAACCGTCTGGATGTGGGTGATGATAATGAGATTATGAAGAGGTTGCCTGGAGTTGCCTCTGGTGTAGAATACCCTGCTTCTCCATACTTCATGCATTTTATTGCTATCTGATACCATGGCTTGATGAGAACATTAGATTAAAGGTAGTTTGTATTGCTTTAGGAGATGTGTGTTGCCATCTGGACCAGGACACAAGTCAGTGTCATTGTTACGTTACCTTTGTTCACCTCCTAGTGATATATGTTTTGTGTGTCTGCTCCGCTATTACAGCAGACACTTCCACCTGCTCCTGGAGATAGACATAAAAGTTCACAGACACTCTCGCATGGTTTTTTTTCTGCATGTGTTTCTGTCTTGCCGGAAAGAAGAAGAGTTGTATGACCACTGGGAGCACTCAATATGTATTTTTAAAATGATCTGTCACGGGAGCAGATGGCTATAGAGAATGAATAGAGGAGGAGTTCTCTCATCTCACATTGAGAGCTTCAGAAATGGAGATCAGAAAATAATTCACTCTCATAAGGAACACAGTAAGGAGATAATAAAGCATAACAGCGCATAATAATACAGCTCAGGAAAATGAATAAGCATTCATGTCCTTTGTCAATTTATTTCTAAAAAAAACATTATGATAGCATCACAGTGGTCAATTCTGCATTAATCTTTGCCACTCGCAAACAGCTGTACCCTAGCAGTTCAAAGCCACTCAAAGGGGTATCAACATTCCCTTGACGGTTGAGTGGTCAAAGACTGGAGTCATATTCATAACAACGACATTTGTTAAAGAGCAGCTTCTGTCCAGCTCAGGTTTTCGTTCATGCGATTTGTAATTCTGCCACTTGCTGTTCTTTTACTGCTTAGCAAAAGCTTCCACTCATTCTGCATCCACTTTTTTTCAGTTTAACTTCAGTCAAAAACTGTAAATCCATCGTATGACTGAAGCAGCGGTGTAGCTATAGGAGAAGCAGAGGTAGCAGTTGCTTTTGGGTCGTAAAGCCTGAAAAAGTCCAATGGTTCCTCTGGCACTTAAAGTGAACCTTCCATAAGCCCCATAACTAAGGTTATGAGCTCATGGGACAGGGAGCTCTGAGTCCTAGAGGAGTGACTTGCATACTCACTTGTCCTTCTGTTCCCTTGCTATCTACACACTAAACTAGCGCTCAGTGCAGTGAACAAACTCCACTTCCTAGCGGGCGCGCATACACTATCATCTAATTATGGACACTGTGTATGCACATCCAATAAAGAGGTAAAGTCCATTCAATAGACGGATTCAGTAGATTGAATAGGAAATATTGCAGATGCCACTACCAGTGACCACTGGTGTTGTTATTTTTACATCTATAGATAGTGTGGTCAGAAATACAGGAGGTTATTAACTGCTTGGGAGCAGGAAGCATCAGTGTATGTGCAGTGGGCAGGACCGAGCGCAGACCAACCATAAGGGGTTGAGCAGCGGGGAATAAGATGGTAGTTATGGTGGCTCTACTGCCCCCCTGAGACTAGAAAAATTGTGACCTGGTGCGGAGCACCGCATGCAGCGGTAAATTTGGCATTTCTTATTGAGCTCTGCCTGCGGGATTGGGCAAGGCAAGATGGTAATACCCCAGCGGAGTGCTACCCATGGAGTCGGGTAAGGAAAATTGTTGTTTTGTCATGACGCCGGTCCGTGTACGGGTAGGGACCCGTTCTGAACAAAAATAATAAATATAGAAAATTGGAGAACTAAAGAAAAATGAGGATAGTTAAGTCCTTGTCTCTGAAGCGTGTAGTGTGGTACCTCAGTGAAGATGTTATAGATGGTGTAGATGGTGGGAAGGTACTCCAGGAAGCAGGATTTAGCTGGTAAAACACATTAACACTTTATTGGCAGATAGAGAGAGAGAGTTCTTTTCTTGGCAGCAGTTACACAACTTTAAATACATTCACTTGAGGTAGATGAAGACAACGTGACATTAGAAAAACACTTTAATTAGACTGGAGAGGTGACTTTCCCCTTCTTATATCCCTGACTTTACATTCCAGCTCTACATCTTTGGCTGGGATTACAAACAGCTGACTGGTTTCTGGCTTGCTTGTTTATACTAGCTTCTTGCCGCAGTTCTCTACTGGCCAAACTCCTTTCCTTCTCTCTCTCTATCTCTCTCTATTGCTAATGCTTCAGAACAAGTTGTCATTGGTTACTCACACTTTGATGTCCCACTTCCCACTGCACTGGCTTTCTCCTGATTCCTCCCTCACGCTTGAACTTAGCTCTGCACTTGGAAGGCTGACTTAACTCTGCCCACTCTCTCCTTTTGTACTGTCACTAACCCAGCCTAACCAGGAAACTCTACTAATCACAAGCTCTCTATACTTGGCTAAACACTCCCCTGACTGTTGCTAGGTGACCTGTACTTACCAAGGGCTGGAGAATATTACCAGAACACATATTTCAGTGAGAAATATGAACAGTATAACATTTCACACTTTTCATGCATCACATTAAACTTGATTTAACACTGTAATCATCACAGAAAGTGTTGGAGTGCCCAACTCTGGGGTACTACATATGCAGAAGGGGTAAATACACAGCATTAGATGACAGATTATTTTATTGTTCTTTAGAAAAAAGTGGGGTTGGGAGTGAATTTAGGCTCTAAATGTAATTCTTATTCTACAAGCACTAAACAGTTAAAAAATTGTAACCTAAAAAAGTTGACTTTCTACCTAATATTTCAAGACTTTTGCATGGGATAATCTAGTAAACACAGTGGGACTGGGATCTCAGCTTCTGCCCACCCACTACATTCTGAAGTGGTGGCTGGGAGAAAAGCTGCAAAGAAATGGAGGGGAGGTGAAGATTAACTCTTTCATTTTTGTAACTCAGCATTTAACCTATCCCAAGGCAACATATTTGCATAGCAGTGTTGGACTTCAGCTAACCAAAGGGTTAGAGGGTTACAAACTGATGTGGACTGACAATATGCCAACCACCCATCACTGTATCCTTGAACAGTGACTGTTGACTGTTGTACTTCCATCACTGTTGTGTGTTGCAGTGGTATACATGTTGCACGACTGATGATGATCTTGCTGCACTTTAGTTCTAACATGCACTTTAGTTGTAGGTTGTTGGCGGAGCAATGTCTGTTGTGCACTGTGATAAATATAATGATTTTAAAGTGTAGGGCAGCATCCTGGCTGGGTATTTGTTCATTCATGTGGATGCACTAAGATTGCAATGCACAGCCAAGTGACCGGGGGGCATGTTAGATGAGGAGGTTACTTGCAGAACCTCATGGCAGTAGAGAGAGTGAAAGGGGGGCAGGAGTCCTTACCATTGGGGTGCATCACACTTGGGACAAGTAGTGCACAGAAAAGTGTTGCACACTAGTTAGACTCTGAGACTGTAGAAGGTTTGGGCATACTGTACTGTCTGAGGATCAGTCATGATTTTGCTACCTGTAAGAGACCAAGTCCTGTGAAAGAGATATAGAGTAAGCCACGCCTGGAAGGAAATCAGCAAGTGGTTACAGAGCACTACCCATAGAGTTCTTTGGTTATCTACAAAGACACCTTGTAAGTGGGATCTGAGCTGTGCTAACCAGCGAGTTTACTGTTCTGAGAATGCTGGTTGGGCAGAGATGCCCTGAATGAGAATGTGTTCTTAGAGTTGTATACTGAAGCCTGCTGATTAAAGATCAGCTGTCCTGAAGATTGGACTGCTAAGTGAAGCATCTCCTGACATGCATGTGATGGAGTGAGACTATGTACTGATGTAAAACTGCACCAAAGTGCAAGCAGGAGGCTATTTAGTTTAGCTTGTTGCTGCTGCTACCAGCAACTGTCAGTTGGAGTCAAATGTTAAGAAACTGTGACAGCGTAACTATCAAGCTATTGCCTCTGCAAAGAAATCTAACCATCAAGTTGCGTGTCTCTATAAAAGACCTTCAACCACCATGCCATTTGCCTCTGTGAAGACAAGGAACCACAAAGCCTATTGTCGTCATTGAAAAACTCTAACTGCCACACTCATTGCTTCATTGTGAGTAAATACTTATTCTATTTAGAGGGCACCTACTTTTAGCCTATAAATTAAGTTTATGGGCTAAAAGTAGATGACTTACTTAGTCCGGGGATGTAAGTGTTATATTTACCTCTACTTTTATTTCCCTGATGTGTGCACTGCAAGTCACTGCTCAAAGCTTTGAGCGACGCTGCTAAGTAGTCCACCTATTCAAATTTTATAATGGGCAGACTAGTTAGCAGCCCCGGCTAAATGCTTTCAGCAGCGGCTTCCTGCACGTACACCGGGGAAACAACAGGGGAGGTAAATATAACACATTGCCTCCCCATGACCTCCACGAAAAGAACCAAAACTAGTGTTGTTCGGATGTGACAGGGTCCTTTCAATCTAAAGAAATTCAACAAATATCCTAGAATTACATAAAAAACATATCATCTCTTGAGCTGAAAATGGGATTATGAGTACAAGCTACAGTAAAATATGTTCACAAGACAATCATACAATTATAATGTCTGGTCTTAGTGTCATTGAGATCAAGTAAAATAAATGCTGGACAAAGCAACATATGCAGAAATGCGTAGAAGACGTTGTAATATGGATTTATTTGCAGATTGCTGCATACTCTCTTAAAGACAGCGCCCTAGCATTTCTTGTTATATAAACAGGAGAACGCTTTTACACTCATGAAATGGTAAGAAACAGATGGAGTGTAGCAGCATGAGGGGAAAAACAACATAGAGCTGGAAGAAGCCTGAATATGCTGCAAATTTTGTGTTCTTCACTTTCTATTTTTATAAGCCTCAACTGTAAGAAATTCCAAAATGTGATTCAGTCTTTGATCAGAACATTAACATTATTTAAAGCTAGGATAGAAATAAGCATATATCTTGATTAGTATCTTTTAACAAGTAAACTTATTATAAGCTTAACTAGGTGAGAAAGATAGATAGATACACTGTTTCCCTGAAAATAAGCCCTACCACAAAAATAAGCCCTACCCTGACTTTTCAGGATTTTTGGGAGGCTTGAAATTTAAGCCCGACCCCAAAAATAAGCCCTTCTGCATTACATAAACAAAAAAAAGCAGTACGTTACCTAGCAAGCTCGGTTCAGGTCACTGCCGCTGTTCTCCGGAGTTCCAGCGTGCTTCCTCCAGTCCTCGGCTGCCCACAGAAGATCGCTTCCTGGTTATGGGATTCATAAATCCTGTCCCCAGGAAGCGATGGCTATGATTGGTTCTTGAGCTCAACCAATCAATGCAGTGCTTGATGAACCAATGCAATGGCTGTGATTAATTCATCCAGCGCTGTATTGACTGGCTGAGCAGTGCTCAAAAACTAATCAGAGCCATCGCTTTCTGGATGTGGGATTTATCAATCCCGTAAACAGGAAGCAATCTTCTGTGGGCGGCCGAAGACTGACCTGGTCAGAAATGAGGTGACCGTTACAGCCAATAAAAGGCTGCTGTGCCCGTTTCGAAACCCCGCCATCATGGCACTCAAAATGTTGAGCATTGATGCCAGGAAAACAGGAAGTGACGCTGATTGACTGTAAGGTCACCTGACTTCCATCCAGTGCTGACAGTGGGAGATTTACCTGAGCCGCTCCGCTGCTTCTCTGGGGGGAGAAGAGAGGTAAATATCGATATTTTTGTTATTTTACAGCCTGCCTGGCCATTCAAAAAAACTTTTTTCTATTCAGGCAACACCTTTAAAACTATGTACTTGATACCAGTTCTGATCATTTTTTTTTTAATCGAGGAGGGATGCCATTGTATATAACTGATTATAATTCGGATATGTTCATGTGTTGCAAAACTTGGAGCAGAAATGTCTTAAGAGTGAAAATCCTTTCAATACATTTTCATTGAGTTCATTGCTTTTTTTTGCATGGATTTCTGCTATTAAAATGCATGGGACAGTGACAGAAATTTGAGCAAGGATTGGAAATGACAATTCCTTCACCTTGAAGTGTTATAATTTACCGACCAGAAAAAGCCCCCATCAATGTTCATTGATCACATCTGCAGTCCCACTGGCCAAGGGGCAGATACCCATTCCTCACCCCATCTGTCTTTCCTTCCTTTGTGACCACTGTAGCTTCAGTCCCACAGCGTTTTCAAAGTCAATGCTGCCATGTCTACCACAGTTTTGTACTCCTTTGTGAATTTTTACCATTGTGCTTATTTTAATACTATTCAATACTATTTTGTTATATTTTGATTAAAATAATTTCAGATTTATTTACCACGTGGGAACACAATCCTGATTATGCTTCATTATTTTAACGAGGAATGGCATATTTATTTCTTCAACCAAGCCCAGAATGAAAGATATAGAGAATGATGCATTTTAAATAGGGGGGAGATGTGTTTTGTGCTTAATGTATTCCTGCCTGCACATTACCCAAGGCATACTTTTTATTGTGTCATTTGCATCAAACTTTTAATGTTGTTTTAAGCACTGTAAACTGTTCTACAGTTCTCTCGAGTTGTAATTCAGATTTTTTTTACAACTAGCTCATAAAGTGATCTGGGTAGTTTATTATACAATTTATTCACATGGTGATTATCAATCATGTTTTCATCGTAACTTTCCCAAACTGGAACACAGGCGAGCCAGATACAGAATGTGCAATAATTTTACAATGTTCCCTTTACATGTGCTGTGGAATGACCCAATTCACCCAGCACATAACGCTCTCATTTTTTTTGCTTATTTTTGATTTTTAGTTCTCTTGGCTGAATTAAATAACTGCTGTTTTGGGAATGTTATATCAAGGCAACATAATTAAAGGTTATTGTTGTTATTATTACTATCATTTCTTCTAGTAAGTGATGGAAATATTTGGATGTTTTAGTTTTCTTTTATACAAAAAAATAAGAAGCTGTAAACTTTAATTACTGGAATATACCTGTAGCTTCTATTGGTACCATTTTATGGTGCATATAATGCATTGTGTACAGGGGCAGATTGGCCATGCAGTCCACTAGAAATTTTTACGGGAGGCCAACTGCCCCTATGAGTGATGCTGGGCTGCCAATGTGAGTCATCATTGCACAAGGCAGTGCGGCACAGGCGGAAGAATGTTTCTACTACTTCCTTTTCTGTCCTCCAGAACGCGTGAGGCTCATTGATTGGTGGAGCAACCAGTCTGCTGCTCCACCAGTGCACTGCTCCTTTCACATGGCACCTCCGCAAAGTAAGTCCGGCGGTGACTGGAACCTGTGTCTCCTGCATTACTTCCCCCACTGAGGTTAGGATCTCTCTGCAATGACTGGATCATTTTATGTATCTGGTGGTGCTGTGCCTTCAGGAAGCTGCAGTTGAGCTGACAAAGTAGTTTACTGTGCTGGTCTATTCTCCAAATAAAATGGATGAATGAACCCTTGTCAAACAGCCACCAAAGTTCTTTTCACTAATGACAGAGAATAGTTCTTTTTTGGGGTTCCGTCATAATTCCGTTTTCAGCATCTGTGACGGAACCGCCGGATGGAATCCCACATGTTTCAGAATTGGTCCACCAAAAACCACGTAAAAATGTGCACCAATGGTGTGGATTTTGACTCAGATCTGCAGCAGGCTTTACCTCTTCAATTGAAAAGTTGAAATCTATCACGGACCTGAGTCAAAAACCTCACATAATTGGATATTGCGGATATTGACGCAGATTTTAATGTAGATCCGCAGCAAAATATGTAGTGCAAAATATGCCGCAGATTTTGTTACGGATGTGCATCAAAATATGTATGTTAAGGTATGTTCACACAGTGGATTTCCATGGTGAATTAACTACATCAAAACCAACAGCTTTTTGTCGTGGTTTTTAGCCAATGGTGGAATTTTCCCTGGCACTGAATTCCGACGCTGAAAATCGCATTTCTGCATCAAGAAGTGGCACGTCCATAGACTATGTCCACATGGGATCTATTATTTTTCTGACTGGAATATCCACTGAGGATTTTGCTACCATTCCACAGCAAAGAATCGGCAACAAAATCTCTGTGTTACATGTGGATTTGCCAGATGTTTTCTTGCAGCTACTCTGTGGATTTCACCTTGCTCATTTGAAGAGGTGAAATCCACAGAGAAAATCCGCAGAATAAGTTGACATGCCGTGGAATTAAAATCTGCACTGCAGGTCAATTTGCTCTGTAGATTTTTTCTGCAGTGTGTGGATGAGTTTCTTGAAATCATATCCTACACTGCTGGATACGTAATACTCTGCAGATTTTCTACATGCAATTTTGGAGCTACTTTTAGAATTTTTTTCCAAGGCAACTTTAAATTCTCAATCATATAACTTTTCATTGACTGTGATTCTTTTTACTGTGTTTGCACATCTTGCCTGATTTCTGTGGCCATATTTTGATGTAACAACTTAATATTTAAATGGTTACTGACTTTTCAAACAACTTGTGCTCATGTGATAGCCAATGTGATGTCTAGCAAATCAGTTTATGGACCTAAAATGACTTTTTTATGCTGTAAAATCCTTCTACATTGTTGTTCACATGGGGTCACTCTTCTTTACAATTTGTTGTTAAAGGGAACATCTCATTACCTATGAGTACCATAAAGTAATTTATGGTGTGCATAGGGCAGGTCCAGATTGGTCTGGGGATGTAGTTTTTATATTTACTTGGCTCCCCATTCCTATGCTATCACCTGTTGATGTTCAGGCTTATGAGCAGTGCAGAAGGCTCATCTTTGCAAGGCTGAATTCCATGGTTGATAGCATGAGAATGGGAAGCTGGATGACCCCCAGACTCCTTGAGACCTGCCCTATGAGCACCATAACTTTGTTTATAATACTCTCAGGTCTGCCTTTAAGTGATGCCAGTCTCTGGTAACAGAAATAACAAGATGGAGAACAGAAAATAAAGGAGGGTGATGACTCACACTGACCATGGAAATCTTTGAAAAAGAGAGTGGAAGGGATGGAAAAAGAGGAGAGAAAGACACTCGCCTACAGATGTACCTGCAGATAACTGGTGAGGGATTTACAACTACTGGAATCACATCTACACTGCTCAGTGCTTCTCTAGTGTCCTCTATGATGATGGCATTTCTTTTTGTGTGCTGCAGACTATAAGGAACGGAATCTGTTTTCACCATGTTTAGAAGTGTTTGGAAGACAGCATAGTTGGCTCCTCAATAGGAGTCCTCGTGAGCTCAAAGAAACCTGAAAATCGGAGATATAGCCAGCAGAGGGGAAAAATGCTGATAAATGCAAGATACAAGTCATATAATGGGCAGAAGTGGTGTAAAATTCAGATTTACGTCATATACTTTAAAGCTTCTGCAGGTGAAATTGTTCTTAATGAAACCAAGTAAACCTTTTAAGTAATGTAGGTGTTGTGTAAGTCATTAGAACTCCCTGAATATCGAACCTCATGTAATGTTTTTTCCCTGAAGTTAAAGTTGACATCTCGTAAGTGTATCACGTAAAAGAAAATTATAGACAGCCTTTTCAGTTTTAGTCATTGCTAAAAACTACTCACACTGCATTCTAAAAGGGTCACTTTGACAATTTCTTCTACCACCTTTAGGCCGAGTTCACATGAGCGTATGCCTCTTTGCATCCACATTTGTGCCACGTTTTTGCACATTGGGCATTGCGTATTTGTACGCTCAACAGCAGTTTTTACTGTACTATTGCTGCATGTTTTTTTGGGCAACAGAATTGCGCACGTAAAATTCGCTTTTGTGAACAAACCCATTGAAATCAGTGGGTTCTGTTAACTGCATATTGCGTGCGCAAATACGCGGACAAATTCGGTCATGTGAATCCGGCCTTACAGAGATGGTAAAATGTCAAACATTTGCAGTCTGAACTAATTGTATTTCTTTCTGTCGTAATGGCAGAGCTCCCTGGCTTGATAAACACCCTGCTTGAAGCAATGTTAATAAAGGAGACACACTCGCAGCTAATGTATATTTATCATTTTTGTTCAAATATAAGGAGATAAAATGGCAAATATGCATAATTTCCGAATATTATGCACTATGCCTAGATTGCTGGCTCCAGCATTTAACCATTTCAAGACTCTGTTCATAGAAATATTTATTGTTCGTGTGTATTTCTGCAGCAAACGTGAATAATTTAATTAAGAGCTGATTTATTCATCAGATAAAATTTTTAAATGAGTATTTATCATCCAAGCGGCTTTTATTCCAGAGCAATTTCTAAAAAAAAGTTATAATTCATAGTGATGTTTATGGATGCTGTAATCTATATATAAAAACTGTTTACTTGATGTGGATCTGAAAGAACAAGGAAAGTTTTAATGTTGTCCCTACTGGATGCACTGCATTCATCTGCAAAATTATGCTTCATGCACTTGGCAAAGTTGTGTGCACAGAGCCGGCATGAAACCGATAGAGACCCTACAGTTACATATTATGGAACCATGGATCAATTAGTCTTAAGGGGCAGAGCCGGCATGAAACCGATAGAGACCCTACAGTTACATATTAGGGAACCATAGATCAATTAGTCTTAAGGATCAGAGCCGGCATGAAACCAATAGAGACCCTACAGTTACATATTAGGGAACCATAGATCAATTAGTCTTAAGGGGCAGAGCCGGCATGAAACCGATAGAGACCCTACAGTTACATATTAGGGAACCATAGCTCAATTAGTCTTAAGGGGCAGAGCCGGCATGAAACCGATAGAGACCCTACAGTTACATATTAGGGAACCATAGATCAATTAGTCTTAAGGGGGAGAGCCGGCATGAAACCGATAGAGACCCTACAGTTACATATTAGGGAACCATACATCAATTAGTCTTAAGGGGCAGAGCCGTCTTGAAACCGATAGAGACCCTACAGTTACATATTAGGGAACCATACATCAATTAGTCTAAAGGGGCAGAGCCGTCTTGAAACCGATAGAGACCCTACAGTTACATATTAGGGAACCATACATCAATTAGTCTTAAGGGGCAGAGCCGTCTTGAAACCGATAGAGACCCTACAGTTACATATTAGGGAACCATACATCAATTAGTCTTAAGGGGCAGTAGAAAGACAAGCTTTCCTGATACTTGTTGTCACTCAGCCCTTATGTTCTCTTTCCTGTGTAAATACCACACTACTGAAAAGGTGCCCGATGGTAAAATTATTAAACACATGTTCAAGCGTGAAAGTGTCAATCACAATCGTTTTTAATTAGTGAGTCTATCAATAATGCTGTAAATAATTAGTAGTCTATTTGGTGCTCCTACCGTGGACTTCCTTTTTTTTCGTTTTTTCTTTCATTGCTGTATGGGCAACTACAGTGTTTCCCCAAAAAATAAAACCCTGTCTTACATTAATTTTTGCCACAAAAGAGGCACTAGGTCTTATGTTCGGGGAATAATCCTTACCTAGGAGGCTCAGTCCAGGTTTTCTTTCGGTGCTCTTCAGAAACTGGCATGGTTTAAGCAGTTCTCGGCCGATCGCCGATTCATAAATCCCGCCTCCAGGAAGCGATCCTGTCTCCAGGAAGCGAACATTGTGATTGGTTCTTCAACTGCTGCTAAGCCAATCAATGCAGCGCTTGATGAATCAATCATAGCCATCGCATTGCTTTATCTAGCGCTGCATTGATTGGCTGAGCAGCGGTCGAAGAACCAATCAACAGCCATTGCGTTGTGGAGGCAGGATTTATGAATTAGCTGAGACCGACTCAGCCAATTTATAAATCCTGCCTCCACAAAATGATGGCTGTTGATTGGCTGAGCGGCAGTCAAAGAACCAATCAGATGTTAAGCAGTAGTCATTGTGGAAGTGGAGCAGTGGTAATTGTGTAGGCAGAATTAATGAATTGTATGAACCAATGCGATAGCTGTGATTAGTTCATCAAGCACTGCATTGATTGGCTGAGCAGTGGCTGAAGAACAACTCACAGCCATTGCTTCCAGGAGGTGGGATTTATGAATCCCATAACCAGGAAGGGATGTTGTACAAGCTCCAAGAACTTGGAAACTTCTCCGGACCTCTGGAGAGTAGTAAGAGAAACCTGGACAGAGCCTGGTAGGTAATGTATTCCTCTTTTTTATGTAGTGTAACTAGGGTTTATCTTTGGGGTAGGGCTTATATTTCAAGCCCCCCCCTCCCAAAGAAAGAAAGATCAGGGTAGGGCTTATTTTTCGGATAGGCTTTGTTTTCAGGTAAACACGTTCTTCCTATTTATCAATGGTAACAAAGTTGAGGGTAAGTGTGTGCTTCACAGCACATTGAGTGCCTGAAGAACAGTCACTGTGAGGTCACGAGAAGACGATTTTTTAATTTAATCTGTTTAATCTAAATGCATTTTGAATGCCGAAAAAATACTGCAATATGATAAGTCTTCTTTCCCCCTAGGTAGTTATTATGTCTCTCAGTTCAGTTCATAAATCTTATGCAACTGGTGACTTCTGTTCACTATCAAGCAACAAAACCATAATGACATTATCTGGTGACATCATCTCAGTAATGTACTTGTGAATATGGTAAAGAAAAAAGTGCATGTTTGTAATGTTGGATATTTATGGAAATTTTAAAGGTAATGTCCTCTTTTGAAGGGATTCTTTCATGCGATTCATGCTACCTGAATCACGGACTGCATGAATCTGAGACGGAGAAGCCTATTGCCAAGTACCCCCCACCCCATCTTGAATAAAGAAACTTTCACGTGTTAACGTCACGGGGCGGGCTGAAACACCCATTAAACACCATTTTAGAGAAATCTAAATAAAGAGTAATATAGTAAGCGGAAATATGACTGGCTCATCGTGATAACTTGATTTATATCATTGTTGTACATTACAGTTAAGTTATCATAATGTGTTAAATGTCAGGTTAAAGTTTGCTACAGTCTGACTGCTGATCTGCATAATGTAACATTACAAAAGACGAAGGACGCTCCTGCTGTTGTAAATTGTTGAAGTGAAGGCAAGAGAGGGAGGGGAATGTGGAAACTGTATGCAAAGACCAACTATTGTGAATATGAAGGGAATGGGAGTTCAATGTTGTAATTCTTCTTGTCTAAGCTCCTTGCCAGCTCAGCTTTCTCATTATCCCCCCTACCCAGATTCAACCACCTCCTCTCCTCGGATCATGTAGTCACCCCAGGCAGTTTTATTTGCTAAAGAGTTATAGGCAGAGCGGTGTGCAGCAACCTGAAGCTGCTGCTGAGCCGGCGCCTTGTTCCCTCTAAGGGCCCTCTCACACGGAACGATTATTATTCAGTTTCTTGCTGGATCATGAGAAACTGAACGATAATCGTCAACACTGCCAGCGACTGAGAGACAAACAATCATTTGGTTGTTTATCGTTCCTCGTTCAGGCATAAAATTCAAACAATGCTACAAAACAAACATTCAAACAAAACAAACTTAGCCCCACCCCTGTCCCGCCCCCTCCCATTGCAAATAGTGCAAAGGGGCGGAAAGGGGGTGGAGAGGAGGCAAAGAGGGCGTGGGAGCTCAGAGCACTGCTCCCGACTCCTTCAGCCTTCTTCCTGCAGAGAGGGACACCGTATATCGGCTGGGCGTGAAAACCCGGCCGATATATGGTCATCTGAATAAGCCCTAAGGCATGCGGCACGGAATTCAAATCGGTGACATCAATTTTGGAGGCTTTTCCGCTGCGGACCCTTTTGTCTCTTTGGGGAGACATTTCTGCAGCAGAATACAGGCTGAAAAGCCGCTTCATAACCCATTCTTTAAAGCAGCCTTTCCGCTGCAGAAATCTCACAGAATTTCCATGCTGTCCCGCTGCGGACATTCCGTGAGATTTCCGTCACATGTGAACCTAGCCTAAGGAGAAAGGTCCGGCTTGTCCAATAATTGGAAGTACTTAAAAACTCAAGTCTTATTATAAATAATTAAAATAATTAGCAAACCAGATACTCTTCTGACACATTTCTGACACCACCCAGTATCCTTAAAACAAAAACGTTTAAAGAAACTCTAATTAGACAGGCTAGACCTTTCTCCTTAGGTTTTATTCCCACAAGCGCATATACACCGCGTTTTCACGCCCGGGCGTATATACGGTACCCATGTGAAGGATTAATTTCCAATGCAGACGCTCACACGAGCGAATATACATTGCGTAAATACGCCGGCAGCGCACAAAATAGAACATACACATGTCCGGCGCATATACGCTCAACCAAATCATAGTTCTGGAACTATGTTTTGGCTAATATACTCCAGCAGGTCTTATAGACTCCTATGGGAGCAGGAAAAGAGAAGGGAGGGGGAGGCATTTTTGTAGCGTCAAACGCTGCGAAAAGCTTACAGGTGCCTCCATATAGGCACTGGAAGGCATCCTGTGGATTTTGCAGAGTGAGGGTTTTCCATGGTGCGGCATATTTTTCCACTAAAAATGATACTCACGGTTGTGTAAATGGACGAGAAAATGCTGGCCGTGATCGCGGAAAACGCCCATTCATGTGCTTATACAGAGCAGGCGTGAGAATGCAAAAAACGCTATCGCTGTGTATACGCTGGTGAGAAAGAGCCTTTATGGTACAAATAAGAGGATCTAGATGGGGTGTGTTGATGCTTTAATGATGGCTTAAAGGGGTGGTCTCGCGAAACCAAGTGGGGTTATACACTTCTGTATGGCCATATTAATGCACTTTGTAATATACATCGTGCATTAAATATGAGCCATACAGAAGTTATTCCACTTACCTGCTCCGTTGCTAGCGTCCTCGTCTCCATGGTTCCGTCTAAATTCGCCGGCAGCTTGCTTTTTTAGACGCGCTTGCGCAGTCCGGTCTTCTCCATTCAGCACGAGCCGCTTCAGTGTGCTCCCTGCTACAGCTCTTCTGCGCATCCGCAGACGAGCTGTCACTGCTCGGGAGCGCGCTGGAGCGGCCATTCTGTACCTTCCTCTGTTAGAGGAAGGTGCAGAGCTGCCGAGCTGTCCGGAGAAGCCGCCCAGCTGTCCCGCCGTCCAGCTGTCCTGGTAAGTGATGGGCCGGGGGGGCTGCCGCTGCGCCGGGCTGCGCCGGGGGGGGGGGGGGCTGTCGCTGCGCCGGGGGAACTAGCGCTAGGCCTGGGGGGCTGCCGCTGTGATGGGGGGGGCTGTCGCTGCGCCGGGGGGGCTGCCGCTGTGATGGGGGAACTAGCGCTGGGCCGGGGGGGCTGCCGCTGTGATGGGGGGGGGGCTGCGCCGGTTACCTTCTGCCTGGCGGTGGGTGACAGGTCGGCCGTGTTCACTCCAGGGGTCCGGTCGGCGGCTGCGGGGCGTCTGGTTGCCATGGAGACACAGCTGGTAGCGTCTCGGGAGCGCGCACGTCGGGCTACAGCAAGCGATGCGAAAAGAGCTGGCGGCCATCTTGGGAAAAAGTTTTATAAGTTGCTGAAACGCTGGAACGGTAAGTAGAAACCAGCTAGGAAAGTAATTTACAGGGGTAATTAGTAATGTATGTTTAATTAGGGGGACTGGGCAAAAAAAAAAATTCACTGCTTCCTCGAGACATCTCCTTTAAGTTGACTAATGAGTTCTGCTCTATTACTGTACATCCATTCAGAAAGAAATGGTGGTAAAATGTAATTAATATCTCATATGTAACCAATAATTTGTAAATGATTGTTTTGTCTAAATCAGTGGGTAAATAATGTGGTGAACGACGTCTCTATAAGGCCCTGAACACAATGGTGATGCTGGCAAGTTGGCCTTGATTCCTTTTTGTTTGTGTTTGTTGGATATAGCATTTCTCCCAAGACTCTTTTCTGTACAATGTTTTTCTGTTCTGTTTCGAAGTAAAGTGCTTTCCTAGATAATGTTCCAACAATGTAGAAATCTAACCGCATAGATAGATGTATTTATCACTGAAGATAAATGATCTTTTCAAATTCACAAACCATTAAAAATATAGACAGCTTAGTAAATATGTGAGTGGCTGGGAGCCAGGACATTCGTTGGCAGTGAGAGGAGCTTGCTCCAAGCAGTCTGCAGACTAAACACAGCAGCCGCATCTCTGCAGCATCTCCTCGCTTCTTTTGTTTGCTGTGCACAGTTAATGATACTCTTGGCACATCTGACCTACTGGAGTTTTGTTTAATTGTAAAACAAATCAACTTTCTCCAGTGTAGCATTATATATGCAAATCATAAAGTCAAGACGGGAATATTGTTTTCAAGATTAAATGGACATTAAAGGAATCTTTTGTGCAGAGGCTGTAAGCTGTAGCGTGCTGCTTATCACCTGTCTGTCTCCACGTGTGGCACTAGAAATCATTACTGTAGTAGAACATTCGGCGATATTCACCGCTAACATACCATTTGGTGAAGGTTTAAAAACAACAATGCTATCAAGGATCCATACACTATAAGGCCGGGCTCACACAAGCGCACTTATAGTGTGGATTCCACGATCGCCACCCACGGTAAAACGTGGTCATTTAAAGGCATGTCTTTTAGATTATTCATACACACTTGCGGATGTGAATTGTATATTTTGCAAGAAAAATCACAGCATGCTCTATTTTGTCATAGAATCCGCGCGGACGGCCTCCATTGATGTCAATGGAGGTGCGGACCTGCAGTACATATGCAATTAACAGGACCCCGACTGATTAGCTGAGCGGGCGCATGCTGTCAGCGTCGCAAAATACACAGAGGTCGGAGCGGAAGCAGTGGAAGTCTCTTTCCCGGCCAGAATAAGACTGCTGCTGTAGACATCTATGGGAGCCAATGACAACTGCCAGAGAAGGGAGGTGGGAGGGAGTTTAGCAGCGTGTCTGCTAAACTCCATACCTCTTCTATCCTCTTCTCTCCCCCTTGCTGGCTGTTTGCAATTGGAGGCGCGGGACTGGGTGGAGTTAGTTGCAAAGCTCCACCCCCTCCCATTGCTAGCAAGAGCTGGAGAGGGGGAGGGAGCTTAGCACACTAGCTCCCACCCCATTCCGCCTCCTCTATTGCCGAGAGCCAGCAAGGGGGAGGGAAGGGGGAGACAGCTTAGCAGAGCTAAACTGTCTCCCTCCCCTGCCCGGCGGCATTGCGTGTTCGGAGTATATGCATCAGGCCCATGCCATCTGAACGGGCACACAAATGTTAAATTTGTGCAACCATTCACGCGTTTTTACATCGCCGGCGGGCGATAAAAAACGCATATGCCCATGTGAATGAGCCCTAAACTGCACAAATTTAGTGTGAGGTGCAGTCTCTGTCCAGCGATCACTCTCTGTATTTCCACAAGTAGCTGATCGATCTCCTGAACAATGAGATATTTCGAGTATTGGGCCTCCCTCATCCACCCATGAACCCTTTGGTGGGTGCTATCCTTGCATACAGCTTGGATACTGTTTGGTAATATGCAGTTCTAGTTATTGCCATTCCTAAACACTTTATCTGTTGTAGTGTTCGCTTTAACATCTGCATGTGATTAACTAATCAGAGTCTCTGGGACTCGCACTGAGTTATGTATATTAATACCGAGACCTGTTATGCACTTTTATCCCTTATGCATTAGATACATTGTTTTAATATAGCCTCCTTGTGGTGTTTGTGTCAGGTGCTATATGTATGTCTTTAATAAGGTGACTGTTCGGCTTCACACTCCTTTTTCTTTTTTGTGTTAATACTCGGAGTAGCTTATATTATGGGGGCCATTAGTATACAATGGTGAACATGCTCAGCCCCTTTACTTGGAAATCCAGCGTCTTTTTGTATGTGCTGTTTATATCATTCTAATCTATCAATCTAATCAGCAAACTAAATAAAAAACATCATCTTCTGATGTCCCTCCTTCTAGATTCTTCCCCTGAATCCTCTCATTCTCTTCGGAATCCTCCCAGCTTCTTTCATTCTGGCTGATGTATTTACAGATGCATAAAAGTCCACATAACACAACTGTTTAGTAATTGCCAAGACAGATCTCGAGTGTTTGTAGCCTGGAGATGCTAGTAATTTATGCATGCCTCAAAGTTATGAATACTGTTTGTCAATAGAACCTCCAGAAGCTTTGGAAATAATATGCAGAATATTTTCAATTCTCAGTCAGATTTGTTAGCTAATAGTGTATGACTAACATGTGGTCACTGGAAGAATTCATTTAGCAGTATTAATAGGACAAATGATTTCAGTGTTTATTAATGTATCTACACAAACACTGAATTAGGCTGCTTTCACGTCTGCAGTGGGGTTCCGTTTTCCTGCTCCCTTCAGGGAATCCCCTAGCCAAACGGATCTGTCTTATGATGGAGCCCAGCAGCGCTAAAGGACTCCATTGACAATAATGGGGTCATTTTGGTTTCCGCTCAGCTGCCTGACATTTTAGCGGAAGCAAAAGCGCTCCATGCAGCGCTATTTTTTCCAGTATTACGTACCCGATGCAGCCTTAATGTACCTAGTCAAGCTATACTCTGTTGGAAGCTAAAAGATAAGGGATGCACTAGTGTATCCAGTTGGCAGTTAATGCCTTGCCTATAACAAGGAAGTGTCTAGCAGTCATTCACTTCGCTATGAATGAAACTTGACATTCTTGTATTTATAATAGGTCTTCTACGTTTCGCTTTAGGGAATATTGCACCTTCTGCTGAAGAAGGAATTAATTGATTATTTTTGGCATGTAGTAGAATTTTTTTGCACAGCTTGAGTCACATGTGACTTTTAACACCAATTCTCACACTATGCCTTTCATTAATGTTAATTGAGCTCTTTGACAGCTGTCACTTTGCTTTATGTTTTGGACTAAAGTTAGTGACTGACAGATTTCATCGGTTGGAGATGTCAGCAATTTTTTTACTGAAAATTTGTTGAGAGGCTTCAAGTATAATATTTACTGCTGCACATGGTTTGTAGGGGATATATAGTTCACAGTAGTGTCCCAATGGCTCTTCCTAAAAAAGTTCCCAGCTATTTCAAAATTTATATTCCACCTATATTCAGTGCAATATTGTCAGTTATAGTGATAAGAAACCATTGGTGATAGTTCATTACTCATCTGATAAAGCCAGAACAAAGTTATTGTCTCAGTAGAACATCTCAACATTGGTTTTCTTCTTGCCCTTGGGTTATCTGCTGAGTTGGGATTATCTGGGATAGGATAATATTATTAGAGTGCTGTAGATGGAAAAAAGTTTAAGTGCAATAAATAAGTAAAAACGAGTATAAGAAACATAGGGTAAATGAGTGACAAACTGATACAAAGGGAGTGAACACCTTGCTAATGAGGGTTTAAATTCCACAAGTGGAGTGGGAAGGAGAAAATGGGTAGATTAGAAGGTGCTCACATGATAGTGTAGCGGCGCTATTGGTATTATAGGCTGTAGGCTTTGCTAGGATGTGCATTTTTTGGTTTCTTTTGTAATATCTAGAAGGGCTCTTTCAGATGAGATGAGCGCTGTCCCCATGCTGTATAGCCGCGAGCAAAGATTGTGGCTGTACAGCAGTAAAGATTGCTTGAATGGGTTAATTCAAGTTGCCTGAGGTAGCCTGTTCACACGATCCGTGGTGCGAGCTGCTCACACTCACATGAATATTGGATCTGCATGCGAGTGTGATGCAATTTCTGGGTGGTCCCTTAGAAAATAATAGTCAAAATTGCCCAAAAATTAGCACATGCTGTGACTTTTGTCTCAGCCATAATATAAGTTACTCCAATTTGTAAGACCCCCAAACAAAGGATTCCTAGCTGTAACCCATTATTGTTCAGAACTATGGATTGTTGGTGGTAAATAAAGCAAATGTCACAAGTACTAACTTGAGTCATATAGATATAAGCATGCATAGACTGTACCATGTAGTGTTTGGGCACCTTCTTGAGTTAGGATTTCAGGAGGCCAGGAAAACATGGAAACTTTCTATCAAAATGGAGCATAAAATTTCAGCAACTCCTTAAAATATAACCTTTATTTTCAGTTCATAACAACAGTTCCAATGGCATAGTAATATAGTCCCAACGCGTTTCTAGTGTTACTGCTTTTCGTCATGGCCACTGGATTTCCGTGCACTCCTGAAGATTAAATCAGCAGATTGGAGCAAAAAAAGACCTAGTGAATTAGTGAGCTGACCTCTTTCTGTTTGCAATACTGGCAGACATTTCTACAATTGATAAACCATTGAATAAGTGGAGATACGGGACATTATAAAACCTGAACATGTGATTATATGTAAGGACCCAGGCCAATTACATATCTAAGGAAACCTGCATGATTTCACTAATATAAACTTTTATGGTCATTGGTACTCAGTTATTACTCAGTCTTCAAATGGTGAAGTCCAATGCTACTACACAGGGACATAACTGTAGTCTAACTAAAGAAGTGCAGCAATGGTACATTTTTAGAATACCAGTTGTAAAGATGCTTAAAATATATTGGTCGACTCAACATGATTTTTTTTCACAAGAATATTTAATGGTGATTCTAGTAGTATTTTATCTCCTGAATTCAAATATGTTGCTTGAAATTTTTTATTAAGCATGGTTTTTTTGCGACACACATTTCCAGTTTTATAAAATTAGCACTTATGTAAGTCAACATTATGTGAAATAAATTTTACCTAGGAAGTTTTAATGAGAATTGACAAGAATATTTTGCTTCTGGGATGTCTCTCTTCATGGTCCAGCAACAGGCAGCCGGCATACCGGGACTCCACTTGCCTCGGTACCTCTGTTCCATCGTAGAAATCTGCTGATGGAAAAGCTCGGCATGTTGGTCACCAACAGCCCCAAGATTTTCTGGGAAGAAGTCCAAGTGGGAGTACAAGAAATGAAGTTTTAAGGCCATATTACAGCCCATAGCTTGGTATGATTTCACAAGATCACTCACTACATCACTTTCTTGGTAAACTGTATTTCACATAATCTTGACTTGTATAACTACTAATTTTATAAAACATGAAATGTGTGTCACAAAAACCCCTGCCTCATAGATAAATGTTAACAACATATTTGAATTCAGGAAGTGAAATACTACTAGAATCACCTTTAAATATTCTTGTGAAAGAAAAAAAGTTTTGCTTTGTAGACCAGTGATATCAGAGATGATACAAGACAGAACTCAAGGCTTGGTGGGTCACAATCAGGGGTCACAGAAAAGAAAGAAACATTATAGTTAGCACAATACTGATGCCAGAGGAGGAGTTAGGAAGACTGTAGTAAATCTAGCCTTCCACTTTACCCTTTAAGATGCTGGCCCTGCTTTTATAAACAACATTGCCTTACAAAAGCTGAAGTCTGTGTAGACTTGTCACTAATAAACCTCACACTGAGAAACCTCTCATGGTGCCTTCATTAGAGTCAATTAAATGAAGTTTGACACTTAACACAGCATTGATTCATTCTTTTTTTTTATCACCGTAACTACTGGTCAGACAAAAGTGTCACTGGTGTATATGAAAATAGTTCATTACCGCTATCAAAAGGAAGAATTTGTGAAGGATACAGACGAAAAGACAGAAGAAATTATACCTTTTATAGCCAATTTCACAATTCATTTTTTATGATTCTTTCGATTTTCTCTTTTTTACTTGCTGCTCAGCAGATAAATGCTGTGACACTGATTGTTTGTGATTTGCATCAGTGCTGAGACTGCTTGTTTGGCTCCTCAGACAGTGATGGGCACTCTCTTAACAAGGTAGTGCCTCGGGTACAGTCAGAGATTTCATTTCCAGCAACATGCAGCTGCCAGACTCAGTTCCAGAACGACCCGAAGACACAGAACGACAGAGATCAGCCCTCAACACCGTCCTCGGGTCCTGGAGGAGCCACCTCATTTGGTTGCTACGAACAGTCACAGTTCTTACTGTAAAACTCAGCGTAATATCCAGTCTGTTTTCTATGTTTGTGGCTTTTGCCATCATTTTATTTTAAGCAGTAAAGGCTTAAAGTGTGAGTAGTTGTGCTGCCATCGAAAAGAGGCTTCTTGTTCATATGTTTCACTTATTTGTGTATAACATCTGACACACCCAGATCAATATGACTTACAAATCTTTCCAACATGGAGCTAAAAAATCATGACATTTGTTACATATTAGGGCACATTCACTTATTTTTATGCACATAATATGGATTGCATAAACCCTATGCGAGTATTTCCTAAAGAAACTGCCTTAGTGACTTTCTATCCCACTACAAAGGTACCCTTTAGTTGACTGATTTACATTATTTCACTGATTGCATTAATTCATTCATGGAATTTTTTAATTGCTACCAATGAATAAATGCATTATTCTGCTAATTTGGCTTAAATTGATTCCCGTTGCATACTTTAGCGCTGGAACATGCATGCGCCACACACATACCCTCATGCAATATGGTAAAGATTAGAGATGAGCGAGCACCAAAATGCTCGGGTGCTCGTTACTCGGGACGAAATTATCACGATGCTCGAGGGTTCGTTTCGAGTAACGAACCCCATTGAAGTCAATGGGCGACCCGAGCATTTTTGTATATCGCCGATGCTCGCTAAGGTTTTCATTTGTGAAAATCTGGGCAATTCAAGAAAGTGATGGGAACGACACAGCAACGGATAGGGCAGGTGAGGGGCAACATGTTGGGCTGCATCTCAAGTTCCCAGGTCCCACTATTAAGCCACAATAGCGGCAAGAGTGGGCCCCCCCCCCTCCCAACAACTTTTACTTCTGAAAAGCCCTCATTAGCAATGCATACCTTAGCTAAGCACCACACTACCTCCAACAAAGCACAATCACTGCCTGCATGACACTCCGCTGCCACTTCTCCTGGGTTACATGCTTATAGCCGGTTCCACTGAAAGCAATGGGCTGCCGGCGTGCGCGGGATGAATTGTCGGGAAGGGCTTAAATATAGAAGCCCTTCCCTGCAATTCATCCAAAAATGTGTAAAAATAAAAAAAAAATATATACTTACCTTGTCCTGGCAGACGGAGTTCAGCGCGGCCTACAGTGGGTGTGAAGGGGATGTGAGTCAGACCTGCCCCCTGATTGGCTCAGCCTGAGCCAATCAGAGGCAGGTCTGACTCACACCCCCTTCACACCCACTGCCGGCCACGCTGAACTCCGTCTGCTGGGACAAGGTGAGTATATATATATTTTTTATTTTTACACATTTCTGGATGAATTGTAGGAAAGGGCTTCTATATTTAAGCCCTTCCCGACAATGCATCCCGCGCACGCCGGCAGCCCATTGCTTTCAGTGGAACCTGCTGTATTGCCGGCTCCATTGAATTCAATGGGCAAACATCGTTCTTCTCTGCCACAGCTGTTACAGCTGTGGCAGAGAAGAATGATTTGTCTTCTATATGTTCTCAATGGGGTCGGCGCTGCTTCCGCCAGCCCCATTGAGCGCATATAGAGAAGAGAACAGGAATCGCAGATAGGTGCGATCTGCGATTTCTGACTATGGCCTAAGAAGGACCGTTGCGGTTCTTGAAGCCTAAAATAACTCCTAACGCTCTCCCTATAGCAGCTCCGGCATCAGCAGCACTGTCCCTGATCTCTGTCAGAATGCATCTGTGACGAGCCGCGGGCGGGCAGATTTTAATACTCGGGTGACACCTGATCTCGCCAGCCACTCACTGCAGGGGGGTGGTATAGGGCTGGAACATCACAGGAGGAAGTTGTAATGCCTTCCCTGTCTTTCTATTGGCCAGAAAAGCGCACAAATTTCTCAGGGAAGAAAATGAAAGTGGCTCGAACACCGCGTGGTACGCGTCTCGAGTAACGAGCATCTCGAACACCCTAATACTCGAACGAGTATCAAGCTCGGACGAGTACGCTCGCTCATCTCTAGTAAAGATCTCTTTTGCCCCTGGATAGATATGTCTGTGGACACCCTGTAGATATTGCTGGGGAGGTGACAAGTATATTAGTAGGATGTTAGTAACGTTATAATGCTTTATGGTTCAGTAAAGTTTTCTGAAGTATCTGAGGGCTATAATAGTGTTAAATATTGCACAATTATAACAAGAGGGTGTACTATCTGGAAGAAAAAACAAATATTGGTGATATAAAATTTGCGATCAGACAAAAATACTAAATCCAATCGGACAAACTGTCTACCAGTTGAAGGAAAGAGAAAGGAAAACATAGAGATGGAAGCAGAGGTGTAACCTGAAGCTCCTGGGCCTCAATGCAAAATCTGTAACAGGGCCCCCAACTATAATGCTTTATTCATAGTACTGGGGTCCCTATATGGAAAAGAGCGGCTTTCTGGGTCCCCTAAGGCTTCTGGACCCGAGTGCAACCGCATCCCCTATAGTTACGCCAGTGGATGGAAGCATGGAAAGCTTAAGGAAATATTGTCCTACAGAAAAATAACATAATTTAAAGTAGGCGTTAAATCATTGGGGAGCCATCGGAATAAAGCTGGTGAAGCCCTAAAGTGGGTCCGGGATAGCTGGATGTAGTATAATATGGGGTATGCACTGCCTTGGCTAGCTGTAATTTCTTCCATGTGCATTAGGAAATTTCGTGCTGTCACTCACATCAACTGATATAGAGGGGAGCAAGATTTCTATAACCTGGGGATAACCTGTCTTTCTGCTAATATGAAGTACTGGAAGAGGCTGGTTTAAATCTTGGAAATGGAGTCATGGAACAGAGATAGTAAAGACATCTGGGGAAGAAATAGAAATTGATGACCTACATAATGCTTCATATAGCAATGTTACATCTTACCATAAGCAAGCTACGGAGAAGCATTCCCACCAAATTTGTCATTGTATTTTGTGCCATCTCCAAATGGATGGGAGACTGAGGTATAGATAGTGTTGGGCTTAACTGGCATTCTATAGCATTGTGATAAAATCTTCAAACCATTTTCCTAAAATCTTCAAGAAACCGTTAACTTGTATGTCAAGGCAAAGGATTTTTGGCACATTTCCGCTTAAAAAGCTATAGCCTAGTTCCCTTTCCCAACCTTGGACAAAGGTAGTGCTAAAGTTCTCCTCTGTTCTAGATAGACTTTGGCTAGTATCTGTAGTTCTAGTAAAAGCTGACTGTTGTAGTAGTAGTTTTCATAAACATTTCCTAGTACATTAAGTGCATTACATTACTGCTACCGTTACACTTTCCTAAACCTCTGTGTGCATAATGTAAAATGCATTCTTGACATAGCAATGATATAATCCAAATGAGTTCGCAGATCTTGATGTCACATACTTCAGAATCCAAAAGAGAACATTCACATATATTTATATTTAGAATATACATATCAAACAATGCTATTCCATCCATAGCGCATAGAAATGCATACAAGGAACCGAGAAATAAATCTTGGAGAATAACTACAATAAGTATTTAATTTTATTACTGATGACATTCTTAGAAAACTCTTATAGAACATCGATGATAGGGCAGTAGTTCAATGGAAATGTATAAGGCTGGGTTCACATGTTCAGGAAGGGGTTTTGCCAAATACTCCTAGCTCTGTGTGTTTGAAACAATTGCAGAGTTTTGTCATCAATGATTGGAAAAATAACTACCGTGGCAGGGGAGCTACTGTAGTTGTGTGTTTGAGCCACTAGGGGGGCTAGATTTCAGGAGAATGGTTGTTAGTTTCACCAGAGAAGCCTTGTTAAAAAAAGGATATGTGACTTTCAGTTATGGCTCCCATTATGGAAGAGAGATAGACTCCTGGCTGCAGAGAGTGATAGGCTATGCAAAAAGGCCTGTGGAAACTGTATGGCAGTGATTGTGGTGCAGGACAGGGTAATGGACACACCCTGTGCCATTCTGTGGCTTGTGAAGTTCTGGGCACTAGGCTTGACTGTTAGATATGTACAGTGAAAAGTCAGATGGCCAGGATTTATTTTGGGGGGTGTATGCAATGTGATAATATAAAGTGCTGTGGAGAAGTGCTTGCTGAAAAGTGTGATAAAGCGGGCAGGAGCCTGACTTGAAAATAAACTTTGGTATTTAAGGAGACTCTGTCACCCTATAAGCTAAGCTTATGAACTAAAAGTAGGTGACCTGCTGAGTTCGGGGGTGTAAGTGTTATACTTACCTCCCTGGGTGTGCGTGCTGGAAGCTGCAGTGCATTGGGTGGTGCTGCTAAGTAGTCTACCCATTCTAATTTTATAATGGGTGGACTATTTAGCAGCACCACTCAATGCACTGAGAGGTGCCTTCCAAGCACTCACATTGGGAGAACGATGGGGAAGATAAGTATAACACTTATATCGGCGGACTCAGCAGGTCACCTACTTTCAGCCAATAAACTTAGCAAGTATTTTTGATGAGCACAATCATTTATGCTCTCTTACTGCAGATGACCAAAATTCTACCTGCTGATGCCCTCTTAATTAAGTGCCCTTGTGTATGTTTGTTGTAATTTTACCATTTAGTATTGAGCACAAAGCTGATTTGCATCAAAAGAATGTGAAGTTAGTAATAGCTAAAGTTTGATGATGAGATATGATTTACTCACAGAGATATTTACTTCTATTCTGATAAACTAATACAGAGGTAACAACCAATATGGCTGAACTGTTGTCATTTTAGAAAAATGGCAACCACAACTGAGTAGAGAAAATGCAATATCTCTGTAACCAAAATAAACTTTAGTTATTGCTCTTACTTCTCATTTCCTGAAGTCATGGTGTCTGAACAATAAGAAAAAAAAGCATTAAGGGTAGTTGATTCCTGGCTGTATTAGAAAAGATTTATCTGTTCTTTAAGTCTGGCATTGTTAGAGCCTGTTTACACGCAAAGCTAATCATTCCAAAGATAGGTTTTAAGCGATTGTTTTGCATAAACTGCTAATAGACACTAATGTCCATTAGCAGCTTATCACCTTCATTTGCATGTAAATGAGTCTCCAGAGCTGTATGCAGAGAACAGTAGGTGGTCTGTTCTCTGCAATCAGCGCCTTTGTTCTGCCAGGGGCAGAATACAATGTAACCAGTGCTCCCGTTAAGAATGCAGCACCATTTACAGCAAAACAGCATGCTGTCTGTGCTCTATTCTCTCCAGCTGAACAATGGATTTCATGCTCACCTAAAAATCATTGTTCAGCCAAAGAGTGAAAGATGGGAGTATTCACACACAACAATTATTGCTCAAACGAGGGCTTTTGAGCAATAATCTTTGCATGTAAATGGGCCTTTAGGCTGCCTTCATATCTTCAGCAGGGATTCTGTTTTCCTCCTCCATTTGGTACGCAGGAAAGCGGAATCCCGTGGCTGAATGGGTCATCTTACAGTGAACCGAACAGCGTCAAAAGAACCCCATTGACTTAATGAGGTTCGTTCGTTTTCTGCTCAGCTGTCCCGCATTGCAGCGTTTTTTCTTTCGGTTTTATGTGCTGAATCTGCAACGGAACCTCCAACCGGAGGTTTCAGTGCAGATGTGAAACGCCCTAATTTACTTTAGTTACCAAACCTAATAATCAAGCAACCTCACAAATGTTACAATTATCCGCTGGATGGTGAGCATTAAAAATGCTAAAGAAAAATGTTGCATATGATCACCAAAATTTGGTATGTTAATTGAAAAATGAACCCGTTGCTTTCATTGAGGCTTGATTCAATACTATTAGCTAAAATGAAGCCATTATTTTGCCTTATACAGTAAGGCACAGCAACCAATTATTTCTTTGATCATGCTTATCTCCTATTGGGTGTTCTTGCTAAATGTTCCATTTACTTAACGAACTTAACTGCTTTGTTAGTAAATGAATAATTAAATATAGGTGCAGTCCATCATGTTTTTGTGGATAGAACATTATTCCAAAATGTGTGATTTCCTTTATATTGTTTCCTGACTGCATTGTGAAATCTACATTTCTTTCATCTAGAGGAATATTGGAATTCCTGCCAAAATTGCTACTTTTTACAAACTGATTGTCATTTTATTAAAAGCATTTGCTAATTGTTAAATCCCTCAATTGAAGGTTTGATAAGGCACAGACAGGTGAGCCAACAGATAGCTGTTGTCACATGCCAAGTATGGCAAGGCTACATGAAATGTTTACCTGTATCGATGCCAGCAGTATTTTATTCTATGAAGAATACCCAACCCTATTGCCAATACACGCTTTGGATGCAATTTGTTTTTTTTGCCCCAAATAACCTTGCACTGTTTTAAAGCAAATAAAGCAAAAATACTATCACAGATAGACCCTTAATGTGTCATTTATTTATGTAAACCAGAAGTAAGGCTGTTCTCGAGGTCAAAGACATGGGGCTGGAGTCTATAATCTATTAACAGCAGACACCGGCTACCTCTGTTTTCTCAGCATTGCTTGAATTGTTTTTACTTCCCCCAGCCACCTGGAAAGGTTATGGCTGTTAAAAACCTCAAACACTGTTGAAGCAGGGCTGCTAATTATACTTCAATTAGTTAAAAAGCTTTGCCAACGGCCCCCAACATTGATAAGTGGTAATATCATCCATCAACTCCATCCAGCATTTGTGGCAAAGGGAAACAAAGAATGCTAAGATTTAATCCTGCCAATTTTCCATTTTTATTTGTGTATTTATGACGCATGGACTAAAGTTAGTCAATGTTATGATTGAGGTATTTACAGTAAAAAATGGGAAATAATCAGGTAATGTTGGCAGGGTAGAGAATATCTGGATAATATCATGTAACCAAAATATAATGAATGAATTAAACATAACTCTTTCAGGACCTGTCAAAACCCCATTCTACATCCAGGGTCACCCTGACTATGAGGCAACTTGAGTCTGCTGCCTCAGGCGGCAGGCTGCAGGACCTCAGAAGGGTGGCAACGGGTTGCCACCCATCCAGTAAGTCACTGGCCATGCTGGTATTTACTTTTTTACTGGCCAGCAATATAACAAACATTTCACTCACTCCATCTGTAGCTCTGGACTGACCGCCACTGCTGTTATCAGTCTGTGACCCCTGATCTCTTATCACAGTGTATGTGTTCCTGCATGCAGTGCAGATGCTGGGGACAGAGGCTAGGGGGTCACAGACTGATAGCAGCAGTAGTGTCTGGAGCAGAGCTGCAGATGGAGTGAGATGCTTGTTGTGTTGCTGCCCGGCTGGAGGCTCAATAAGAGGTACTATTATTACTGAGGCCACTATGAAGGCTACTATTGATGCTGGAGCTACTATGGGGTCACTATTACTGCTAAGGCTCCTATGGGGGTCACTATTACTAGTGGGGCCACTATATGGGTCACTGTGAGTACTAAGGCAACTATGGGGTACACTATTACTTCGTAGGCCACTAACAGGGTCACTATTACTACTGGGGCCATTAACAGGTTCACTATTACTATTGGAGCCATGAAGCGGCACACTTACTATAAGGGCTGCTACTGTGGGCACTATAAGTCACTTCAGACAAGTCGTGATGGTTCGTATATGTGTTGGGTATCTTGTGTATTGTTGCTTTTGATGCCTATAAAATGAGTGGGTTTTTGCAGGGAATGGGGAATTTCACACTTCACCTCAGCCAGCAGAAAAGCTTGGGGCACCCTTGCCTATATCACCCTGAAACCTACATTTTTCTTTATATACCACTCTCCCTGTCCAGAGGCTAGGACTGTAGTTGGTGTGGTATGGGTTTTATTGAATTTTAAACATGAATGTATGCAGCCATATTAGTTCAATTGAAGTTTCTTGTTCATCTTTTGTGGAAATCATGTAAGGCCCAATGTCCACTTGCTCACACGAATTCCACTGCTGAATCCCGCAGCGGTATCCATACATACCCGCCACCACGAAGAGGTAAAGACAGTTTCTTACCTCTCCAGATCCAGCACGGGCCTTCTCCAGATCTGCTTTCTTCAGCATGGTGGATGTGTTCGGGCGCGCAGTGCTTTTTTTTTTTAGACTCCTGCTTTCCCATGGATCCATGGCATGTCCACAGTGACAGCTGTGGGTTGTCCCCTGTTCCCCACTGCTACCCGCAGCTCCACCCCGGCGCCCCCCGAATCTTTTTGCCCGATTAGGCAGTTACTCAAAAAAAGCGATGCTCGATCAAGTAATTGCCCTAAACGAGTACGTTCGCTCATCTCTAGTCTCTACTGATCTAACATAATAGCCTATCCTGAGAATAAGCCTTCAATTTTAAAGTGCCGTAAAACCACGTTAAAGAGGACTTGTGATGGAATAAAGTCAGCAGGGCTCACTGCATAACTCTGCAGCTGTGGCTGTCTATCCGTTTCCTTTTGTTTAAATCTTGACTTCCATTCTACTAGATGGGCTCTTCTTAGGTCCGGCTCCTGGCTGGGCTGTCAATGTGTTAAGTGGGAGGTCTCTTCTTCATCACTATCAATGGGTGATTTCGGGCTATCAATCAAGTCTGACATCACCCATTGACAGTAAGTGGTGGGCACTGCGCCACTTCACACATTAACAATGCTGGGAGTGGACTTAAAAAGAGCCAGTCTGGGGGATTGGAAGTGAGTATATACAGGGGCGTAACTATAGAGAGTGCAGGGGATGCGGTTGCACCTGGGCCCAGGAGCCTTAGGGGGCCCATAAGGCCTCTCTTCTCCATATAGGGAGCCCAGTACTATGAATAAAGCATTATAGTTGGGGGCCTTGTTACAGGTTTTGCATTGGGGCCCAGAAGCTTCAAGTTATGCCTCTGTGCAGCATGGTTTAGGTATGGGTACGGGTACAGATACAGAGAGAGGGGGGCCCCAGCTCACATTTTCCATCAGGGCCCCTGAGCCTTTAGTTACGCCCCTGAGTATATAGATTGTCATAGTATAAAGTCAGTGGGGCCTCAGAGCTATGCAGCTAGCCTTGTGGTCTTTATCTCATCTTCTTTAAGCATGTTCCTATGCAAAAACCTATAGATAGGAAACCAGCAGGATAAGAACACAATGTGCTGAAACCCCTCATTTTCGAGTTTTTGAATATAGCAGTACTTTGCTGTACAAAATTAATAATAGTTTAAAAGTATAACAATCTATATATTTTGTAACATATAGACAGCCATTAGCACTGTAATGTTCCTTAATATACTCCTGTCAACCAAGTCACCTCCTTATGAGTGGGAGCAATGAAAGTAGTAGGAGAAGCAACTATTGATAAATGAATGTGAGTAATAATAGTATCTAAGGCCATTTCTAAAACAAGTGAGCCGTTGTCATATGTTTATGTATATTCATGGCATTGGTCTAATGTCACATCATTACTTTAATCCATCAATTAAAATCCCCCTATAATTAGTGACATCCAATCTTAGCATTTGTGTCCCTTTCCTCCGACTTTTAGCATTACCCTCCTGGCTGTGATAAAAATAAAGAAGCATCTTCCTTTTCTTGCTGGGATTTCTCTCTTCACTGGTTTGATAAATGATGGCAGAAAAGATATGAAGGCTCTTTTGTTATGTTGCATGGAGGTACCTGCCTGTGCATTTCTGTGTGAAATTGGTAGAGTGAGATGTGACTGAAAGAATAGCTTGATCCAGATAAAAAGTTCCGCCTTGAATTTCCTATTCACGGAACTGTGACAATATAGTGAGTCTTTCACACTGTACCCGTCAGCTGGACATTTGGAAAATCATTAACAGTAGCTACAAGGGGTGAATTCCAGACGCCAGCGAAATGTCTTGTCTGTACATTCCTCAAATGGAATTAGTTTTGCAGATTTACAACCTAAATATACATAAAGGTATGCAAATGTTGAATTATGCTGCAGGTGAAACGTGATATATACTTAGACGGTGGATGAATAGCTATAGGATTGTGTTATTCTTCAGCCATATGCTATTCAATACTAGAGCATCTATAACGATTCGGATGATTGATTTGATGTGTCATTCATCTGACAGCAATAAAGGCATCCCAATTAGTTACAATATCGTCATTTATTGTTTTTAATATAGCTCCAATGTGTTCTGCAGCACTATATGCTCTGCCAAGCTAGTTTTCTTATGCCCAAAATGCAGTGAATTTAAATAAAAGACCCCCCAATGAGTATATAATTGTTGCCCTGGTCTATGGCACCAGATAACTACAAATAATCTTTGTGTGTTTTTTAGAAACTCTCCTTTTCTTAATTGAAATGAAATCTGGTTGGCATATCAGTGTGTATATATATATATATATATATATATATATATATATATATATATAAATATATATATATATATATATATATATATATATATATATATATATATATATATACGCAATCTGATTACTGAATTGCAGGGCCAGGAGAGGAAGAGGATAACTGCAATAGACTGAGTTTAAAAAAAGATATAAGTTCAATATTGTTCAATCTACTCTCCTGTAATGTTGATCCAGAAGAAGGCAAAAACCCAGCAAAGCAGAAAACAACCAGAAACCATCTATCATGGTGTCAATTAGACAGTATAGAAATGGAGAAGGGCATAGGGGAATTTCTATTCACCATTCAGCAGTTGGAGACCTGAGGACCAGATGCAACCTTAATGTGCACAACCTTGGCCACCAGCTGCCTTCCAGATAAGGGGGACTTATTATTTGTATAGCGCCAACTTATTCTGCTTACCCCTCGATTAAGCCCATGCTGAATGTGAAGTGTGGTCCCTTGATGGGGTCAAGGCTGCATTTTGACAGCCACTGATCCACACTACAGTATGTGCATTATACGTTCGCCAAAAGGGACCATTACATGATATCATACCATTTCAAAGTAGCCAAAGGAAAAGTATGTGAAGTCTCCAAATTGGTCCCTGAATATTATTTGTCTGCATGTCTCATCCATGACCATTTGATACACATAGCTGTCATCCATATGGATAAAAGTCTTTAGATGGCCAATGACCTTTTTACAGATCAGACCAAATTTTAGTGCTGAACATTTTACTAAGTATGGAAACTACAAATGTTTAGAGATGAGCGAGTATACTCGCTAAGGCACATTACTTGAGCAAGTAGTGCCTTAGCCGAGTATCTCCCCGCTCGTCTCTAAAGATTCGGGGGCCGGTGCGGGTGACAGGTGAGTTGCGGGGGGGAGAGAGAGAGATCTCCCCTCCGTTCCTCCCCGCTCTCCCCCGTCGCCGGCCCCCCAATCTTTAGAGACGAGCGGGGAGATACTCGGCTAAGGCACTACTCGCTCGAGTAATGTGCCTTAGCGAGTATACTCGCTCATCTCTACAAATGTTCCATTAGGGCTCCCACACACTTGCGTTTTTTTTAAAAACACGCAAATGTCAATGGGACTTTCTAATGTTAAAAACGCATCGCAAGTTTGTTTTTTCGATATTTGTGCGATGCGTTTTTAACATTAGAAAATCCCATTTAAATTTGCGTTAAAAAAACGCAGCGTTTAAAAAACCGCAAGTGTGTGGGAGCCCTTACGGCGCTTTTATAAAATATGGAATAAATGTAAACATCTAAAGTCTACACCTACGAGATCCAACACTGCGTAAAAACATACGCGTATAGATAGAAAGTTCATTAAATAGCTGACAATGGACTTAATACAGTTATTCATCACTTCATTACGCAGAACTGCTAAATTACATGATAAAGAACTTTTTTTTTTCTGCTTCCATTTCAGTAAGAATATGGAGAGGTAAAGTAATTTTATGAAGCATCTCTCAGATGTGATGAATTATGCTTATAACACAATAATCTGTGAGGCTGTAATTCACATAGGCGTGGACAAGGGTACATTCATTGTGATGGAAATGAATTCATTTAAATGGATTCGTCAGGATTATATTAGTTTATTAAAAAACAGATACATAAAAAGCCCAGTGCCAGTGTACACCTAGTAATATATTTTACAAGGTGCAATATTGTTTTTGAAGTCTGAATTCTGGGACTTCATTATTAACCCCTTGGTGACGAGCTTATAATTTGCATGATGAACCAAGCAATTTTCATTGTCACATTGCAAGAGCCATAGCTCATTGATATAGCTGTATGAGGGCTTGTTTTTTTTGGAAGTTGTACTTTTTAATGGTGCCACTATGGAGTACATATGATGTGTTGTATACATTTTTACATTTTTATGGGGGGGGGAGGGGGATGAAAAGTCTCAGAAATTCCACCATTGTGTTTGGGTTTTGTTTTCACAGTATTTACCATTCAGTAAAAATAACAATAATTGTCCTACCTGGCTCAGCACTATTACTCCAATACCAAGTTTTTATAGATTTTTTAAAATTTTCTACTACTCTAAGAAAAACTATTGAATCTGCATCATCGCATTCCAAGACCCAGAACATTTCTATTTTTACAGTATCTGAGCTTTTATTGAACAAAAGAAAAATAGGAATTTTGGTGTTGGCTTTTAAAATTATTTTAATGGCATTCACCATGCATGATAAATAACAAAATATTTAAATAGTTTGGGATGTTATGAATGCAGTATTAAGGGGGCTTCAAAATGTGAGCATTTGATCACTTGGATAGTACACTGCATTATTTATATAGTGCATACAATTAAGCCTATGACAGCAGCCCATTAGACTCCACCGGAGGCAGGGTCTAATATGCTGTGTTACATGGCAGACATGAAGGCCTTTGTCAGGCTTCCGGCTACCATTGGAACTCATTGGTATCTTGCCGTTGGGTGATAGAAAGAGCCTTCTCCCCGTTTTCTGCTTACATGCTACAGTTGCTTGTGGCCTGTAAGAGGTTAAAATGGAAGGATCGAAGGTCTCTCTGCTCTTGGCAGTTAGAGCGGGAGCCTGGCTGCCAGTAGCCAGACAAGCTAAAAAGATGTATGTGCAGAATTAAAGCCCATTAGTGAGGTCAGTAAAAAGGTGTATTGGCTGTCACTGAGTGGTTAACATACTGTACAATGGCAGTGTGGGAGATTTAAAAAGTGCATTTTTGAGATATTTTGTACCTATTTTGACAATTTAGAAAACTGCCTAGAAAGAGAGGAGTCACTAAAGAAAGTCTTTTTTTTTTTTAAAGACTTGCACCATTTCTTACATGAGACGACACAAGGAAAAATGTAGGCTATGGCTTGCAAGTTGCACCACATTTATTATAATAATAAAAAAAAAGCTTTGGTATGGTGTTAGCCAGTAGAGCAAAATGTGATTGTTCCCAGCAAGAGAAACCAAGTAATCTTGTAGATATGATCCCTTTTAATAACTAACTAACAAAAATACATGATGTTATAGCGAGGTTTTGAAAGCCATTAAAAGTAGAGATTGAGCATTTCCCTTAGCGAGTACCTGCCCGCTCGGAAGAAAAGATTCGGGTGCCGGTGGGGGAGAGCGGGGTGGAATGGAGGGGAGATCTCTCTCTCCCTCTCTCCCCCCAGCTCCCTCCTGCTCACTCCCGCAACTCACCGCTCCCCCGCGCCGGCAGACGAATCTTTTCTTCCAAGTGGGCAGGTACTCGCTAAGGGCAATGCTCGCTCGAGTAATTGCCCTTAGCGAGTATGCTCGCTCATCTCTAGTCATGAGTGATGAGGGCCATTATTTTTAAAAATTTGCTGCAATGTATGCTATTTCATAAATGTATGCATCATGTGAAAGTATTGATAATCTACCCCTGGTATGTCTATGAATGAATGCATAGAGTGTTCTAATGATCTAGTTAGCAAGTGTTCTGGCGCATATGGGTATGAATGTGTTAACCTGTATGCACTAGGTTACTGTGGCAGCAATCATTCCATTCTATAAAGTACTTTGGAAATGCATTGTTCTATAGTTTAGAATCCTTCATGCGTATTCCACAGAGACAAGCCCATTATGTCCCCACAAATATGCAGATGTGGAAATGTATCCAGTGATTACAACATGTAAAGTTACTTGGAAATGTTTTTCTTCCTTACCAAAAGTCAGATTATTTCTAACTACATGCGGGAAGGTAAGATAAACAGCTGAGATGTCAATGTTCCCTAAGTTATGTTAGCATTGAAAGTTTGCACTGCAGCTGGGACAGAGGTCGGCCCCACTACCATCCGTTCACAGCCTCCTGTGTCCCAGGAAACTACATAGCTATGCAAGCAGAGGGTGAAAATAAACACTATAATGCACTGGCAGATTAGCAGTAGGCATACTGCTGGGTTTTATTTACTTCATAGCTCTTGCCTTAGGTGTCCTCTGGCAGAGTCACTAAGCTCCTTCTCCGTTGCTTGCTGGAAGTGATCTGAAACTGATGCTCAGTGTGCTTTCCCAGGAACAGCTGGGCACTTTCTGGCATTGCCCTTTTCCAAATGCAAACTGGATACAATCGAGCGATTACAACGTTCGGTGTCTTAGCATCAGGGTTTTTATTCCCCAAACTGAATGCAGCTTCATGTTCAATGTGACCAAACGACTTCATTAAATATTGGAAAATCCTGGGATTAAGTCGACGTCCGTTTGAAAGGATCTTACAGAAGGGATGACTGTATTATATGGATGTATGTCTTTATTTAAGGCTTTGTCTGGAAGGCGAAATGTATGCTTTTTATACGCTTTCATACCAATGCTATATAAATGAACGCACGCACTCACATACAAGGATATACACATTCTTTGATTTGGCTTTATTATTTCTTCATTCATTGAAGAATCTGACAAGTGTTGCTTAGGGATCTTTCTCTTCAAAGTGCAGTCTCCACTTACATGATGTGATTTTATAAGTCCCACTAGAGACCTGGTTAGTGACCCAAAGCCATTTTCAATCCGCAGAATCTCAGGGTACAGAGAGATTTTACAGACTAGAGAGATGTCTCAACAAGAAGATAACAATGCCACAGGGATCCTTGCAGTGATACATAGCTTTAGCTTGGCACTCTAACCCTTTCACCCCAATGCTGCCCATAGCATCTGTATGGAGTTGCTTGGCAACAGAGGTTATTAATCTTTCTTGGTCTGTTAAATCTAGTAGTGTTACCATCTGGTTCCAGATTAATGGCCATGCTTTGTCCAGGAAAAAAAGAGGTTAACCAGATTAATGATATCTGTATTCGCACAACTGAACCTGTCTGTATTCTTTTTTTTTTTTTTTGGCCCTGTGAAAAATACTGTATGTATTGTATATTATCAGCATTAATACAAATAGTTTTCAATAAAATGTTACATTGGTTTAGACTGCAGTCATTTAGCACAAATTAATTGACAATATGAGGGATAGTCTGGAAACCGGTTGCTGATTAAGTGCCTGACAAACTAATCATTCCTGATAGGATATAGTGAAAACCACAATGAATTTTAAGGCCATTTTAATTTACAAGCATAAATTTATTTTTAATTGCAACGTTGAAGAATAATTAACAGAAGTGTTTATACCAATTATTTTCATTAAAGGTTTTTGCTCTCATTCCACTAGCGAGATGATATTTGTTAGTAATAAAGAACCTCCATTCCAGGTAGACCAAGACTTTCCTTCTGTTCTTTTCTTTCTTAATTGACCATTAGAATTCAGATTTCCTAGTACATGGGGTTTCTAAGGAAAGGCATTTGAGTAAGAGGGAACTTAAAAAAATTAATACAATTAAGGGCACTCTATTTCCTAACCCTTTTTGGCACATTTTTTGTTTGGAAGAATTGGTATGTATTCAGGAGGTTGAATTTTGGAACAAAGGTATTTCACTGGTCTCACATTTATTGGAAAAAGGGACATTGAAGTCTTTTGAAGTATTGCAAAACAGCTGTTAATTTGTTAGTCATTGCAATGGGAAGAGAAAGTTCAAGTGTTGAATGATGCACATTGGTCTTGAGTTCTACAAAATAAAAATATTAAGGTAGAGATTAACTGGCATACCTGTCTTGCACCATGTTTATTTGTGTTAGATACTTTTTGTACCCCACTAGATGTGGCTTATTAGGAAAGATGTGGCCTAAAATGCAACATTGCGTGCCAAAACTGCCAAGCAAGCCAACCAATAGGAGGTGTTATGTAAAACAAAAGTGTCTAATAATTATAGCAAGATACACTAAATTAACCCCTTAACGACCAATGACGTACCTGGTACGTCATGGAGCGTCGGGGTATGTATGAAGAGTGGTTGCGATGCAACCTCTCTTCATACAGTGCGGGCATCAGCTGTTTATAACAGCTGACATCCGCGGGCAATAGCCGCGAGCGGCCGCGCGGCCGATCGCGGCTATTAACCATTTAAATGCCGCTGTCAATTCTGACAGCGGCATTTAAATCCGCACGGCCCCCCCGCGGTGAGATCGGGAGAGCCGTGCATGTGTCATGGCAGCCGGGGGCCTAATGAAAGGCCCCAGGGCTGCCTTAGCAGACTGCCTATCAAGCCGTCCCCGTGGGGTGGCTTCATAGGCTGCCTGTCAAAAAGCAATATGACGTAATGCTATAGCATTACGTCATACTGCAGGAGCGATCAAAGCATCGCATCTTAAAGTCCCCCAGGGGGACTTCAAAGTAAAGTAAAAAAAAAAATCAATAAAGTTTTTTTTTTATTGAAAAAAAAAAAGTTGTAAAAGTTTAAATCACCCCCCTTTTGCCATATCTATTATTAAAAAATCTAAATAATAAATTAAAAATATGTATTTGGTATCACCGCGTCCGTAAAAGTCCGAACTATCAAAGTACCACATAATTTTTCCCACACGGTGAACGTCGTTCGAAAAAAGAAATGAAGAACGCCAGAAATGCATTTTTTTAGTTACCCTGTCTCCCAGAAAAAACGCAATAAAAAGTGATCAAAAAGTCGTATGTATTCCAAAACGGTACTATCAGAAACTACAGGACATCCCGCAAAAAATGAAACCTTGCTCAACTACGTCGACGGAAAAATAAAAAAGTTATTGCGCGCACAAAATGACCGCAGAAAATAATTGAAAAAAATTTTATGTCTTTAAAAAAAAAAAGAAGAGGAGTATAGTAAAAAAAAACCTATACAAGTTTGGCATCGTAGTAATCGTACCGACCCATAGAATAAAGTTATCATGTCGTTTTTGTTGCCATTTGTGCGCCGTAGAAGCAAGACGCACTAAAAGATGGCAAAATGTCGTTTTTTTTTCATTTTACTCCACTTAGAATTTTTTAAAAGTTTTTCAGTACATTATATGGTACTTTAAATAGCACCATTGAAAAATACAACTCATCCCGCAAAAAACAAGCCCTCATACAGCGATGTGGATGGATAAATAAAGGAGTTATGATTTTTTTAAAGAGGGGAGGAAAAAACGAAAATGGAAAAAGAAAAATGCCCGCGTCATTAAGGGGTTAATCATTCAGCATGAGCCACTGTGATAAATATGGTGCATCTTCACACCGCTTATTATAAATTTACACTGTCTAAATATTAGACGGGATTAGTAAATATGTCTCACTGTCTGATATTGTACATAGACTGTTTTACCCACCTGCGTTCCTATGTAAAATTCGTTGTAAAGATAACTGAGATTGTCATTAATGCTTTCAGTCTGGTGCCGATTTTATTCATGTTATTTGGAGTTTTCCCAAATGTGTTGGGTGTCCTCTCTTTAAACTATGCAAATTATATATAAGCTAAAGATAAATATAAGTGTCAGGAGGGGACTTACGGTCGCTGTTGGTGGTGTGCGGCGTGGGCGTGGCTGTGTCGCTTGGGGGTCGCCTGGGGTGGTTGGCGTTCGGGCTGGTGTTGGGCGTGGGGTCTGCGGTGCTGCTGGGCGGGGCTCGAAGTTCTTCTGTTAGGGGGTGCGGCCAGAGGAGGGCCGGATGTCATGCATTACCGGCCGGTGCGTCACCAGACTCCACCCCGACCTAGGCAGGGATTTGGGTATTTAGCTCTGCAGACACTGTCAGTCCCTACCAGTGGTTGCTAAATGCTCACCAGCTAACACCCACTCCGGTTGCTTGCTCCAGTCTTCTGACCCGGTTTGCTCTGACCTATTTGTCTCCCTCTGGATTCCTTGATAGTTCTTTGGTGGTTAATTGACTCTCTTAGTTCTGACTTGGATTTTTGTATTTTCCATCTTCTGGTTAGTTGGTCTCCCCTGTCCCTGTTCCCGGGGTTCCCTCAGTGCAGAGTAGGGACCCCCGCCCAGTTGTTGCCCTGGGGGTTAGCCCAGGGGGGCAAGTAGGTAGGGACAGGGGAGAGGGTTGGTTGTAGGGACTTCCAGTCATTCGTTCCTAACCAGCCTTGACAATAAGCTCTACATTCCAGCTCTACCGAAATATGTAGCTCTGGGGGACTTACCAAACTGGTTGGTTTTAAGGATCTTATCATTTTTAGATGCCTTACTTTTTTGAAATGTCTGGCGATCACTAGAATTTGGCTATCTTATTCCATCCACATTTTATCAAACTGGTAAAATAAGGTGAAGCAAACTGTACTAGAAATGATTTATTTATTAATTTATTTTTAAAATATTTGGCATTGGCCCAGGCATTGACATGTATTTTTATTTCTTGACAGGACCAAAGGGAGCAGACCTATACTGAAGATCACAAAACAATATTTGGCTACAAATATGGCATCTGTGAGATGGAGCTGGGTTTGCACCATTTCTCACTTCATGTTGTTAGCCACTGTGTCAGCTATCTCCCAAAAGGCTTCACAGACAAAAAGAAATTTTACCACTTTCTATGCTGAACAAGCTGACTGGACTTTCAATCACTTGGTAGTTGATGAAAGAACTGGACACATTTACCTAGGAGCTATTAACAGAATCTACAAACTTTCTGAAGACTTGAAGGTCTTACTGACCCACCAGACTGGACCAGATGAAGACAACCCAAAGTGTTATCCTCCTAGGATAGTCCAGCCTTGCAATGAGCCGTTGGTGTATACTAATAATGTAAACAAAATGCTGCTAATTGACTATAAAGAAAATAGGTTAATAGCCTGTGGTAGCCTTTATCAGGGTATCTGCAAGCTGCTTAGATTGGAGGACCTCTTCAAACTTGGAGAACCTTTCCATAAAAAAGAACACTACCTTTCAGGGGTTAATGAGAGTGGCTCTGTTTTTGGAGTTATCGTTTCAAACAACAACTTAGATGATAAATTATTTATTGCCACATCTGTTGATGGGAAACCAGAATACTTTCCTACCATTTCCAGCAGAAAACTTACCAGGAACTCAGAAGCTGATGGCATGTTTGCATACGTGTTCCATGATGAATTTGTTGCATCAATGATAAAAATACCCTCAGATACTTTTAATGTTATTCCAGACTTTGATATTTACTATATATATGGCTTTAGCAGTGCAAACTTTGTTTACTTCTTGACACTTCAACCTGAGATGACTTCTCCACCTACAAAGGAGCAAGTCTATACGTCGAAGTTAGTACGTTTGTGCAAAGAGGACACAGCTTTTAATTCATATGTTGAAGTTCCAATTGGATGTGAGAAAAACGGTGTGGAGTACAGGCTTCTTCAGGCAGCTTATCTGTCCAAAGCTGGATCAATTCTTGCCAAATCTTTGGGAATCAAACCTGCTGATGATGTTCTATTTACCATCTTCTCTAAGGGCCAGAAAAGGCGAACAAAATCACTGGATGAGTCTGCCTTGTGTGTGTTTGCTCTAAAACAAATTAACGATAGAATTAAAGAAAGACTACAATCTTGCTACAAGGGTGAAGGCACTTTAGATCTTGCATGGCTGAAAGTAAAGGACATCCCTTGCAGTAATGCGGTAAGTTATTTATCTAAATGACCCTGTATAAGTATAAGCTCCAATGTGAATGTTGTCAGTTAGTATCCCATGAAACATTGGAAAAAATATAGGCCTCCTTGTTCTTTAAAATGTATCTTATTAGTCTCTGAGTATTATTTGAATTGCATTGCATGCCTTCCTTGTGCCAACATTTTTTCTAATTTCTGTGTTGGAGCCCATTACTAATATCATAATTTGGTAGTAGTCTGGAAAATATCTAGATCATCCTAATGATTCATAATTTTACAACTTCCAAATAGAAATGGAAGAATGTAGAAGGATCATTTGGTAAATGACAGGAAATAGTTAAGAATGGCCAGTGTCCAAAACAGCTGGAAAATGGTAGAGACGTGCCAAAGATGACATTGGGTAGATTACAACTATTAAAATCATGTAATTTGAATGTACAGTGTAGTACATAAATAATTCTTCATAGTAACTAATATAGAGATTTGTGAAGAGAAAAAAATATTATAAAGACTTTTTTCTATAAGCAAGTAGATATTTAAAGGGCTTTCTCTACAATGGACAGCTCCTCTCTACTTGCCCTACTACCTGGAATAGTGATCCTATTCCCTCACACCTTGTTCAGACTCTCTCCATGGCTGTCACTAGGTGCCTTATTAAAATATTTGATCCTTCAACACCACAGCAACACCTAAGCTCCTTCTAGGTCAGAGGATGTTGGCATGTTACCTGGCCTCAGCACACTCATAAAGATGACATGGAAAGGGTAAGGGCGGCATGAGACATGGGAGGACTGATAGCTTCGGGAGGGGGGGGGGGGGGGGAGAATGGGGAGACAGTAGACACAGACATGCACCAAGGAGGAAAAACATAGATAACAACCTGTGGTTGATTAACATTAAGGATTCAGTGATCTTACAATGCCTTACAATATTAAATAAATATTTTAAAAGGGGTCTTCTGGGATTTTTAAAAAATTGCCTGGGGAAGGATAATGGTATAAAAAAGGGTGAAAAAAAAATGCTTGCCTTTTTAATTGTGCCTTCACTCCGGTCCTGGAACTACCCTCGAATTAAATAGATAAACAAATAAATGCCAACATATAAATATACCCACCACAACTATGCACGCTCCCAACATTGTCTACCTCCACATTTTAAACCAAGTCCAAAAGATGCCAAAACAGTTGATGTCAGCACTTTTTAGGAGTTAGTGACACATTGTTAAGTCCTTCCCACTTCTGGGCATTTTCACACTGATAATGTCAGTAACTTATGCACACATATGACACTCGGATACCCTCTCCTTATGATTGGTGGATATCCCAATGGTCAGCTACTTATCCTTTATCTTTTGATCAGTGGATAAGTTCTATTCATCAGACAAACAATCCTTTGAACAACCCCACCCCTACTTTTTGGAAGGTTGTCTTAGATACAAAAAGAGGTCTGTTTTCCCAAAAAGAGTGCCACTTTGGGCAAATTTAGTCATCTTAGCCAACTTTAAAAAGGTACTTCATATTTCTGCCATCTATAGATGGTGACTCTTTGGTTAGCACAATGGCCTTTCATTCGTGTCTTAGATTTGAACTCAACTAAAGGCAACATCTGCATGTACAGGGATTTGTTTGCATATTCTCCTTGTGTTTACCTGAGTTCCATCTGGGTACATCTGTTTCTTCCCACATATCGAACATACACTGTTAGAATATTTACCTTATTGTCTCTTTGCTCGTCTGAGAAAATGAAATTCGACTGTGGACCCCACTGCAGACAGGAATTGATGTGAGTGATTATGATGTGTGTACAGAAGTATTTTACACAGAAACAAACGGGAAATGAAGCCAATCTATGTTATTAAACTTGCTTCTAATATAAAGGACTTGTCCTACATGAACAAACCCTTCTACAAAGGATGTCATCCTGAATTAGCTTCCCCATCCCGCAGTGAGCTTACATCTTTCAGTAAAACTGCAGGCAACCATATATTTTCCTTGTGGCTACAGATCACCCTTCTAAATAATTGAGTGGCCATGAGCAAATGAGCTCCTTAGAGCAGCTTTGTGCTATGGATAAAAGACGAGTGGGGGTCTGAACTTGGGACCCCCTCAGAAAATGTCCATATACCCTAATGGGGCACATGAACAGGAGTTGTTAGACTCACACCGTATAAGTTATTTGTGACTGGATTTGTAAGTCATTATTTTTACATTTTTTGTAACTTTATATACTTCCTTTTTTTCTTCTGAATCAATGAAGCTATTATTATTAGTGAGCTTCTATATATCTTTTACTTGATATGTACGAGAGCATCACGCAGCAAATCCTTCTTTTCCTTAGGATACATGGACTTAAGGGGTTTAGATAATATTTGCATAAAAATAGAGTAAAATCTATCCGTTGCTTATCCCCCTGAAGAATTAGATATCCATTGCAAAATGTTGTGAAGGAATCAACGGAACACAAAAAAAATGTACTGCATGAAAAGGGAAAACATAGTACAATTGCTAAGACATACAGCGTAAAAATCCTGACATCTTAGGTCATTTATTCCTCCCCCACTTGTAGTTGTCCATGTGAACGGATACATATTCTACCTGCGTGCTGACACACTGTGACAGTACACTGCATTATTAGAATGATTTCTCTTATTTAGTTGTAAAGATTTATTAAAGGGGTTGTCCCGCGCCGAAACGGGTTTTTTTTTTTTTCAACCCCCCCCCCGTTCGGCGCGAGACAACCCCGATGCAGGGACGTACAGACAGCTTACCGGAGCGCTTACCTTGATCCCCGCGCTCCGGTGACTTCTATACTTACCTGTGAAGATGGCCGCCGGGAACCTCTTGCTTCGTGGACCGCAGCTCTTCTGTGCGGTCCACTGCCGATTCCAGCCTCCTGATTGGCTGGAATCGGCACGTGACGGGGCGGAGCTACACGGAGCCGCTCTCTGGCACGAGCGGCTCCATAGAAGACTACAGAAGACCCGGACTGCGCAAGCGCGGCTAATTTGGCCATCGGAGGGCGAAAATTAGTCGGGCTCCATGGGAACGAGGACGCTAACAACGGAGCAGGTAAGTAAAAAACTTTTTATAACTTCTGTATGGCTCATAATTAATGCACAATGTATATTACAAAGTGCATTATTATGGCCATACAGAAGTGTATAGACCCACTTGCTGCCTCGGGACAACCCCTTTAATACATATTTTAGGTGTTTTGCTTATCATAAAGTACAATTGCAACACTGAATATCATTTTATACTGAGTTTCAAAATAGTGCGCTGATTAATTTTATAATATCTTTCTATAGGGGTTGAGGTTTTCTTTCTCTGTAATGAAACTTCATATTCTAGTATAGTCATACATTATTGGGTTTAAAAAAGCTATATAAATCTGTTTTCAATGAGCTCCCCCTAGTGAGGGGTGTAGGTCACTAGAATTTCATAAATGAAAAACACTGATATGTCAGTGTTTGTTACAGACACTTAGAGAGCAACATCTCTGCAATTCTCTATATACAGAACACAGCACACACAGCATAACAGTGGGCTCCTCAGACTAGTCCTGAGAGGATTGAGAAATAGACATGTACCCTGAAAAACTGAATGATGGGAAAAATTACAGGCTGCAAGTCATATAAAGGCCAGAAGTAATGTTATGTCATATGTACGCACGTTAAAAATAATCTGAAAAGTTAGATAGTGCTGCATCCAGTTAGGTAGTGTGGAATCCTCTTCTCAGACCAGTGACATCCTGTTCATTTGTCCTGAGAGTAGCTTAGTCCCATTCAAGTGAATGAGATTAAAGGGGTTTTACCAGAATAACAAATAATTCACTATCCACAGGATAGGGGATAACTTGCTAATCCCGAGAATGGGACGCCCATGTCCCATTGTCCTGTCATTGTAAGGGTTGCTTCTTCCCCAGCAGTGACGTCACTCTGAATGGTGCACTGGCCAATCATGCACGGTCAGCACTCCATTCATTTCAATGTAAGTGACAGGAAAACCCGAGTGGCTTATTCTGGTAAAGCCCCTTTAAGCTGCTTTACCATTCACCGCCACTATGAAATCTATGGCACTGTGCCTTGTATGCAGTTAAGAGGATGCTGCACTTGCATGAGTGCCACACCCTCTTCCAACAGCTGATTGGTGGAAATCCTGAGTAGCGGATCACCACTGATCTGATATTGATGACTTGTTAAGGATAGATCATTAATATCCTAGTCCTGCAAAACTCCTTTAACTTTGAATAAACCGTAGAATTCAAGGTCTGTTTGAGAAAGAGGAAGCTATGAGCCCTATAGACATATATCATGAAATTAATCAGTATATAATTCTGGGCTTATAAATAAAATGATGTGCATTATTATAGCTACATGTTAAGCATAACAAAGCAAACTGCGTCATTTAGCAGACTTTCTCGTTAGAATTCTCTGCAGAATAAGTTGGCGCTATACAAATAAAGATGATTATTAATAATAATGTGCTACTCTTTATAGGAATACATGTAAATGCAGAGGTGTAACTTGATGCTCCCGGGCCCCATTCCAAAACAGTAATGGGGCCCCCAACTATAACGCTTTATTCATAGTCCTGGGCTCCCTATATGGAGAAGAGGGGCTTTATGGGCCCCCTAAGGCTCCTGGGCCCGAGTGCAACCGCATCCCCTGCATCCCTTATAGTTACGCCCCTGTGTAAATGTACTAAATATATTAACTCAACTACCAATGTGTCCTGGAGATAAAGCTCTACTGTATATACACAATTAGGAAAACTTCCTGCAATCATACTTCCATGAGAATCTTCTTCTTCCTTTTTAGAACTATTGTACAGACAGAGAGGGAAAGTAAAGCCATCAGTGTGGGTCCTGGCAAACAAGCCAGGGGGCATAATGATTGGAAGAAGGGATAGAAAACTTTAAGAAGAGTAAGCCAAGCAGACATTTGCCTGAGGTTTACTTACAGAATAAAACATGCATACGTAAGAAATCAAGTATCATTTTTCATTGCTGCTGTCCATTTAATGAAGCAGTTACATTTACTGTTCCTTCACAGAAATTTTTTGGCTCCCCAGAGAGGGAGGAGATCAGACATTCACTTACAGATAGTCCCCTCTGGCAGTTAGGGGGTATCTCTATTTAGGACAATCGGACTCTGATTAGTTTATATGCTGTCAATTTTCCAGCAATCAGATAATCACTTCTGGCTTCTGTATTTTCCCGGGGTTATCAAGGTCATGTCAAGTTGAAGATTTGTCCATACACTTCACATGCTTATAATGAAGGGATAAGCTAAGCACCATGTTGATAAGAAGCAATTTTAAAAAAGCTCAGGAAGCACTGAAAATATTAATATTTCCTTCTGCTTAGACACAGAGGTACTGCTAATGGCAGGAAGCTGAATGCAGACAATGATTATAATGACGCATAATGCACTATAAATGGAAGGTATAAGAAGCTGGCATCATAAACGTGTTATAATAAGCCTCGGTGTGATGAGAAGAACATATTTACTTCTTGGTTAACTCACCCAAGTACTTACGAAATAATGAATATGGCACATTTAACCACTTCACCAGCACCGGACAACTAGACATGTCTTGCAGTCCAGGAGCAGAGTCTGCTCTATACCCAGTGGCTGTCATAGCTAACATCTGCTGGTAACTGCTGTAACTTTGAAAGGCAACATCAAAAATTGCTGCTGTTTCACTGAAAATAAGACAGGTTCGTATATTAATTTTTGCTCCATAAGGTTTTACTTTTTTACATGTATAGCTGCCTGGAAACTATTTAGATTGACTTTGTTAATTCAATGTAACTAGGGCTTATTTTAGGGGTAGGTCCAATTTTTAGGGAAGCAGGGTATATACTGCAATACTGAAGTATTGGAATACATAGTAGAAACTATCAAATGAATGTAAGTTCAAGGCCCCAGTAGGTACTAAATAAATGTGTTAAAGAAATTAATTGTAAGAATGTAAGAAAAAATGTAAGAAATTCACAGAATGCCCCCTTTACCATTTTTACAAAAAAAAACTAAGCAATTAACCTTCCCCCCACATATTTGGTACCGATTGGAGATGAGCGAGCACGCTCGGTAAAGCATCATTCTTCTCGAGTATCTGCATACTCGTCCGAGCAAATGCAGTGGGAGCGAGAGAGATCTTGACAAATCCATGTAATGGAATCTATCATGGATTCCAATAAATGCCAGAAAACCTGATGGAAACTCCAATGGAACGCAGTAATGTGGGTGTCAACATAGCCTTCATATAGCAAGTTATTATATGAAGGGAAAAACCCAAGTGTGCAGGAGCCCTAATATGGAGCTAATGTAAATCTATATATTTTTTCACAAAACTCTATTTTTCACAGCTACGTTTTAAAAATTGTTTTTGTATGTTTTTGTTATTGGTATTATGTTCTATTATGCTATAATGGATCCACATTTTCCCTATAAAGAATAAAAGCAATCACAGCAAATACAGAGGCAAACACAGATAAAATACTGGTGAAATATGGCTGGAATGCTGGGGATAGGTCATCAATGGCTGATTGGTGGGGGTCCACTGCTTGGGACCACAGTCGATCAGCTGATTGGGCACCCACTGTCAGTACTGCAACACACAGGGATGGGAGCAGCAGAGACTGCTGCTCCAACCCCTGTGCAGTGGCTAGTGCTTTTAGTTACATGTGCACCTCCCTTTGATTTTAGCCTTTTACCTGCCAAATATAGGATCAACATCACAATCCAAAGCGAGGCAGCAGCTGTGTAAATCCACTGTCCCAGTTTTGGAACTGATAAAAGGTCAATGAGAGCTGAGCCTGCACTTACAAGCACCAGCCACTGCACAGTGGTCGGAGCAGCAGCTTCCACTCTGTTCCCGTGTGTGTTGCGCCGCGGACAGCAAGTGCCCAATTAAGTGATCGGCTGGGGTCCTGAGTGGTGGACCCTAGCAAATCAACTATTGATGACCTATCTTGAAGATAGGCCATCAAAAATATTTCCCTGGCCAACCCCTTTCAGGATTAATGTTTCCTGTTTACATTATGCAAATCAAAGCAAAGGAAAAAAGTTTACTCCACCTTTCTTTTACACTGCTCTGCACTCCATAGGCAATGCTGTGTAAAAGCTGAAACTAGACTTTACGTCCTGATTAGTACGTTCAAGCTTTTCTAAATAACAGTTATCACTGAAAGGTCGCTCACATTATTTTCATTGCTCTACCTTGTATGATATGCTGATATATATGTCCACGTTTTACAAGCAGAATAGAATTGTTATCGTTCCGTGTCAGGTCGAAATGTATTACTTTACCACATTTTGCAGCGCTTACTGGTAGATTAAAGGTTGCAGGCAACAGCGCTGAAAATCCATGGTATTTAATATGACATTATTATTACCCTTTCATTACAATAAAACGAGAATTTTAAGTTCATCTGCATACTTTAAAAAGATTTTTATCTATCGATCAATCCATCCATCTATCATCCATCCAGTGGTTTAACTGTTATACACTATGATGGTAGTGACTGTCGATAAATGATGACCTGTTTAATACAAGGATTATCACTTCATTTTATGCTCACTCAGTACATCTGCTCCATTTTATATGGATGATGGCAAACCAGGTGAAATCATTATAGAGCTCTACTATGCCAACATTCTGTGAAATTAACTAAACTATGCCGATTAAGCTTGTTATTCTGCTCCAACATAAGACACAAAGCTCCATTTACTAGTCAGGCATGGATAGCAATAGAAGTTGGAGCAAAAAAGTGCTTTGAGAGCAGTTGAAAAACTAGAAAATTGTTCTGTAGAGGAAAGATACATATAATATAATTTAACGGGGAGCTGAGTTTTAAGATGAGAAGGTGTCACCTTTCTGCTTGCTAACAGTATTCTCTAATGATGCCTTGTCCGAATGAATCGCACGTCGGTCAAAAAAATAGTACAAGTGCAGTGTTCCGAGTTTTCCAGCAAGAGATCAAGTTTTGACAATTAAATTACTATATTCAAGCCTTTGCTGTTTTCTAGAATGCTGCAAAAATATAGTGAAGTGGTTGCATAAATAAGTACATGAAAAAAAGCAATAAAGGGCATGAGGAAAAAAGTGGAAAAAAGTCAGACGGGAAAGTAGATGGGAAAGGGAAGTTTGTTTTATGTAAACTATGATTTCCAGGTGAAAGGGTAAGAAAGTAATACTGAATTGAGTATAGGGATGAAAAATGATTTTTCTAGCCTGTTTATATAGTGTCAGCATTATCTGCTGGTCTTTTAAAAAGAATACTTTATATCCATTCATATTGACCCAAGTTCATTGGAGTTTCTATTACTTTAAGGCCGCCTGCAGATAGCCGGGTCGGATCCCGCTGCGAGAATTCTTTTCTTAAGGACTCCAATTTCTCCTGATGCAATTTCAGTACATTATCAAGACATGGTAGCAAAACCCTTGGTAGGCTGCAGTTCACATCACGACTACTGGGTGGCCACACATAGACAAGCAGAGATATACACATCGAGACAGAGCATCACAAAATGCAGGGTTTTTTTTCAAAATTGGTTATCTCATACCACCCATCTTGGCATATGTCAGGCCAAGAGGAAACTTCTTAAGGAAGGACAAATTTGTACATGAATGTTCCTCTACTTATGACATAAAATTGATGCTGCATGACCTGATACACAAGGGGGTCTACATTAAATGTTCTCTGAGATGCCATCTCTTCCCTTCTTCTGCCAATAAGAAATTTGAAAGTATGAAATCTATGTTTGGGGTTCTCTATTGGCAACTTCCAATGTGGTTCTGAATAGTAAGAGTATTGTACTTATGTAACAATAGGTGCAGTCATATAATATAAGGCATTTGGTCATATATATGAAAGTCCCTCATGCCACTTTTCCAACCACAAACTACTTTTCTATGCGGTGGAGAATAGTGGAGTAACTTATTTTCCAAGCATTCTCTAAAACTTGCTTCCTTTGAAAAGTAGCAGTCATCTATGCTAAGTGATACCTGGCACTGTTCAGTAGAGAGGGCAACTTTCCTGTATAGAGATGTGAGCTCTATCGGAAAATACAGTACATACATGTGCTACCTCAAATCGGCATTCTGTCTAGCCAATATGACAGTCTTTACTCTTATGCCCCAGTTTATCCAATCAGAGTAGGTGTTTTCCTTCTATAATTTTAAAGGATTTCCAAAAGGAACTCTGGTTTTCTCCCAGTGGTCTAATAACATACTTGGAGGCCAGTGAGCTTGTCATAAACTATTCCATGAATGAAAGATTTTTCCTATAGTGGAAACGTATTAATTAAATGTTGTGTAACGATTCTACAAATATGTTGAATCCAAGAATGTCTAGCATATTTGTAAGAATATTACAGTCTATGTAGTGGTTACTTCAATGCCGTTCCATGCACTATTATACCATAAATTACTAAACCATAGTCCTTCTTTTATTGGAAAGTAAAGGAAAGCTACAGCATATGATGTCTGCCAAAGCAGAGAGAATCCTGCAAAATTAAAACTTAAATTTGCAACGTTTCCAGATATAATAAGTGAGAGAGGGTGGTCTCTTAAAATGCAATTTATTTCTGCTAATGAGGAAATGACATACAAGAATCAGAATGACTGATTAGGAGGTCAGCCCAGCAAGCATATAATTTTATTATTGCAGCCACCCGGATTCTAATTATTTCCCTAAAGGCTTGTGTTCAATGTCACAAATTCAACAATAGAAACATGTTAAAAGGAAGGACTGTTCCAAGTTGAAGCTTGGGAGACATTAATTTAATTACTAAATGACTCATCAATGTTTAAATACAGCATTTACAATTATGCCTATAACATCTGGATTTCTGGACTTTTGTTAAGAAATAATAGAATCGGAAAACATATGATAAGTGAAGACACAAAGATATGCTTTGTGCTCTGAATATGAGCCATCATCTGAATCTGTCTGTTTACAAAAACAATATCAATAAAACTTATCTGGATTTTTCATTTATGATTTACTTATATTTGTGGTGCTAAAAAGATATCACATTTTCAGTAAAAATAAGGAAAAACTCAAATTTATGGTCCATTTACACAGGCGGGCTATAATATTAATTGTTATATATGCAGTGTTAGCGTGTCCAGCCAGCAAACAAATGAATGACAATTTGCTCATTTCTTGTTGATCACATCTTTAATGCTGACATAAAATTTACGGTTGCTCGCAAAAAAGCGAGCTGTATAAACAGAAAATTGTCATATTATTTGAAGATAAGAGAGTGGAGTGAAGGGTAAACACTCCCAAGGCAGAACTGATATGCAATCTAAAAAAACGAACATAAAAGCACAATTATCGGCATGTCCAAAAGGTCAAGATTAGCTCCACCCTGCAAGTACTTTACATTTTATATTAAGGAATAGCATGTGTAATTTCTTTATAGGGAATTCTAATAACACAGCATGGAAATAAAATGTCTGACTACAAAGAAAAAAATGAGGTTATTCTGGAGACTTAATGTTTTTTTAAGTTGTCAATCATCCACTGGATAGGTGAAAACTGACAGATTGGTGGTGGTGGTGGTGGTGGGGTGACCACTGGGCCCCCCACGATCCTGAGAATGGTGGTCCAGTTGGACTCTAAGGGAATAGAACAGAGGTCATGCAAACACGCCATGGCTCCAGTTATTTTGATGAAAGTGCTGGACATTGCTGAGTTTAAGCACTTGTCAATCTACGCTCCTTTTCGCTGGAAACCAACTGGAACCCCATTCTTGGGATTACTGGGGGTTCCAGTGGTCTGTCTCCCACCAATCTATCTGTCTCCCACCAATCTATCAGTTTTTCCCTATCCGGTAGATGGGTGAAAACTTAAAAAAAATATTAAGTCTCTGAAATACTGCTTTAACTTTGGTGAAAATATGACATCCAACTTTAACTATTTCATTATTAATATAGGTTTCAAGAAGCTTGAGATATGGAGAAATGCTTTAAGTATGAAGAATGGCCTCACAATATAATCACTGCAATATGGTAGGGAATGTGACTAAAGGCTCATTTACATGGAGCGATGATCGCTAAAAAAACGCTAAAAGACGATCGTTCTAGCGATAATCGTTGCGTCTAAATGTGCACCCATCATGCACTTTTCGTACACTGCTAGCTAATCATTAAATTCAGTCCAGCCTAAAAATCATCTTTCAGCCTTATCAGCAGTTCTCCGCGGGTAGTGCCTATAGCATTGTTTCCCACTGGTGAATAAAGGAACTGAAAGCAGATAAGAGCCCTCGGGCTATTAACTGCTTTCACCTAAGACTTAATTTGCACACTTAATTGCTCTTAAGTAGCTGAGTAGCTACTTAAAAGTTTATGCAAAATGATTGCTCAAAGCTGTCCCTCAAACTGTCATTTGAGTGATCTTTGAGTGATCATCGGGCCGTGTAAATGGGCCTTTACATGTGGATTTCCATTTGGAATCTGCTTGAAATTTACACCTTTGAACAAGGCTTAAGAAGTCAATATCATTTTAAGAATGCAGAGTTGGTAAAGGGTGAGAAATAATTGCCATGATTACTATTTTCTCCCCCATAGTAAAGGCAGGAGAAACTCAAGGTTTGAGAGTTGTCTATAGCAACCCTTTTTCAGTATCATGTTCCAATATTGTTGTGTAAAGCAATGCTAATTTTTGCCCTTTTCCTGCAGTCCTCACAACTTTTCTAATATGAGGGTAGGTCTTGACAGTAGGGGGCAGGACTCATTTTGTCCAGTGTTAATTGATTATTGTCCAGTGTAAATGCATCCCCTGACTGAATAATGAATGAGAATTTGTTTACATCTCGTTCATTGTTTAGGCCTCATGTCCACGGGCAAAATAAGAATTAAAATCCGCAGCGGATTTTAACTCTTCTCCTGCCCGCGGATCCGCATCCCATAGGGATGCATTGACCACCCGCGGGGTAGATAAATACCCATGGATGGTCAATAAAAGGGATTTTAAAAAAAATGGAGCATGAAAAAATCTGGACCATACTCCATTTTCGTGCGGGTCTCCCGCGGGGACGGCTCCCGCGGGCTTCTATTGAAGCCTATGGAAGTCGTCCGGATCTGCGGGAGACCTAAAATAGGAATTTAAAAGAATTTACCCATCCGGAGCGGACCGGGAAGGTCTTCTCTTCCTCACGGCCGGATCTTTCTTGCTTCGGCTCGGCAGATCTGCCCGGCGCATGTGCGCGGCACGTCGGCGACGTGCCGCCGGCGTGACGAATTCATCCGCCGGCCGAAAAAGAAGATCCGGCCGTGAGGAAGAGAAGGCTTTCCCCGCACGCTACGGATGAGTAAATTCTTTTAAATTGCTATTTTCAGCGCTCATGTCCGCGGGGCAGGAGGGACCCGCTGCAGATTCTCCATGTAGAATCTGCAGCGGATCTGATTTTCCCCGTGGACATGAGGCCTTAGTGTTTGCATGCAGAAAACTGAATGACAGATCTACCGTGTAAACTGGGAGTGCTTCACTCATGAAGGACTGCCTGCTTTCTGTGAATGGAAGTGGGCCAATTGATCCCTGGCCGCTTCACCTCCATTCACTAATGATGATTGTTTCTATGTAAAAGCACAGCAGTGATTATTGCTAGGACGACCTGTTAGGCATCTGCAACCAACAGGTCGTCCCAAGTAAAAGCACCCTTAGGGTGAAGTCACACGAACGTATATCGTATATCGGCTCGGTTTTCACGCTGAGCCGATATACGTTGTCCTCCTGTGCAGGGGGGGGGGAGGATGCAAGAGCCAGGAGCAGGAACTCAGCTCCCGCCCCCTCTCTGCCTCCTCTCCGCCCCTCTGCACTATTTGCAATGGGAAGAAGCAGGGCGGCGGCGGGGCTAAGTTCCGAGAATTAGCCCCACCCCCGTCCCACCTCTCCCCATTGCAAATAGTGCAGAGGGGCGGAGAGGAGGCAGAGAGGGGGGCGGGAGCTCAGTTCCTGCTCCTGGCTCTTCCAGCCTTCCCCCTGCACACGAGGACAACGTATATCGGCTCGGCGTGAAAACCGAGCCGATATACGTTCGTGTGACTTCACCCTTACGGGAATTTGTTCCGGACACTGGTGTAAATTACAGAGCAAATCTATGCCAGCTCATTGCTGTTGTAAATTTCAGTTTCTGGTGCACAGGATGGTCAGAGGTGAACAAACCTTTTTAAGAGACGAGCTCTTAGTCAGCCATGTTGTTCTATCAAGCAGAAATGCCAGAAACAAATGGAACCTGCTCAAAGGATCTCTGTTTGAGTAATAAAAGCCTATAATTCTGTCCAGGCTCCATCCAGATGCCAATTTTGGCCATCAACATGAAACCCTGGGATGGAAACCAAGGCTGAAGGTCGAAGATATGAATAGGCCCTATGTATGATATACCGGTCTTAACCCTTTCCAATCCACTGTCTGACCTCTGAAGACATTATGATTTAAGGCTGTACAGCTCTGATGTGGGAAGACATCCATCAGGGTTCTCTTACTGTATATTGCCAGCCTCTCTGCTGTCGGAGCCTATCCAACATGTCACCTCATATAGTACTGACTTTAGCCAGCCTATAGCGCTGTTGTATAATGGCAGAAAAAGAGTAAGCCCCCTAGGAAAACCAGGATACAAATTGGATTGGAAAGGGTTAATACATCTGTCCCATTGTGTAAGAAAATGAGGTGTTTGTCTGTATTTGTAGCTTTAGAATGGAGTTAGATGAATTTATTTTAGTGACATTTTCATAATATAGAAAAAAGTAATTATTTTGCAGTCAGTTTGAGCCACTTAGAACTGATAAATTGGATTCAATTATTGTCTAGAAATAAGGTAATCATGTTAATTTACTCTTTTTAGCCTTTCTTCATATTCTATTGGCATTTTGCGGATGAACAAATTTTCTATTATTGGTTCTTTCTGTCACATAAAAGAATAGATGCAAAATATGGATTAGTTTTCCAGCATTTTAGCCTCCATTGACTTTTGCGTGGCTTAAATTTGTCCAAGAAGTTTTGCTCACTTTTAAGGCTTAGTTCAAATGCTCTGATTTGCTTTGGGCTAAATATTGGATTTATGCTGCAGACACGCCAGCGGGGTTGGCCCCAATGTGATTCAATGGGTGCTAATTCATGGCTTTTCTGTGCAGAAGCATAACAATAATGAATACAGATTTTCAACCCATTGTGTATTCATTATTTTGCAGAGATTTCATTTTCTCTAGCATATGAATGGGGTGTACAATACCTCTTGTCATTCAATTCTGTCAAGATTTAGGTGCAGAATCATGTGTAACCTGACCCGATAGTGAATTATACAGTGTTATGGATATTAGAAGCTTCGAAAAGCTTATATTGGCATTTTACATTGTATACCATTATTTAATTTAACCAAGGCCAACAGTTTTTAGTTCACTTGTTATCAAGTCCATGTCCCATGTAACATTCTCACATGGATACTACCTTGCTTATAATAACTTTTTCTATTTAAAGAGGATGTGTCCTTCTCTGTGAAAGCAACCACATTCTAAATAGACAGTTTCATGGTAATTCGTTAATTGTCATAGGTATAGTTTCTCTGTTCCTGCTGACTAATTAATGGCTACTGCAGTGGAAATGCTTGATTTAATAGCTGCCCAAGTAAATTATGGATATGCTGGATCTGCCAGAGTAGGAGTCATTCTTACGGTGGTCATACATATTAGACTAACCCACCAATTTTGGTGGGATCAGCCAATCATGTAAGGTGTAACAAGTGTTTGGCCTATGTCTATTCTGCAAATGTCAAGGGAAAAAAAATATCAAGCATGTTGAACATGCCTGATCCTTCATTCTCAAAAGAAATAAGCTGCTGCCAGAAACTTTTAGCAGCACCTTATTTCCCTTTCCTCATTGAGAATGCATTCTATCTAGGTCGTACTGGATATATATTGGTATAGAGAAGTCAGAAGGTATAGCTGTCAGCTGACATCTATTGCAGGTGTGTTGCCACCTCAACAGACTAGCTCTCTTATCTGGCATACAGAAGGGGGTTCAGAGTTAGGGAACCCCCTCTATGTCTTCCATATGCTCTAATAAGGTATACGGATAGGTGTAGTCATCATGAGATCATATTTAAAGGAAAACTCTTCTTTTGATAAACAATAAAAGTAGTTTGCTTTATTTATTTTGTACTGATTTTGAGTCGTATGAAGTTTTCTCCTCCAATAAATGTCACACATCTCAAAAAGCCAGTCTGAAGTATAAGAATAATGCATTATCCACACCATTGAAAACACAAACCAAGTCTACAGTCGTCCAAAGCTCTATCCATATCTTAATAGGTTTCGGTGGTATTGTGGTTTTAAAGATACAGCCCATTGTATATCTTGCTGTAGTGGAAAGTGTTAAATCAATAGCACCACTTCTCCATGAGCAATCTAATACTGCAGTGTGAGTGCAGTTAATAGCTCTAGAATAGACGATGATGTTACGTGGTGCATCTTTGTATCCCAACTGCCGCTCAGGTAACATCAAGTGACTACTATGACATTTCATGCAGTTACTGTATATGTAATTACACAGTTACTTTAGATCTATTTGCTGCTGATCAGCACTATTTGATAAAGGCTGTGCACTCATACTCATTTCTGCTGCTCGCTCTTGTAATGGCTCTAAATTTGATGGTGTTAACTGAGCACCAATTTGTGATTACCAATAGAATGAAGAGCTGCACTTTTGAGAATCTTATGTAACATAATTTAGATAAGTAAATGGAATTTCTTAGAAAAACATTTGCGATGCCTTCCTAATGTTAATCGAAGAAATGCTGCTTATGCATACTCTGCCAGATGACAAACGCCTGCATGCTATTATTTGTAAATTTCAGGCCTGTGTAGGAGGAAAATCAAAGTACTTGCGCTTCCTCATAAATTCTTTCCATGTTGATTTATGAGGATCTAGATGATCACAGTGACTGTAAGAAGGTTTTAATACTTGCAGTATGTCAACCACGTAAATGTAGAACAAAATGAATGCCTGGGGGAAAAAAAACTGACAAATCTAAAAACAGTCATTGTTAAAGGGGTTTTGTCATTAGAAAAAAAAATCAATACTTACCCATTCCTTCCCATCAGTCTTCTCACCGCATCTTCTCCTCACCGATCTTCTCTTGGCTCCTCCAGTCCCCCGGGTCACCTCACCTCCAGCCGTCCGAATTCTCTTGTTCCTGTTTTGGAGCATCCATTAGCTGCAGTTCACTTCCTGCAGGGCTACGAGTAACGTGGCATTCACTGCCTAGCAAGAAATGCCGAATCCTCTGTAGCCTGCTTTAACACACATGTACGACATCTCGCCGCTAGTGTTTTATATAGTATATGAAATACTAGCGCTATGCGCAGTTGCACTAAAGCAGGCTGCCGAGGATTCAGCATTCCCTGCCAGGCAGGGAATGCTATGTCACTAGTGATGTAGTGTACATTGCCCTGCAGGAAGCAGAATGCCAGCAAGTTACAATTTGTCACAGGGAGAAGAGGATCTGGACGGCTTGCGGTGAGGTGACCCGGGGGAATGGGGGGAGCTAGGAGAACATCGGTGAGTTAAAGATGCGGTAAGAAGACTGACGGGGAAGAATAGGGGACAATGATCTTGTGAGTTCTGTCAGCAGAATACAGTTGCCATCTGTCGCGACAATGGAAAGATTTTTCTTTTCCCAATTGCCCCTTTAAATTATGTCCTACAAATGTTTTACATTTAAAAATTCCTTAAGGGACTTTTCACATGGGATGGAATATGCCATACCTTAATTCTGCACCAAAATCCACACTGCTAACTGTGGATTTTGATGCAGAGTTGCCATCGGGATTCTGCTATTCTCAATTCCGCACCAAAATCCACACTATAGCAGTGTGGATTTTGCTGCTAAATATTTCACAGGAGAGCTTATTCCACAACGCTGTTTCAGAAGATTCCGTCCCATGTGAAAGGTCCCTAAGCCTTCTTAAAACTCTATGGTGATCTATGCTTGGTTCTGTAGCACTGAGATGGGGCAGGAAAGTGAAGCAGTAGTACACACAATAGTGGACTCATAGATCACACAAGTGAAGACATATGACAGCCATCAGAACTGACATTAGCAAGGTTTTCTATAGTATTTTCCATCCAGAAAAGTATGGTACTCCATTCTATACTGATAGCAAATCTGTCTTTTTTTGTCACAGTGAAAGTCCCCTCTTTGGCTGCATTACTATAGGAATACAAAGCATAAAATAATTTAGCTAGATCCTTGAATTAACCTTGGATATATTTATATACTCTAATTAGGTTAAACACAGTCATATATAGGCTGCTGCAAATAAATGGAATGGAACAAAAGTTTCTTAATGTTAGTTAAGTAATTAAAATGCCCTTTGATTCTTTCATAGAAATTTAGGTACAGAAATACACAACAGAACAGTGGATGCATCGTTCTACATTTGAAAAAATAAAACAACAACAATAGAACAAACGTGTAAAATATTTCATTTGACATATATTCAATGCAGGAATGCACTTGACATATTTAATAAATGATATAATATTTATTGATCTCCTTGTTTTTGTGGCAGATTTTTATGTAGGTTTTCACTGAAGAATCTTGACTTTAAAATGAGACCAAAAACGTGTCAATAGTAGTAACAGAACTAGAGCTACAGTCATTTGAAGTAAAATGAATTCTGTTCACCCAAAACTGTAAAGTTGTTCTTTTCCTTTTGAATGAGCAGTACTCTGGGTTATCTCTAGGAGGGTTAAAGGTGAACTTTCAAAAAATAACACAGCATCAGCAAGGGTTGACTCAAGCTATTAAAATGTGTCATTTTAAAAACCACAGTATATACTATATGTTGGAGAATACAACTCACCTATGCATTTCCGGTTGTGTCTTTCATCATAGTATTTACCTTTGAGAAGGCTGTTCAGTTTACTCATGGAATTTTGCGCAGATTTACAGGGTCAATCTATAGAAGTTCACCTTAGAGTCCAGTATTCCAAATGGTCATAAAATAAGACACAACGTTAGTTACCAATATTAACAAGTTCAGTGTCCTAATATATGATGTATACTTATATAAGCTTGGCTTGTGTGTTAACTCCTTAGTAACCACCCCACAGTGTTTTTACATCCTGGTTTGCCGGGCTTTAATCCCCAGGGACATAAAAAAATGCTTCCTTGCAGAGATTAAAACCCTGCAAGCTGTGGACGCGACAGCTCCATGCTGCCAGCTCCCGAAGGTAGCCAACAACCTGAAGCTGTCATCCCGGGCTGCAGGACCTTCCCTTCCCAGTCACATGATTGCCGGCATCTACCGAATGCCGGCGATCATATGAAACTCAATGAAAAGTAAATAAAAGTTATAGATTCAACTGCCCTGTTGGTTTGGATCCATCAGGACAGCTGAAAGTGCTTATCGCTGTCCTCCGCTATGTCCTGCGGCGTTATGGCCTTCTGGTCCCGACGGCGCTTTCTGTGCATGCGTGGCAGATGTCATACGTTGGGTGCATGCTCAGAAGGGCGCGTGGCCTGGAAAATTTAAAATCTCTCTGGCTCCCGGCTAACATGAGTAGTCCGGGAGATTACTTCATTCATATGTGTGCTATACAAAAAGAAAAACTGTTTTTGAAATGACACAATTGCCAAAAAAATAAAATCTTATTTTTTCCTTCAGTTTTGCTTAGATTCATTCAAAAACTGTGGGGTCAAAATACAGAGTACACCCTGAGATGAATTTGTTAAGGCGCCTAGTTTTCAAAATGGGGTTATTTGTGGGGGTCCTCCATTGTTTTGGCCGCTCAAGGGGTCTACAAGTGGGCAATGGGGCCTAAATCACCTTCAAACTAAATGTCTGTTCTGAAAGCCACCAGCTGCTCTTTTCAGTTTGGGCCCTGTTTTGGATAGAGACACAAGATTAGGGCCACAATGGGTATGTTTATGAACACAGTACAAATAGGGGTATCCATTTTGGGTGCAAATCCTCATTGTCATGTGCACTACAGAAAGAAATCCTGTCTTTTAAATGACATATTTGCAAAAATATGAAATTTTATTTCTTCCCCTCTAAATTGCATTAATTCCTGAAAAGAAACTGTTTGGTCAAAATACTGCTGACCCCCCTCAGTGGATACATTCAGATGTGTGTTTTTAAAAATGGGGTCATTTGTGTTAATAATCAATGTTAAATTTGTACGTCTCCTAAATGGTAAAAAAAAAAGCGGACGTTTTTCCAATGTGCTTCCAGAAAAGAATAAACTGATGGAAATATATCTCATCAAAAGTTTATACAGCATGTTTGCACATTTTTGAGATATTGCAGTTGAAAATGTGAAAAAATGACAATTTTTTCCAATTTTGGCGCTTTTAATAAATATACACAAATTCTATCAGTCTATTTTTACCACCTAAATGAAGTACAACATGTGGCAAAAAAAACAATGTCTGAATCACTTGGATATGCAAAACTCTATGTTACAGTGACACATGTCAGATTTTCAATGTCTGGCTCCGTCACTAAGGCGCAAACCGGCTTGGTCACTAAGGGGTTAACTACGTGGTGTTCATAGGTATTAAGTAAAAGGAACAGCCTTCTTGCAGGTGTATGATGTGATTAATGACACAATCTGTGATGTACAAGTCAACATTTTAACAGCTTCAGTTGACCCTTGATTCTAGATGAATTATTTGTTAATTAACTGTGACGTCCCTGTCATAGAAGCCTTGAATTGTATCATTTGAACCTCTGTGGGTAATCTGCCTTTCGTTATGTTATTTTTGGTTAAACTTCTAACATGTCATAGTGATGTCAGAATTTTTGATTAGTGGGAGTCTGAACTGCTCAGTGTGCCCCTTCATTTGTGGTTGACTTTGCTCAACTCTCCTCAAGAATCTGAATATTTTCATTGTTGCTTTTCAACAAGGGAAACAGGTTTCCAAACTCAGGAAATTCACAAAGAAGGCCCAATGCTTTTATTATGATGGCTATAGAAATCTGCCGGCGTACCCCAAACTGTACTTCATTCTGCCAATGTGTGCAGATTTGAGTGGTTGTCTTACACAGGTTTTCTCCCATAAAAGCATTGCTCCATATTTTTCTTGATGAATTCATTTACTCACCAAGGACAGTTTTGGGATTCAAGACTGAATACAGGCTCTGAGAGGACGGTACAGTATTAGCTAAATAAAATTAAGAAATTTTAAAAAGTTACAGTAGTAGCTTTCTAATGCTTTCTGTTTCATTGTATAACTCTTTTAAAGATTCTTGCCACTTGTCATGAATTGAATATTTATTACTTAAAGCCTACCTAACTTTTCAGGCAACGTTTGCTCATCTAATAGCCTGTGTAAGTCTCATCAATCTTGTGATACACTTTCATTGTTTTGTATTCTGTTTTATCTCTGTAAATCAAGCTTGATGAGCGATCCCTCTTCAATCCACTGCCTCTTGTTAGGCATTCAACTTCTCTAGTAACTGGAACATTTGTACTTCTTTTTAGCTATGGGAGAGGGGCTGTCTTCACAGCCTCAGCTTCCTTGTACTCACACTGCTCTCAGATATGCAATCAGTGTGTACACAATTTCTGCCTCTTCTGATGTTAGACTTACCTAACGTGGTGCGTACACTGGATTGATCTTTACTAGCTGATATATATATATATATATATATATATATATAAATATACACACACTTTCTTTTGTAGGTCGCCATTCTCCCAATCACTGCTGTGCAGGTTGGAATGTCAAGTGTCAGGTTTCTTCTCTTCCCAACCCAGAAAATGGCAGTTAATAATACAGAGTACAATATATATGATATCTTATACATATTAAATCTAGCATCAGTGTAGGCTGGGATTGGTTGACAGTCGAGTTCTCTAATTGGATTACGGATAGGATATCGTAATGTTGTTTTAGGCTTTGTCATTTAGGTTTAGTGGTATAATGTATATTCACAACACTATACCCATGAACATATGATATAAAGGCTTAAGAACACAGTTATTTTCTCCTTAAATGTGGTAAAACTGAGGAACCTGAAAAATACCGCTGGGAAATACTGGCATAGGGGTTCCAATAATTTGTATGCCAGTCTACACATGCTGTCCACATCAACAACAGTAAAAGACGCAGCTCATAAAAATGATGTCAACATCCATTTGGAAAGAAGCTCAAGAAAATGTGCATAAGTCTAAAAAACTGAGATGAACACAATTGTTATTCATACAGTAAAGCCAATATTCTTGGTGTGTGATTCCCTAGGGGCAAATACATGCACCAGAAGTTCATTGCCCCTACAACTTAGAACTTTTTTCACTTGCCGTACCAATCTCTTTTCCAGAACGTTGGAGTAATGAGAATACGGCATTAGAATTTTACTAAAGCAGAAAGTCACATTTTTGATTCAGATGTATGTGACAGTTTTAACAAAGTACTGCTTTACACCACTGGAAAACTCTTAACCATTTTATACCGTGTTTTCATTGGAAAGTTCTATAACAAAAGGTAATAAGAAGTAAAGTGAGGTAATTATATTGTGCTGTGAGAGCATTCACCCAATGACAATGTTAGCAAGCCAGGCTTTTAGGTGCCTATATTTTATCTTCTCCAGTACTGATTGATTTGGGCTAACCTTCTATGTTCAGTCTAATCTCTGCCTTTATGTTCTTCCGAATATCTGCTGATAGATGGGTTGTCTCTGAAAAGCGTACAAAACACATGTATCAAAGGTACTTTAGATAGAAGAGTAAGCTACATATCAACCAAGCTTTCTCACGGAGCAACATTAATATCGTAGGTTGTACATCCCAAGACAGTGCTGTTAGTATTCTGCCCTCGAAGACTGCCATCCCACAAGCTTTCCACCAGCCTTTTGATTTATTTATTTCTTGAAATCAAATGACAGCAGAATCCCGGAAGACAAAACATACTTCAATTCTAACGCCTTCTCTCCACAAATCCAGACTGTAAATGCAGTAATCTATTCAATACTGTATGCTTGGGAGTGGTTTATAGACAGAGTGCAAACACATGCAATTGCTTACATATATTTTGTTCATAGTTTTTCAGTCCCATCATGCTTTGCACAAGTTTAGTTCTGTAGCTTTAGTACTGTTTTAGTCATGATATGTCTGTACATTTTTGTATTGCACATGAATAGAGATGAGCGAGCACCAAAATGCTCGGGTGCTCGTTACTCGGGACGAAATTATCGCGATGCTCGAGGGTTCGTTTCGAGTAACGAACCCCATTGAAGTCAATGGGCGACCCGAGCATTTTTGTATATCGCCGATGCTCGCTAAGGTTTTCATTTGTGAAAATCTGGGCAATTCAAGAAAGTGATGGGAACGACACAGCAACGGATAGGGCAGGCGAGGGGCTACATGTTGGGCTGCATCTCAAGTTCCCAGGTCCCACTATTAAGCCACAATAGCGGCAAGAGTGGGCCCCCTCCCAACAACTTTTACTTCTGAAAAGCCCTCATTAGCAATGCATACCTTAGCTAAGCACCACACTACCTCCAACAAAGCACAATCACTGCCTGCATGACACTCCGCTGCCACTTCTCCTGGGTTACATGCTGCCCAACCCCCCCACACGACCCAGTGTCCACAGCGCACACCAAAGTGTCCCTGCACAGCCTTCAGCTGCACTCATGCCACACCACCCTCATGTCTATTTATAAGTGCGTCTGCCAGAGGAACTGCAGGCACACACTGCAGAGGGTTGGCACGGCTAGGCAGCGACCCTCTTTAAAAGGGGCGGGGCGATAGCCCACAATGCTGTACAGAAGCAATGAGAAATATAATCCTGTGCCACCGCCATCAGGAGCTGCACATGTGGGCATAGCAATGGGAAACCTATGTGCCACACACTATTCATTCTGTCAAGGTGTCTGCATGCCCCAGTCAGACCGCGGTTTTTTATAAATAGTCACAGGCAGGTACAACTCCGCAATGGGAATTCCGTGTGCACCCACAGCATGGGTGGCTCCCTGAAACCCACCGGCTGTACATAAATGTATCCCATTGCAGTGCCCATCACAGCTGAGGTAAAGTCCGATTAAATGCAGGTGGGCTTCGGCCCACACTGCATGCCCCAGTCAGACTGGGGTTCTTTAGAAGTGGACACATGCAGTTACAACTCCCTGTGGACCCACAGCATGGGTGGGTGCCAGGAAGCCACCAGCGGTACATAAATATATCCCATTGCATTGCCCATCACAGCTGATGTAACGTCAGCTTTAATGCAGGTGGGCAAAAAATTAATTGGATTACACTGTAGGTGAGGGCCCCAAAAAATTGGTGTACCAACAGTACTAATGTACCTCAGAAAAATTGCCCATGCCCAACCAAGAGGGCAGGTGAAACCCATTAATCGCTTTGGTTAATGTGGCTTAATTGGTAACTAGGCCTGGAGGCAGCCCAGTTAAAATAAAAATTGGTTCAGGTGAAAGTTTCAACGCTTTAATGAGCATTGAAACGTATAAAAATTGTTTACAAAAATTATATGACTGAGCCTTGTGGGCCTAAGAAAAATTGCCCGTTCGGCGTGATTACGTGAGGTTTCAGGAGGAGGAGCAGGAGGAGGAGGATGAATAGAATACACAGATTGATGAAGCAAAAAGGTCCCCGTTTTTGATGGTGATAGAGAACGATGCTTCCATCTGCGGGTGCAGCCTACGTATTGCTTAGGTATCGCTGCTGTCCGCTGGTGGAGAAGAGAAGTCTGGGGAAATCCAGGCTTTGTTCATCTTGATGAGTGTAAGCCTATCGGCACTGTCGGTTGACAGGCGGGTACGCTTATCCGTGATGATTCCCCCAGCCGCACTAAACACCCTCTCTGACAAGACGCTAGCCGCAGGACAAGCAAGCACCTCCAGGGCATACAGCGCGAGTTCAGTCCACGTGTCCAGCTTTGACACCCAGTAGTTGTAGGGGGCAGAGGCGTCACCGAGGACGGTCGTGCGATCGACTACGTACTCCCTCACCATCCTTTTACAGTGCTCCCGCCAACTCAGCCTTGACTGGGGAGCGGTGACACAGTCTTGCTGGGGAGCCATAAAGCTGGCAAAGGCCTTGGAGAATGTTCCCCTGCCTGCGCTGTACATGCTGCCTGATCTCTGCACCTCCCCTGCTACCTGGCCCTCGGAACTGCACCTTCTGCCACTAGCGCTGTCGGATGGGAATGTTACCATCAGTTTGTCCGCCAGGGTCCTGTGGTATAGCATCACTCTCGAACCCCTTTCCTCGGGTTTGAGAGTGGAAAGGTTCTCCTTATACTGTGGGTCGAGCAGTGTGTACACCCAGTAATCCGTAGTGGCCAGAATGCGTGTAGTGCGAGGGTCTCGAGAAAGGCATCCTAACATGAAGTCAGCCATGTGTGCCAGGGTACCTGTACGCAACACATGGCTGTCCTCACTAGGAAGATCACTTTCAGGATCCTCCTCCTCCTCCTCCGGCCATACACGCTGAAAGGATGACAGGCAAGCAGCATGTGTACCCTCAGCAGTGGGCCAAGCTGTCTCTTCCCCCTCCTCCTCATGCTCCTCCCCCTCCTCCTCAACGCGCTGAGATATAGACATGAGGGTGCTCTGACTATCCAGCGACATACTGTCTTCCCCCGCCTCCGTTTCCAAGCGCAAAGCGTCTGCCTTTATGCTTTGCAGGGAACTTCTCAAGAGGCATAGCAGAGGAATGGTGACACTAATGATTGCAGCATCCCCGCTCACCATCTGGGTAGACTCCTCAAAGTTTCCAAGGACCTGGCAGATGGCTGCCAACCAGGCCCACTCTTCTGTAAAGAATTGAGGAGGCTGACTCCCACTACGCTGCCCATGTTGGAGTTGGTATTCCACTATAGCTCTACGCTGCTCATAGAGTCTGGCCAACATGTGGAGCATAGAGTTCCACCGTGTGGGCACGTCGCACAGCAGTCGGTGCACTGGCAGATTAAACCGATGTTGCAGGGTCCGCAGGGTGGCAGCGTCCGTCTTGGACTTGCGGAAATGTGCGCTGACCCGGCGCACCTTTCCGAGCAGGTATGACAAGTGTGGGTAGCTTTTCAGAAAGCGCTGAACCACCAAATTAAAGACATGGGCCAGGCATGGCACGTGCGTGAGGCTGCCGAGCTGCAGAGCCGCCACCAGGTTACGGCCGTTGTCACACACGACCATGCCCGGTTGGAGGCTCAGCGGCGCAAGCCAGCGGTCGGTCTGCTCTGTCAGACCCTGCAGCAGTTCGTGGGCCGTGTGCCTCTTCTCTCCTAAGCTGAGTAGTTTCAGCACGGCCTGCTGACGCTGATTGCGAGACAGAGGTTGCGTTGGAGGAGGAGGGTGGTTTAGTGGAGGAAGCATACACCGCCGCAGATACCAGCACCGAGCTGGGGCCCGCAATTCTGGGGGTGGGTAGGACGTGAGTGGTCCCAGGCTCTGACTCTGTCCCAGCCTCCACTAAATTCACCCAATGTGCCGTCAGGGAGATATAGTGGCCCTGCCCGCCTGTGCTTGTCCACATGTCCATTGTTAAGTGGACCTTGGCAGTAACCGCGTTGGTGAGGGCGCGTACAATGGTGCGGGAGACGTGGTCGTGCAGGGCTGGGACGGCACATCGGGAAAAGTAGTGGCGACTGGGAACCGAGTAGCGGGGGGCCGCCGCCGCCATCATGCTTTTGAAAGCCTCCGTTTCCACAAGCCTATACGGCAGCATCTCCAGGCTGATCAATTTGGCTATGTGCACGTTTAACTCCTGAGCGTGCGGGTGCGTGGTGGCGTACTTGCGCTTGCGCTCAAACAGTTGCGCTAGCGACGTCTGGACGCTGCGCTGAGAGACATTGCTGGATGGGGCCGAGGACAGCGGAGGTGAGGGTGTGGGTGCAGGCCGGTAGGCACTCGTGCCTGTGTCCTCAGGGGGGTTGGATCTCAGTGGCAGGTTGGGGCACAGGGGGAAAGGCAGTGGTGCAAACCGGAGGCGGTGAACGGCCTTCGTCCCACCTTGTGGGGTGCTTGGCCATCATATGCCTGCGCATGCTGGTGGTGGTGGCTCCCCAGCTGATCTTGGTGCGACAAAGGTTGCACACCACTGTTCGTCGGTCGTCAGGCGTCTCTGTGAAAAACTGCCACACCTTAGAGCACCTTGGCCTCTGCAGGGTGGCATGCCGCGAGGGGGCACTTTGGGAAAAAGTTGGTGGATTATTCGGTCTGGCCCTGCCTCTACCCCTGGCCACCGCACTGGCTCGGCCTGTGCCCACACCCTGACTTGGGCCTCCGTGTCCTCGCCCGTGTCCACGTCCTCTAGGCCTACCCCTACCCCTCAGCATGCTGTATTACCAGTAGTGCAGAAACAGAACGCTGTAATTAAATGTGCCGCTTATTGGTCTGTGGTTGGAGGCTGACTTCGCTTACGGAACGCACAGCAGAGCCAGGAAAGAATTTTGCGCAAGCCTGCTGTAACACTTAGCTGGCTGCGTATGAATTAGGACAACTACCCCCAGCAGAGACCCTGTACACTGAGGACGGTCACAGGCAGCCCAAATAGATTTTTTTCCCCAAATGTTTTTGGAAAGGCCCACTGCCTATATACACTAAATATGTCTTCTGTCCCTGCCTCACCACTACTGGCCCTGGACAATGTAAAATTACTGCAGACTGTTTCACTGTGGACAGGAATACAGCGGTGATGTAACAGGCAACACAGAGGCAGGAAAGAATTTTGCGCAAGCCTGCTGTAACACTTAGCTGGCTGCGTATGAATTAGGACAACTACCCCCAGCAGAGACCCTGTACACTGAGGACGGTCACAGGCAGCACAAATAGATTTTTTTTCCCAAATGTTTTTGGAAAGGCCCACTGCCTATATACACTAAATATGTCTTCTGTCCCTGCCTCACCACTACTGGCCCTGGACAATGTAAAATTACTGCAGGACGCAATGCTCTGCACGGCCGATATACAAAATAAAAAAAAAAGTGCAACACTGCAAAAAGCAGCCTCCACACTACTGCACACGGTTAGATGTGGCCCTAAGAAGGACCGTTGGGGTTCTTGAAGCCTAAAATAACTCCTAACGCTCTCCCTATAGCAGCTCTGGCACCAGCAGCACTGTCCCTGAACTATGTCAGAATGCATCTGTGGCGAGCCGCGGGAGGGGCCGATTTATATACTCGGGTGACACCTGATCTCGCCAGCCACTCACTGCAGGGGGGTGGTATAGGGCTTGAACGTCACAGGGGGAAGTTGTAATGCCTTCCCTGTCTTTCTATTGGCCAGAAAAGCGCGCTAACGTCTCAGAGATGAAAGTGAAAGTAACTCGAACATCGCGTGGTACTCATCTCGAGTAACGAGCATCTCGAACACGCTAATACTCGAACGAGTATCAAGCTCGGACGAGTACGTTCGCTCATCTCTACACATGAAATAATAATTTTGTGGCATTTCTTTCTTAGAATTCTGCATCGTGCCTTTGTTTATCCTCCTGAAAACCCTTGATTGCATTGATAACTGGGGTTAGCATTCCCTTGATCAATAGAGTGTGTCCCTACTCAGTCTGACATTGGCAGCATGGATTGGACAACTGGACACACCTATGATAGTAACATAGTATATACGGTCAAAAAAAGAAATATGTCTATCCAGTTCAGGCTATTACGCCCAATGTTGGTTCAGAGGAAGGCAAAAAACCCAATGAGGTAGAAACCAATTTTTCCCATTTAAGGAAAAAAAAATACCTCCCTGACTACAATCTGGCCATCGGAATAACCCCTGGATCAACAACGCTTTTGAGATTATTAATGATAAAATATAATATTATATTGTTCAAGAAAGGCATCCAGGCCCCTCTTTGAACTTTTTATCGGATTTGACGTTACCAAGGCCTCAGGCAGAGAGTTCCATAGTCTCACTGTGAAGTAAGGAACCCCCTTCTATGTTGGTGTAGAAATTTTCTTTCCTCTAGACATAAAGAATGCCCTCTTGTTACATTTGTAGTTCTGGGTATAAATAGATGACGGGAGAGATCTCTGTATTGTCCCCTGATATATTTATGCATAGTTAACTAACTAAATCTCATTTACAGTGATGTCTGAATCGTAACACCTACCAGTTGAATTATTCATATATTTCCACGATGAATAACAGAGGGATTGCACAACTCAACGTTCTAAAAAAGATGCTCCATAACTGTTACTGTATGGAAAATCCATGTATATATTAAAAACATATAAATAAGGAAGATGGAACAATACCTATGCAGCGCCACCTATTGGATGGCAGCATTCCTGCAAATCAATGTCAGAGCTTTTATACAAGTCTTTATAACAATGATTGGGAATTGACCAAAAGGCAGAAATCCATACACAGACAGCTGTTTCGGGGTTTTTGCCCCTCATCAGTGTGCAGTAGGATCCTGACTTGGCTAGTGAGAGGCCTGTGATGTGGGTCGGGAGGGGTAACATTACTTCTTAAGGAGAGCACCTAGATGTTGTGTGTGAGGAGACACCTAGGAGATGCGGACATGTCACGAAAGCTGTTACGTCCACTTAATGGTTTATAATAGTTGATTGCGTGCAAGAAATATTTCAGTATTAATGAAAAGGATTTCTTAGTTAACTTTTACCCTTAGACTGATTTCAAACAAGTATACTTCAAATCCGTATACAATCCGTGTTTTATGGACCGTATTATAGGACTAATAAATACCTATAGGGCTATTCAAATGTGTGTTTTTATAGGCCTGTTTAAAATACACAGCAGACGTCACTTTTGCCTGTTTTTAATAAATATGCACATTATAGTCTATAGAAAGTGATAAAAATGCGCATGAATCGGTATTGCATCCATAGTCAAGCAATATTTTATCCGTTTTTGCTTTCATTGGCATTATTTACAGATGCAAAAATACATCTGTGTTTGCCCAGTAGAAGATAAAACCAGTGAAAGTAAATATGGAGGGAAATATAGATCAAATACTGATAACATACTGACGCAATTTCATCTGTAATACGTACATATTTGTATTACGGGTCTGTATTATGGACATATTCAAATATCCTTGTGTGAAGTTGGCCACTAACCTTTCAGACAATTTATGCTCATCTAATAGCCTGTATGTGTCTTATCATCTTGTAATACACTTTCATTATTTATTTTTGTTTAACCACTATAAATCAAGTTTGCAGTACAGACCCTTTGCAATCCACTGCCTGTTGTTATACACTGAGCTGATCTAGTAACTGGGATGTTTGGACATCTTCTTAGCTGTGGGGGAGAGGTTATCTTTACAGGCTCAACTTCCCTGCCCTCACACAGCTCTCAGATCTGCCATCTTTGTGTATGCAATCTCTGTCTGATTTTTGCAGATATTTTAATGTTGTAGGCAAAGCAACATATTTCATACTGGATTGATCTTTATTAGCTGCTTTACATGTGTGTTTGCATGATCACACCATATATATAGAGGCCTCTAGAATCGCTATAAATGCTATGACCATGCAAACACACAACACCTAGTTAAGCAGCTAATAAAGATCAATCCAGTATGAGTTATGCTGCTACCCATATGCCCACAGTAAACTGCAGACACATACAATGTCTACAGCCTAAAGATAAGTGCACATTATAGGTTAGGTAAATACCAGGAAAAAGCCCGTCCCAGGACGGTGACTGCATATAAGGGCATCTTCAGATGAGCATTAGCGCAAAAACGCGTGCAGTAGCGTGACTGTTTGAACTGTGAAGGACGTGCAATCACCATGTTTTGGAGCATTTTACTGTGCTTTCTGTTCTGCCAGGGACTGTTCACATCGGCGTGGAACACACCCATGCCATTTTTGAAAAGGCTGTGCAGCCTGATTAGTCCCCTGTGTTATTGATTTCCCTGCAAAATTGCGCGGTTCATTGTGCAATTCCATGGGGATCGGGTGCGCATTTGCCTACCCCCATAGACTCCTCTGGTTCTTTAGGTGTGCAAATGTGCGCAAAAATAGAGCATGTCACTTTTATGAGCACACAAGTGAAAATGTGAATGAACCCATTGAAAACAGTTTGTTCTATTCACTGCCTAATGCACGTGCAAAAGTGTGTGCAAACATGCTTGTCTGAAGCTGCACTAAATCTCCATGCTCAGGAAAGCAATTCAGTGGAATTAGGAATAATAGTTATAATGCAGAGGGGGCAGCTATTCCGAATACATAAAATACTCAGGCAAACCAACATGGAGGTCCCTTTGCGTGCTGCTCCACTGACCTACTGTTGTAGACACAGGCAGCATTTTTCAGAAGCCTCCACAGGCTTCTCTTTTATTCTTAGGACATCTACTTAAAATATTCCTGATAAACAGCATTCCAATGAAGTTTGTGTTACAGGGTGGGCCACAAAAAAGTAGCCTGGCACCACAATCTTATGACAGCTATATAAAAGAAAGTCTCTGTTGCCCATAGCAACCAATCACAGCGCAGCTTTCATCTTACCTCAGCAGTATAAGAAATGAAAATTGCGCTTTGATTGCTTGCTATACGCAGCAAAGACAGATTTTGTTTTAGCTAGCTTTCATAAGAGTGGTGCTGGGCTACTTTTCCATGGCCCACCCTGTAGATGCTATGGTACATGAGTGTGAGGCATAGCGTGTAGTCATATAATGCATACATGAGAGCAGAGTTTGTTTTGATAACAATGATAACAAACTGCAACACATCAGGCTAATCTGCGGCCTGTAAAGACAACCCCTTCCCCACAGCTAAAGACATCCAAAAGTCCTAGAGAAGCTGAATGCCTAGCAATAGGTAATGGATTGCAGGGGGGCTGGGCTTCAAACTTGATTTATAGTGGTGAAACAAAAAAAATAATGAAAGTGTGTTACAAGATTGATGAGACTCACACAGGCTATCAGATGGCCATAAATTGTGTAAAAAGTTAGTTTCCGCTTAAACAGATTGTAAGCTTTTCGATTAGTGCAAACTCTTCACACACCAAACCCCGCCTATGAGAAATTCCGGCATGCTGTATAGCAGTGTACGTCACTCACTCCATAACTAAAGCACACTGCTTGCACGATATAAAGTTATGGTACTTTAAATTGTATTTAAGGAGGGGGAATTAGCGAAATCCTATTATTTTTTTCAACTTTTACTCAACAATCTACATCACTCACATGAAAGATCCGGAGCTGCGGGGCGCGGGTGAGTACGCGCTGCTCTCTGCAGGCGCTCGGGTTGGGCCTCGTGGTGAGAATTCTTGCTGCCTGATCCGACCCAGCCGTCTGCAGGCGGCCTTAATAATAATAATAATTTTTATTTGTATAGTGCCAACTTATTCCACAGTGCTTTCAAAGTTCTTCTCCCCCTATACTGAAGAAACGATCCAATGAGAAGCACATACTGAAAGACCCCAGTGCTATACTAGATAGATTTACTTAGTTTTATAGAGATTTATATCAGTTTCAGGTAAGCTATACAATGGAGGATCTGCCAACATATTTGAGAACCATCACTTTTCCTAAATTATCCACACGGCATGTAGTTCTGTTGGATTTGCCTATTACAGTGGAGTAGGTATCAGCAGCTTTATCCTCCATGGCAAAGGGTAAATCCCCAGCTCGGATGGCCTCCCGATAGAGGTTTATTCACAGCACAGTGAGGTTTTGCTCCCACAGCTGCTTTTTCTTTTTAAGAAAGCATTGGCAGATGGTTGATTTCTAGACTCTTTTTACAAGGCAACTACAGCGGTTATATTGAAACTGGATGAAAACCCTGAAGAATGTGGGTCTTATCATTCAATATCTCTCCTAAGTACAGACTATAAAATATTTACAAAAATACTACCAAACAGATTAAATTTGACTAATTTAGAGCATATTGATCTTATAATACCGCAGCAACTCTTTATCACAGTTAATTCAATATTGTCATCTTTCATTTGGGGAAATTCGAGAATAAAATTAGGAGTAGAGACATTAGAGCTCTCCAAAAGAGATGGCAGGAATGGCACTACCTGATTTTAACTTATATAGCATGTCAAATGCAAGATTTAAAACATTGGATATCAGATGAACCTTTATCGAACACTGAGCACCGCCTGATGTTCTACTCCTTTTCTACTCTGTTGAGGATGGTTCGGGAAAATGACAGAAAATTTTCTAAATATTTTTTACCAATCCATAAATTAACCATCCGAATATAGGATATAGCCAAGCAAGTGGCAGGGTATAGGGACCTCCCTTTTGAGACTTCTTTGTGGGATAATAGAAGACTCTCACATCTTTATAAACTTCCTGATTCTAGATATTAAATAGGGAATAGAATAAAATTGTTACCACATCTCTTTGTTAATGGGAGCCTTGTATTTCTTGAGCAACTACAACAGGCATATGATACACCCTGATCGAGTTACTATTGGTTTCTTCAGCAACATTTAATTTCCTTTCTATATACTCACCGGATACAATCTAAATTTTAAGTTATAGACCTAGCCAGGAGAAAGAACATGTGACCAGCTTCATTGCCGGTCATGTGTTCTTTCTTCAGCGCTGCAGAGAGACGTCTGTCTTGAGGTACGGCCGTCTTTCTCCTGCAGTGAGGGCTCAGTCACATGGGCGCATCGGCGCCTGTGTACGGGTGCCGATGCGCCCGTGTGACTGAACCCTAAAAGTAGAGGACAAATACAGATCCTTTGTTCCATCACTTACTAATAAGGATTGGTTTAATACTATGAAATCTCATTTATTAGTATCTCAAGCGGTTAATAACATACGCATTCTACTATACATTTTGCATCAATGCTGCATTACTCCCAAAAGGCTGTACCTCATGGGTAGTCGAATCAATTGCCTATGTCATAGATGTTTTTCACCCGATGCTGACCTTATACATTTGGTATGGGGATGCATTGAAATTCAAATCTTTTAGTGCGAAGTGACTGATTTGCTTAGTACGGTTTCTGGGGTTTCCAGTACTGAGAGTCCCCTAAATTTGTTTACTGGAACTTCTTGACACTGAATCAAAAGCGTAACTTGAAGCCCTTGGGCCCCAATGCAAAATCTGTAACAGGGCCCCCAACTCAAATGCTTTATTCATAGTACTGGGCTCCCTATATGGAGAAGAGAGACCTTATGGGCCCCCTAAGGCTCCTGGGCCCGGGTGCAACTGCACCCCCTCTAGTTACGCCCCTGATGGCAATACCATGTACAAATTTTATTATGCGAAACATACTTCTTTTTTCTTGGCCCACAAAGTGGTGGCGATGAAATGAATAAACAGACAATGTCCAACTATGGCCCAATGGAGAGATAGGGTTAAAATATCTTCCCTTTAAAAAAATTATCTCTAAAAATAGAAAGTGTCCTGAAAAATGTCATAAGGTTTGGGATTCAAGGTGCAAATCTTCTACCGTAGTACGATTTTTACACAAAAAGCTTTTCAATTCCTAACAGACCAACTCCATGGCTATGTTATGTATAAATAGTGATTATTATAGCAATGTGGCTCTTTGTGTTTTCTTATCACCCTCCTATGTAGTCTTACTTCCCTATGATTTATCAGCATGTGTGGTAGAAAGTCTTCGATTGTAAACAGTAATTAATTACAGCAAGCATTTCCATTGTTCTAGAAATATTTATTTGATTTAATGTATCAAGCAAAATATTGATACTGCAATTGTTTGAATAGATTTGATATTTTCCAATAAAATGAGTTTAAATTGTATTGTTTACACCCAAAGGTCCTTCTTGATTATAGTCCATTGCGTGACATGTTCGGAGGAGTTGATCAATGGGTACATTATCACCCAGTGACATGCATTTCTTGGAACATCTTACATAGTGTAGGCTGATTTCACACATATTACAGCTTCAAGTCCTGGCCTGACTGCAGTTCATGTGACCCAAAATAACAGCATCTAAAGAATCTGTGAAGCGGTTAGTTGAGGTCATTAAATCATGGTTGGGGCAGGATTTGCAACAATGCACCCACATGATGTTTGTGTGAAATCGGCCATATGCTCTATATTAAGGCAGCCTTTCCTTGTGACAACTTTTCTGACTGTATGTTATTTCTTTTCAGACTGACATGTAGTTTAGTAAATTTGGTGTAATTTACCAATCTCTGCTTCACCTGAATTTGGTCCTTGGTAACAAAGCTCATTGTCTGATCTTATGGTTTAGATTCATAACACAACGATAGTTGTACTTTATGCCGGTTTTGTTCTACGGAAATAGACCCATGGAAGATGATAGTGATACATAAATTAATTCATTAATAAATGAAAGGGGTTGTTGTTAGAATGGTCCTTTGAAGATAAGAAGATCCAAAATTTGTTTCACTTCCTTGAACCCCAACAATCCCTCTATGTAGCGGCACCACAGGGCCAATGAAGCATTTCACAGTACTTATAGAAATCAAAGAGCTGTCTGTGCAATGTGTTGATGTGCTAGGCACTCTAGAATGTTCTTTGCAGACACTTTCCATTCTGGAAGACATGGGAGCCCTGCTATTAACTTGGATAATCCATTCAGTTATAAAAAACCAATGTATAATATTAGCACAGGAAGTTCAGTTAAACATGTTTACTGCTCATTTCCCTTTGTTTATTAGTCTGTAGTCTTTATAATAACTTAGTATTTGTCATTCTTTATTTCTACAGCTAATAACAATTGCTGATGACTTCTGTGGTTTGGACATGAATGCCCCACTGGGAGTATCTGAAATGGTTCGAGGGTACCCAGTCTTTACAGAGGATCGGGACAGGATGACTTCCATCATAGCCTATGTGTATAAAAATCATTCACTTGCATTCGTGGGGACCAAAAGCGGAAAACTCAAAAAGGTAGGATTACTATTTGCTTTTAATCAGTTGTAAAGTTCGTTAATTCAGCAAGGCTATATCAATAAAGGGATGGGCACATGTAATGCTCCAATTTAAAGAGGTTTTTAGATTTATCAATATGAGATTGGTGGGGTCTGACTCCTGGCACCCAATCAGCTGAGTAAAGGGGCTGCAAAGCTCCAGCGAATGTTGTATTTTCTTAGTTATTTACCAGCACAGCTTTGTACTTTCTGTAGTTAGTGACTGTGCCTGGCATTGCAGCTCAGTTCCATTTTCTTGAATGGGACTAAGCTGTTGTTAGCTGTAACACATGAAACCTCCAATAACAATATTATGGAGCTGTTCTTGCTTAACCCTTTCCAATCCAATTTGTATCCCGATTTTCCTAGGGGGCTTACTCTTTTTCTGACATTTTACAACGGTGCTATCTGCTGGCTAAAGCCAGTACTGCATGAGGTGACACATTGGATAGGCTCCCACAGCAGAAAGGCTGGCAATATACAGTAAGAGAACCCCAAAGGATGTCTTCCAACATCGGAGCTGTACAGCCTTAAATCATAATGTCTTCAGACGTCAGACAGTGGATTGGAAAGGGTTAATAATTATTGGGGGTTACACAACAATCTCTTCAGTGTTCACCTCCACCAGTCTAATATTGATGGCCTAGTCTAGGGATTATCCATCAATATTGTAATCTTTGTTAACCAAATCTTAAAGGGTTTTTTCGATTGGCAAACCAGCTTTCCACATAGGGAAACCTGTAGGTATCTACACTCTTTGTCAAAAAATCAAGCACCTAAATGGAGTTATTATTCTGCTAAAAAACTCGGCATGCAGTTACATCTCAGGCAGATAGGCAAATGACTAGAGTTGTGGCGTGATTAGATGAACTGTCTTGCCATCTGAGGCCCTAAAAGTGGTTCCACTCTTGGCCAATAAAAAGGCACTCAGAGGCTACTTGTGTGTGAACGACCTTTTTTTCTGCTTCTGTAGAGCTTGTTGACCACGAAACGTGCCTCTACAATGCAATCAAAGAGATTTCACTCAATTAATAGATTTTAAGAGGGGGTGCATTATTGGGATGTGAGAAGCTGGATGATTATATTAAAGAATTGCCCACTACCTGGGCTGTTCTGACCAGACTGTTCAGAGATGTTGGGACCAGTGGATGTGTGAGGGCATGCACACAAGTCGATCGGGCGCAGGATGCTTTAGACAGACCTACAGTAGAGAGTATCATTTGATCATCCAACAAGCATGAGCAGCTGTAACTGTTTCATTATCTGCCATCGAGAGACAGGTGGCAGCATCATTTCAGGCCCATGTGTCTGTTGGAACCATTTCCAGGTGCTTGGCTGAAGGACATTTGGTATCATGGTGTCCATTATGTGTACTGCCTTTGACACCCACCCACCGTTGCCTTCATTTACCGTGGTGTCGTGAACAACAAAACCAGACTGCTATGGAATGCAACCGGGTTGTCTTCAGGGATGAATCAAGGTTAAGTTTGGGCACGGACAACAGCCGTGTTCATGTCTGGAGACCTAGAGCGCTTGGCAGTGGAGCAGCACACTGCCCCTACTGCTGCTGTGATGGTCTCAGAAGCCATTGAATATGACAGTCAGTCAACCCTAGTAGTGGTACAAGGGACAATGACAGCTCAGCAATATGTTCAGGACATCCTGCAGCCATTATGTGTCGCCTCTCAAGGTGGCTTCCAAGAGGTATTTTCCAGCAGGATAATGCTCAGCCACACACACAAGGGTATCTCAGAAATGCCTCTACAACATTGCCACACTTCCATGGCTGCCTGGTCACCAGATTTATCACCAATATAACATGTATGGGACCATCTGGGACACCAACTTCAACAGCCTATAAGTTTTCACAATATAGAGGCTCAGTTACAGCAAATGTGGAGCGATATACCACAGGATATGATATAGAACCTGTATGCCTCCATGCCCACCCATACAACATCTTGCCTCCAAGCTAGAGGCAGTACAAGAGGGTACTAGAGCTTTCTTTCAAGGGGTCAGATTTCCACAATAGATTCTCCTTTTGCTCTGATATTGTAATCACATATATCAACGTTAGTATCACACAGAGAAAGTTTACTCCATTCCAACAACTCCTTCTAGGTGCTTGTTTTTTTTTACAGGGAGCGTATTTCATACCGAGTGGCTATGCTTTTTTTCTATCCTGCAGTATGCCCATGAAAATGAAAGTTGGTCTATACCCAATATATGTTGCCCCAATTTCTGCAATACGGAGAACAACCTTAACATGAAGTGATTCTGTATAATCAAACACCCCTGCCCACCACTGAGCATATTATGTCTTTCCATGTCACTAATTATATAATATACGCCTCCTAGTTCTGGCAACAACATGCTGCAGCCATGTGACTATTAATAAGTGGTATCACATTGTAGGTTTTATTAGCAGAGCCATGTATTAGAAGCACATGACTGCGGTAAAGCGTGACATATCTACTTGTTAATCGAGCATTAGAGTATAGTAGTCACAAGAATGAGGAGGACAGTTTATGCATATTTTATATAAAACAGCATGTGATTTCACAAGAAGAGCATTTGAACAAGAAATTGCTTGCTATGCCCAAATGATAGCATGTAAATGTCTGTGCAAATGGTTTCTTGTACACCACAGCGTTGGATGTCTCTGATTTATTTGTGACCTACTTTTGGTACAAATCGTCATAACTGTAAATGTAATAAGCCGGGACCTGCTGTCTAATGAGCTACTTCCTGTCATAATGGGTATTTCTTCTGCCTCACAAATAAGAGGAAAAGAAAGAATTTTCTCTGCTGCTTTTCTCCTGTATATACAATGTTCTTTTTTTCTTTCAACTGTTGTCACTTAATTTCATACTAAAGTGAAAAATACATCAGTGATGCCTTTTTGTGCCAATTTACAGTCGAATGTGATGAGCAGCAGTATATGGAATATATTGCTATAGTATTATTTATCCGGGATTTTTCTGCACACAGTAGGAGGCTTTTCTGAATATTAAGGAATTGTGTTGCTGTCCATGGCAACCAATTAGATCTTGGCATTCATTTTTAATACGTTATTTGAATCACTTCCTTGCAAATGTTAGGTTTGGGGGTCTATCAATCCATCTTTGGTTCTGAGACTTGTATGTCATGCGTTTGACTCTGACAGCAAGGAAAAAATTATAATGAAATACTGTATTACGAAAAAGTCTCCAAAAAAGTAACAAGAGGATCAACGTACTGGTGTTCGGAATATGAGTGTCAGGAAATGACTCATATTGGACCAATTATGAAAAACATACGTAATAAAAGTTTTGGTACTTCAGAGGAAATGCATTAGCATTTGAAGGTAGGAAAATGATTTCAGGATAATAGACCTCTTGTCATGTGTGATAAGAGATGTTGACGCATGGGGAATGTTACAAGTAGGCTTGTTCAGTATCACAGTAGAAAGGTTAATTGACTTTGTGAAAGTGAATCACATCTCAGCAGCAACCACACGGGTGTTTGTATGGGACTTGGTATTACAAATCCATAATGTCCAATTTATAACCAGCCAGATGCATGCCCCTTTATATCCTTGGTCTTGCTAATGCGTAGATAATAAGATATAAGTATAAAAGAAGAGCCAAAGTTTATAGAAAAAAAGGGATCTCAAAGGACTCCAATGGATAATGAAACATGAAGAAGACGCCCCTTCTCTTTGGGCAGTGCAGCGTGTTAAACAAGGCGGAAGGATCACCCAGACGATCATCTTGTCGTTTGGATCTTGATAGATTTTATCTAGCCTGTAATGGCAAATATACAGTGTAAACAAGCAGCAATACCCATGAAAAACAAGTACTTTCTTTTCATACTTGTTATTAGCCCTCTCTACCTCTCTACTCTATACTGCATACACCTATATCTATACAACAGACGTCTGGAGGGCAGCTTGTGAAGGCATATATATATATATATATATATATATATATATATATATATATATATATATGAACTACATCAAAATTATCGGTGATCTTTTCCATCTCTTTTCACCTTATTTCAACATAAGGCCCATTTACACGCAAAGATAGTCTTTCAAATGATTGAAAGATTAAAAGTTTTAGCAATCTTTTTATATAAAGTGTTAATGGCCATTAACACTATATCATCTTCATTTGCATGTAAAAGGGCCTCCGGAGGCTGTTTGCAGAGCCCAGCTTGTGATTTATCACAAGCCCAGCTGGACGCAGAGCTGCATTGTGTTGGCAGAATACAATGTTAACTGCAGCCTCCCCGCAGAGATAACAGCCTGTCGTCTAACAGCATACAGTCTACTGACAGATAAAGGTGTTTGCTTTATCACCAGTAGCTGAACAATGGATTTTAAGTTCACCTTAAAATCATCGATCAAACTAAAAGTGCACGATGCCCGCGTTTACACGTAACAATTATCGCTCAAATTCGTTTGTTTAATTAAATTTTGAGCAATAACCGTTGCGTGTAAATGGGCCTTTACGTTTAGGTGTTTCAGATAACGTATTCACATAAAATTAAATAGGATGGACAAAGCATGTATAGGTATATCAAAGCAAGCATGATTTATAACAGGCATGTTGCTTACAAATGGGGTGGTGAAGGTTTACCTTCTTCAGCAGGCAGAAAATAGAGAGAAACATAGGATAGAAGAGAAGATTGGGTAATTATGTTCACCATTTCATTTGTGGTTGAAGTCATAATACACTTATAGCTGATAGCTCCTTGTACTTAGGAAACTATGACAATGTTCGTAGGCTTGGCTGGAGTCCACACTATTATATGTGACTTTACAAACCAGAGTTGATTGAATTCTAACAAAAGACGTTGATTAAGCAAGGGACAAAGTACAGACTACAGAAGGCAGCAAAGTGTGGCCTCAGGTAGAACGGGAACAATTTATACCGTTAAAATAACAGAAAGCCACCAGAAATACTGCAGAATATGTAAGAACGTATGTTTCCATCACAAACAAATGGTATATATATGGGGCTCTTCAATATTGATTGCTCCCTTCTTTTATTAAAATAGAACAAAAGGGCATAGCTAGCGTTAAGCCCGTTGTGATATCACTGCCAACTCATTATTTTAGTTAATTACGCCATAAGTGGGCTACAACAGGTTAGTTTTCTGCAAAATGTGGACAGAATTAATTAGTAAGTAGTAGAGAGTCATCACAACTGTTTGATTAATATTCATGAAGCATGATTTATATTCATGAAGTATCTACTAATCACTGACCATCCTCCAGCCAATTTACACCTTTTAGGTTAATACTATTTTTGACAGAATTTATGCTGGAAAATTCTACCTATGTATGTTTCCTTCTTCACATCAGATGTTGATGCTGTCAGTTTATCTGAACGTCATTTAAAGAAGGAATGTTTTTCTTCATTTTCTTCTTTTTTTATTTCTATCGCCTTTATTGTAATGAAGCAAGGTACATGCAATATTGAGATTAGCAGTTAAGAAATCTGATAAAAAATTGTGCAAAATAGTAACCCTGCCACTACATCGAAACCTCATCATTTAAAGAGCATTTCCACCTAAAATACCCACATAAAAATTATAATTATGAATCCTTTAATAATTCTCTTCAGTCAAATTGTTAAGTGTCCTATAATTTTCTTGGCTATTGGAATTCCAGAGAATTATACAAAGGTTTTAAAGCGACCCTCCAGTTTCGGGACAAAAATTTTGTCCGGAGATCAGAGTGGACAGTTATATCACCTTGCTGATGCCCCTCTGATCTACAGGTTCCGGGTCCCGTTTTCAGCTGTCCAAAATGGCTGATGCAATCTTTAGACTACTTAATTCCCACAGTGCATTGATAGTGTCAGACTACCAATACATTATACCTGCAGTCTGATTGGCCAATCAGAGAGCAGTCCACAGTGTATATTAGGTAGCTGGAAAATTGCAGTGGCCATCTTGAACAGCTAAAAATAGGATCTTGAACCTATTGGATGGACATTGGCATAGAGGAATGACAGCAGGGTTGCTTTAAGTGTCCTTGGACATGTAGGGGAAGGGGAGTGATTTATGTAAGTGCCTATACCAGTTTAATGGTGCATAGAAGTTGCAAAAAATTACAAAGTTTGGGGCACACCATATTACCAATAAAATTTTAAACTTTGGGGCCATTTCACACTCTGTTCTACACTTCTCTAGAAGTGGGCAGCACTTGGCAAAAAAGGCTGAGCCTCATGGACTCGCCAAATTTATCATAATTTGCTTCAAAAACTGGCATAAATTATAATTGAAATCTATGTATATTTCAGTCTTGCACATGAGACTGGCTAGTCATATGTCAAGTTTCAGAGGTGTGTACCTCTTTATAAATTTGGCGCACTTCTCTCAGTGGTACTCTCTTTTTAGATTGGTGTATAAAATGCCCGTCTAAGTAATGAAAACTAAATATTCCAGAATTTTGGAATGTATTAACTTTAAAATTGATAATGTTTGGGGATCTCATGTATGTCGGTATATACACTGACCCATACAGCTTACAACATGAAGAAACAAAGTACGTACTGTGGATATGCATAAGCAACATACATAGATTTGTACATGTCAACTTGTCCATGCAGTTGGCTGTAAGGGTGAGAGTGTGTCTAGCAACACATGAGCTCCAAACCTTGATATATTAGTGTCTACATTAAAAAAAAACATATAAACTTTAAAAAATTGTAGAACAGTGTCAATTAATGAAATAAATTGGAATAAAATCAGCATACCACTCATGTTAAATCTGTAATGACACCCATTATAGTTGCTATTCAGCCTATACTATATTTACCTTCCACTACTATAAAACATGAGAATTACAAGTTCATTTGTTAAGAGCCTAGTATCTACACCGTACATTCACTTGATTTTGATCATCACCCTTGTGCATATAGGTCAAAGAAGACATTTATAGATGAATATAGAGACCCATGTGTATGGTAAAAGTGCACTTTCCAAAATCACACAAAGTGCCAAAGGAAGCACAATTTCTGACAATACACTACAATGTTGCTGTAGTTGCAGAAGTATCAGTACAGCCATAAAGAGTTTTATAGGCAGGCGTGCTGGGTGGGAGCTAAGAAGTCTCCTTCTAACTACTTTCACGGAGCTGTCATCTACAAGGTGCCCCATGGGAGCTGTGAAAGGTGTAGGATTCCTAAGTCTCTATATATTCAAGAATCAAGCAGTGCATTTCAATAGGCAGGGATCACGGTATGTCTCTGCAATTAGCTGCAACCTACAATCATGTTCTGACAAATTAGAGCATTTTCGTGAGCTCATTTTTTACACACTGTCACTCCTGTAGAAAAAAGCTGGGGGTGGGTAATGTCATGGAAGTGCTATAGTATTCTTGCTATCGTTCACAGAACCCTTTCTATAGATAGATGAAAGGGCCATAGAATTCAGCACGTGAGCTTGCGATAGAGACCATAGATATGGAGGCAGTGACTTCATTATGTGTTTTTGAGACATAATATAAGCATATTAAAATGTACAATCAGATTTTCACATTAATAAATGCTGCATATGAAAAACCACGGGGTGTGCTCGTTCCTCTGCTGCCCACAGTGTGAAGGTTTCTATAATTGTTCCTTAATATAATTGAATGCAGTCTCTTAGAAATAGTATGTGTGCAGATTCAAACCAGCATGTTGTTGAGTATTTGCCAGGAATTGGCTGTGTCATTATGTTTTAAGATTTATTATGGCTCCTTTTCATGTTACCTATAAAGGTAAATTGACCGTGAAAGGACAGAGGACTATACGCATGGTACATTGCTTGATCCTACAATATACAAGGATATGAATAATACTCGGCAGATATACCCTGCTTCAGTCACATAGCTTCAGCCTCCAGTCCTGAAAGTTATCTAGACTTCCCTTCCATATTGTAGAAGTGCTTTCTATATTTCTGCAAGAATTTGAGCAGCTCAAGCCACTGATGTTCCTAGGAGATAAGCTCACCCAATCAGCGACGTTCCTCCTACAAACATCTGTGTAGTCAAGTGTCCGGCACCATTACTAGACCCATAATGGACTATATTGCAGTCTTAGTAAGTGTCATAACATAAGTAAAAGCTACTAATCTTGAATAATGTAATCATGAATAGTACAAACTATGAGAAGATAATTCTGCATTATTGTAAGGAAACCCTTCAGTTGCTGCTTCTGGTTATATCTCGTCATCTGGACTGCGGCTTTTTTCAAAATCACATAGAAATGTGTGAGCAGATACATGGCTTAACAGTTATCGTCCCCAGAATTCCCTGAATAACCTTGTCATCTGGATGGCAGCTTCTGTTGGTTGATCGTAGAACTATGTGAGAAGCTGCATGGCTTGGCTGAAAAACATCTGCTTATGTCTCATTACAAGGCTTTGACTAGAACAGAGAGATGAAAGCCAAGGCTTAAATCAGGTTTATACAACTAAAATATGAATTGTGAGTTTTGCATGAGGACAGAGATATCTTAGAAGATCCATAAACTTCCACCGACCACCATCAAGTGAATGGCGTGTCGTGTCACGTTGGTGCAACCCAAAGATCAATTACCATAAATACAGTTCTACCGAAAACAAAAGTGTAATCTGAAACACTAAACTTCTCCCTTAATTCAATAGTTTTTATAAACTGCATTCGTATGTATAACATCTGGTCGTTAGGATAAAAGTAGGACTATAGTAATGATCACATATAGTGAGTAGCAGATTATGCTGGATTAAAAATACAATATTAGAACATTGTCGGACAACTCTCTCTCTCCCGATTCACTGTATGCTTTTTTTTCACAGCTTTTCTTCTTCTTCTTCCACAAAATCAATAATCCTTCCAAGAGTAAACAGGCCAAAGTAACATTCAGGAGTCAGATCCATGGTAACAATGTCTTTCTTGTTGGACAGTCAGTTCAATGTTTTTCCGCATATCAAACTCTCATGGTGATCCAATTTAACTTGCTCTAATCAGAATACTTTAGTAATGCTCATGGTGTTTATACCAGGAAATCAAAGTGTGGAGATGATAACCACTCTGTATATTCCCTCTGGTGTTACCGAGGTCCCTTAACATGTTTCTAGTTATTCATTTCATAGCCACCTATGGTGGTGTTAGTGGAGGGACGACCCTTTAGCTGCTGGGGCTTTATTGTACTGCATGATCTTTAGATACTACTGGTGGGAATCATGAGCAATGTCAGGTGAGGCTTTTGTTTGAAGCAGGATGCCATCAGTTCTATTTATTGTAAATTAGTAATGATGCAAAATGAATAATGAGCTTGGAAAACACTATATTTTTTTCTACCTCAGACATGCCAGTTAAACCGAGTCTATATCTTCCCAATAGACTATCATTAGCATATTTGATTAAACTTCATACTTATCAGCGAGTTGGAATAGCACAAAGACAGAGATAAAACGTCTGTGTCCCAGAGCTTGCTGTGTCTTCTTATCCGTTGATCTGTTTATCCTTGGCTTACTGTTGACTTTCTCATCTGCATCATCCTTGCATTTATTTCACTCTTTATCATTTCTACTATTTTTCTAATGAGCGGCATTCTACCTGTGTAATAATATGAATGGCTTTTTATATGATGCACAGGATTGACAAAGAGAATCTTCATAAAATGTGCAGTATTTCAATGTTACCATCAGCAAATACAAGGTAACATTTACACAGTAATACAAAAATGAACACAATTACCAAATATAGGACAGTGTAGCGGTCATGAACAATTGCTCTAGCAGCCACATATCATTGCTATATTAGTCAATATGCTCTATAACAAGTAGATGTTAGTTATGTTGTATATATTATTGTAGTGGTGTGTAGCTTCTGTATTGATAGAGGGGAGCTCCAAATTTCATTTTAAGTAATGGGTATGCAATATTAGGACATTTCATAGAATCCAACAAGGCTGCCCAACAGAGAACGGGCTGCTAATTTAAAGGACTGCAGGTTACAGAGCAGCCTGCAGGGCAGCCACCATGTAGTACATATAGAAATCGGTTTATTCAAAGGGATAATGTAGGATTGGACTGAGTTGACTTTGAAGGTAATAATGTATACCCTAACATTATGAGCACAGATTTAGGTAGCTAGTAAATGTTAGGATTGAGGCCTCTTGATGGGAACTGCATCGGGGGGTGCAGGGATTCCTCATTTCAAAATTCAGGTCAGATTTCTACAGTGTGGCAGTGCATGAAGGTAACAAAAGCCAGGCTGTAGATACATGTACTATCCATCAGATTCTCCTAATGACAGGCTGGCGAATGTGTGAAGCTGTGGAAATATTTATCAGCTGACACCAGAAGGTGTTGACATGGACTTACAACTGTTTGTTGGGAAACTTTAAATCTGCCTTTTCTCTATTGTCCACTGTTACTATATTCATTGTGCAGTATATACTGTAGCACACTAATTTTTATATGAAAAAGATTAATTTCTTCATTTTTAAAGTGCACGTTTTTGAGCCCTCTAGAAATGTAAGTTGACTATTTCTGTATCTCCAATTTAGTTCTATGGAGAATGAGTATATATTGTATCTCCCACTGATCGCAGCTATGCTGCTAATGTAAATTAGGCTAGGTTTCCGTGCTTCGAAATAATCATAGTGTAACATTGTGGTAACAACAAGATCATGTTGCCATTGGCTGCTGGGGATGGGCAGGATTTCGAATGCATGAGATTACCGTGACACGGAAAACAAGCAATATATGACTTAAGCCAGTTTCAGGCAAGCATATTGTAACACGTCCCTAAGGGCTTATTCACACGAGCGTATATTGGCCTGCCGTGAAAATGGCTGGACAATATATACTACCGTGTGAAGAACGGGGTGGCGTATACACAGAGAGCCGGCGAGGGGGAGGGAAGGGCTGTCTCCCCCCTCCCCCCACCGATGGCAAGGAGAGGAGGCGGGATGGGGCGGGAACTAGTGTGCTGAGCTCCCACCCCTCTCCTCCCCTTGCCGCTGTTTGCAATGGTAGGGTTGAGACGGGAGCACGGCTTAGCGGCAAAGGGTGGAGAGTAGAAGAGAAGGGGGATGGAGTTTAGCAGTCAGGCTGCTAAACTCCCTCCCACCTTCCTTCTCCTGCAGCTGTCATTGGCTCCCATGAGAGTCAATGCGGCTGCCGGCGGCGGTGTGTGAGCGTCCGACCGGGCGCTTTTATGCTGCAGAGATACACCCTTCTGCATTGATGCATTGTAAACCAATGCATCAAAGGGGCAGCGTATATCAACCGGGGTGTGAAAACCCAGTCGATATATGGCTGTTTGAATAAGTCCTAATACAGATCCTTAATATGGATGTGTTACAGATGACAATACAACTGTATGTCATTAGTATTGCATTAGTATTTGATCTGTGTTAGCTGGGTGAATACTGATCTATATCTACCTACTAGTTAATAATACCTATGTGAGGGCCAAACTGAACAAAAATAGGTCACGATGCATTTTGGAAAAACGGACGGGAAAAATATGCCATGTGAATCGATACATAGATTTATATTAGCTCCCTATTATGGCCCACAAAACACAGACCGAATACAGAGGTAAGAGCAGCTGAAAAAGTGGAAACCTCCTTAAATTGCAAATGGGAGCAGAGAAATAATTAAAAATACTAGACACCACGAAGCAACATTTATAGTGAAGTTTTGGAAATGATTCAATTTGCTTGATTTATTGTAACAATTACTAGACACTGTGGTAAATAAAAGTTTCACTGTGTTAGTAAATATTACTTTGTTTCCCTCCTACTATATAACCTTGACAGCTCATAGGGTTCTGGAAGGAGATAAGAAATAACATTTCAGGATAAGG